>NC_134354.1:178429800-178734800 GCF_048569485.1 Anomaloglossus baeobatrachus | reverse complement strand
ATTTTCGGTGACGTAACAGCGACCTTGTAAGTCGCTGTTATGATCGCTGCTTAGCTGTCAAACACAGCAAAAGCAGCGATCATAACGTCGCTGTGCTACATGTTCAGAGAGCAGGGAGCCGCGCTTAGCGCTGGCTCCTTGCTCTCCTGCAGCACACATCGGGTTAATTAACCCGATGTGTGCTGCAGCTACATGTCACAGTTCAGAGAGCAGGGAGCCGCGCGCACTGCTTAGCGCTGGCTCCTTGCTCTCCTTGCTACAGTATACATCGGGTTAATTACCCGATGCATACTGCAGCCACATGTCACAGTGCAGGAGCCGGCACTGGCAGCAAGAGGGCGGAGGCTGGTAACGTAAACATCGGGTAACCAGGGAAAGGTCTTCCCTTGGTTACCCGATGTTTACGCTGGTTACAGCTTACCGCAGCTGCCAGTGCCGGCTCCTGCTCGCTTCATTTCGTCGCTCTCTCGCTGTCACACACAGCGATGTGTGTGTCACAGCGGGAGAGTGACGACCAAAAAATGAAGCTGGACATTCAGCAACGACCGGCGACCTCACAGCAGGGGCCATGTCGTTGCTGGATGTCACACACAGCGACAGCGACGGGACGTCGCTGCAACGTCACAGAAAATGGTGACGTAGCAGCGACGTCGTTGTCGTTGTCGCTGTGTGTGACACCAGCTTTAGAGGTTAGAATGCTTCTACAAAACTTTGCTGTCTCATTGAAGCTACTAATCTGCCCTTATTCCATTAATGGGGGGTGCACCCATTTTTTTTTGTTTTCTCTATGAGTGTAACGTACTATTTCATGTCTCTTCTTAATTGGCTTCTATTTCCAGTTCTGGCACTGAGCGGCGCTATCCTGCACGCTCAGTGCCAGTCACATGAACCATGGTGCTGTGGCTGCTAGTATCATCTGACATCACGTCAAGTTCTAGGCTCTCAGACTTGACGGTTACATCAGGGGTTGCCAGAGCCACTCACACTGATTGACTGAGCTGTGGGCGGTGATTACCGCACGTCACAGCCCAGCATTGATGGGAGGATCTGTAGGATGGTGCAGATTTGTGAGGTATGGTGCGCCAGTGTGGAGTACAGGGAGGGTTTCTTCAGCTGAAACCCCCCTGTCACGCAAGTATCTGATCGCACTATCCAGCACAGCCGCCCATTCTGCTCAGCTGTCAGGAGAGCGTGCGGTGCCGGACAGTGTGATCCTGTACTCCCACAAGCACTACAGGTGACCAGAGGCAGCAAGCAAATGACAACTTGGTGACATGCAGCACAGCATGTGTCAGAGCAGAGCATGTCACCAACTTCGTCTGCTCTGTCATCTGTAGTGCTGCATGTCACCAAGTTATTGCACACTGTGACTTGTTGTGCTTCATGTCACCAACTTACTCCACTCTGTCACCTGCACAACAAGTCAGAGTGGAGCAAGTTGGTAACATGCAGCACAGCATGTGACAGAGCACCTGTCTTCTCCCTCTCTTGTCTCTTTTCCCTCTCTCTCTCCCCTCTCTCTCCTCACTCTTGCTCTCTCTTCCCGCTCTCTCTTCTCTCTCTTTTCCCTCTCTTCCCCCTCTCTCTCTTCCCTCTCTGTCTCTTCACTCTCTCTTCCCTCTCTCTCTCTCTCTTCCCTCTCTCTCTCTTCCCTCTCTCTCTTCCCTCTCCCTCTTCTCTCTCCCTCCCTCTTCCCTCTCCCTCTCTCTCTTCCCTCCCTCTCTCTCTTTCCTCTTTTTCCTCCCTCTATCTCTCTTTCTTCCCTCTCTCTCTCTTCTCTCTCTCTCTCTCAAGACCAAGATCGTGGGGGGGGGGGGGGTGTATGAGCGAGTAATAAAGATGGAGTCCCTAAGTGTATCTGTGTACTTATTTCTAATAAAGTATTTTTTCTCTGTGTCATGTCTTTTTTTTAACCCTTTATTGGAGATTTCTAAAGGCCGGGTCAAACTTGACCTGACATTAAGAATCTCGGGCTTTATACCAGCTGGTAAAACAAAGCTGTTATTAACCCCTTATTACTCAGCATACCACTCGGCACCAGGGCTGCTAGAAGAGTTGGATACAGCGCCAGAAGATGGCGCTTCGATGTGGACTGCAATTTGCAGTGGGAGGGGCCCAGAAAGCTTGGGCCACCTTGCGGTACGGATTCCAATCCCCAGTGTTATGATCCGGAACCATGGAAGACCACCATAAATCATTGGTAAAAGGTGACAAGAGCATTGGCAACTAATCTGGCTGCCATCCCCTTACTAACCACCAACACTAGCAGTAGCTGAGGGGTGAACTAACATCCTATGCACCGCGGACCCAGCCAGAGAAGCTAGCTATCCTAAAGGAAGGAAAGATGAATACTCTCTGCCTCAGAAAATAGATAAAGAATAGCAAGCCTCCCACATTCAAAGACTGCGGTGATATAGGAAAACACAATACACAGATAGATGATAGGATTAGCAAAAGGTGAGGCCCCCACTGACTAAAATAGGAAAGGACAGGAAAGGGGCTGATGGTGGCCAGAGAAAAACCCTGCAAAATTCCAAATTCCTGATAGTACAAAAAGGCCCTCAGATCGCACGATCTGCACTCCGTCCTATACCAGGCGCTCTTGTCATACCAATGAACAGAAAACAAGAATCATTACAAATTCAAAAAGCCACAAACACATGGACTTATAGGAGCTATACTCCAAACATAACTGCAGGGAGTTTCCCAGCTAAGCAACTAAGAGGGAAGATCTCTGCATGCAAATAAACTGAAAACAACCACAGCAAATGACAAACTCAGATAAGAGTAAAAGAACCAAACAACAAATAAAGAGCAAAGCACTTATCTGGGGTAGATGTGGTGTGGAGCAGAATGAAGCAGGCTGGTGAACAAAGAACAACTGACATCCGGCATAGCCTGCTATCAGACCAGGATTTAAATAAGCAGAGAGTTAGAAATGGCAACACTCATTGCTCAACACACCTGGTCTATGTCCAAACCATTCCTGGCCACAAGAGAGAGCCTCCCAGCAGCCAAAGTATAACTGACATTCACAACACCCCAGCTGCCTAGTTGTACCTGGCTGGACACAAAAAATGGGCAAAGCCCACGTTGTTTTTTTTTTTTTTTTAATTTCATGAAATTCATGAAATAATTAAAAAAAGGGCTTCCCTATAGTTTGGGTTCCCAGCCGGGTACAAATATGCAGTTGGGGGTTGGGGGCAACCCGTACCTGCCTGCTGTACCTGACTAGCCTACAAATAATATGGCGAAGCCCACGTCATTTTTTTTTAATTTTTGGGGGAAAAAAATGAAAAAAAGGGCTTCCCTGGATTTTCCATTGCCAGTGAAGGTAACACCAAGCAGTGGGGGTTAGCAGCAAGTAGCTGTTTAGGTTACCCTTAGCAATAGAAAATGCAGCGGGAGCCCACACATTTTTTTTTAACCCTAACCCTAGGGTTAGGGTTATGTGTTTGGGGTTTTGTTTTTTTTTTATTTTTTAATGATTTTTTTTTTTAAAAAAAATGAACATGGGCTTCGCCCATCGAGCACCCGAGCATTTTACTGCTCACTCATCCCTACTACTGACCACACAGCCAGCAGAACAAGTAATCAGATCAGCTGACTCTGATTACTTGTTCTGTGTCCCCCTGCATCCATCACAGCTTGAAGCGGGCTGTGAGGTCAGCTGAGTTCGGCCGAAACTGGAGTCAGCTGATCTGAACTCAGTTGAACTCCAGCCCGCACACTATGCGATGGATGCAGCAGGACACAGAATAAGTAATCAGCCGACAGTGGGGTCAGCTGATCTGAACTCAGCTGAACTCCTTACCGCATAGCCCGCACCCGGTCACATGTGATCGGCAGCAGACAGTGACTGCTGTTAACCTGCATCCATCGCAGCGTTTGCGGGCTGTGAGATCAGGAGTTCAGCTGACTACCGATCAGCTGACTCCAGTGCCGACCGATAAATTCTGTGTCTCACTGCATGCATCGCAGCAGCCATAAAAAGTAGAAGGATCCAGTAAAATAACAATTGCGGTTGCACGCGTTGCACATTCAATCCACAGGATCCGGTCATATGTGGTTTGCGTTTTTTTGCCTACAGGCAAAAAAAACGCTGATGTGAAAGTAGCCTGCAAAATGCATGCCACACGGATGATACGGACGACACATAGAGACTAGGCAAGAGAGGAAAAAGCAATCTCATGAGTTGACCCCATCATTTTTTTTTTCACCAATTATTTTTTTTTTTCACATGTTGCACAGGCTAATCATTTCTTCCCCTGGTTGTGCAAGGCTTGGAGCTGCTGCTGTGTCACTCATGTGACTTCTCTCAGTGCTTCCATAACTTGCAGACCCAGTGAAGAGAGCAGGGAGGAGTTGGGTGGAGAGCTGAGTGGGTATGTTAGATACGGCCCACGCAAAGGATCATGGAAGTTGTAGGAACTGAACCCAGAAAATCAGGAGAGAGATTAACCCCATCACAGCTGGAGTCAGCAATGAGGAAGTGCAGCTACAGCATGATAAAAGGTAATATTGCTGGAATAACATAATATACAGTATAGACCAAAAGTTTGGACCCACCTTCTCATTGAAAGAGTTTTCTTTATTTTCATAACTCTGAAAATTGTAGATTCACATTGAAGGCATCAAAACTATGAATTAACACATGTGGAATAAAATACGTAACAAAAAAGTGGGAAACAATTGAAAATATGTCTTATATTCTAGGTTCTTCAAAGTAGCCATCTTTTGCTTTGATTACTGCTTTGCACACTCTTGGCATTCTCTTGATGAGCTTCAAGAGGTAGTTATCGGAAATAGTCTTCCAACAGTCTTGAAGGAGTTCCCAGAGATATTTAGTACTTGTTGGCCCTTTTACCTTCACTCTGCGGTCCCGCTCACACCAAACCATCTCGATTGGGTTCAGGTCTGGTGACTGTGGAGGCCAGGTCATCTGGCGTAGCACCCCATCACTCTCCTTCTTAGTCAAATAGCCATTACACAGCCTGGAGGTGTGTTTGGGGTCATTGTCCTGTTGAAAAATAAATGATGGTCCAACTAATCGCAAACCGGATGGAATAGCATGCCGCTGCAAGATGGTGTGGTAGCCATGCTGGTTCAGTATGCCTTCAATTTTGAATAAATCCCCAACAGTATCACCAGCAAAGCACCCCCACACCATCACACCTCCTCCTCCATGCTTCACGGTGGGAACCAGGCATGTAGAGTCCATCCATTCACCTTTTCTGTATCGCACAAAGACACAGCGGTTGGATCCAAAGATCTCAAATATGGACTCATCAAACCAAAGCACAGATTTCCACTGGTCTAATGTCCATTCCTTGTGTTCTTTAACCCAAACAAGTCTCTTTTGCTTGTTTCCTGTCCTTAGCAGTGGTTTCCTAGCAGATATTTTACCATGAAGTCCTGCTGCACAAAGTCTCCTCTTCACAGTTGTTCTAGAGATGTGTCTGCTGCTAGAACTCTGTGTGGCATTGACCTGGTCTCTAATCTGAGCTGCTGTTAACCTGCGATTTCTGAGGCTGGTGACTAAGATAAACTTATCCTCCGTAGCAGAGGTGACTCTTGGTCTTCCTTTCCTGGGGCGGTCCTCATGTGAGCCAATTTATTTGTAGCATTTGACGGTTTTTGCCACTGCACTTGGGGACACTTTCAAAGTTTTCCCAATTTTTCGGACTGACTGACCTTCATTTGTTAAAGTAATGATGGCCACTCGTTTTTCTTTACTTAGCTGCTTTTTTCTTGCCATAATACAAATTCTAAATGTCTATTCAGTAGGACTATCAGCTGTGTATCCACCAGACTTCTGCACAACACAATTGATGGTCCCAACCCCATTTATAAGGCAAGAAATCCCACTTATTAACCCTGACAGGGCACACCTGTGAAGTGAAAACCATTTCTGGTGACTACCTCTTGAAGCTCATTGAGAGAATGCCAAGAGTGTGCAAAGCAGTAATCAAAGCAAAAGGTGGCTACTTTGAAGAACCTAGAATATAAGACATATTTTCAGTTTCACACTTTTTTGTTAAGTATTTCATTCCACATGTGGTAATTCATAGTTTTGATGCCTTCAATGTGAATCTAAAATTTTCAGTCATGAAAATAAAGAAAACTCTTTGAATGAGTTGTGTCCAAACTTTTGGTCTGTACTGTATGTGTGGAGAGGCATATAATAGCAAGATTTACGAGGAAAAAAAATCAATTTTGGTAACTGGACAACTTCTTTAAAGTGACACACATTTTTAAAAGGCAATTAACCATAACTCATTATTTTTATTTAATTAGTACATAAACCATATGGCAGTACTTTTATAATGCAAATTTTGAAGGACCACTAATCATATAATATTAGATGATCCATTATGTGCACTATCCATATAATTGCCTCAGGTAATTCTGCAATAATTTCCAAAATGTGGAAAATAAGTGTGCTTCTTTTCAATATATAAAAAATCTTGAGAATTTCTTGCCTTGTTTCAGAGTATATATCCTAATGTAACATTTGTAGCGTACCTAATATAACAGGAACTTACCTTTACTCTGTGCAAGCACACTCAAATCATATATCTGTGTTTCCCAAAATCCCAAAAGGTCAGTTCCCTAATGTCACATTGACTTTGAGTACAGGAGTGTCATCAGATTATTCTCAATTCCATCCATTCAAAGGATTTTCACAAAAACATTTATCACCTAAAGGGAGCGGGTGCAGCAGAGTGGTTCAGTTTTCAGCAATAGCACTTCATAGCGCTGAAGTGCTGGGTCCAAATCTCATCAAACACAACATCTGCCAAGAGATTTTTTTCCCGGTGTTTTTGTGGGTTTCCTCTGGGTTCTCTGCTTTCCTCCTACACTACAAAGACATACTGACAGGGAATTTTAGATTGTAAGGCTATGTGCGCACTTTGCGTCGAGGTAGTTGCAGTTTGAAACGCATCCTCTGGCAGAAATGGTTTTTGCCAAAGTTGTTATTGACCACAATAATGCGTATTTACCGCGTTCTAGCTGCGTTTTTAGCGCTTTTTACCTGCTTTTCCATTGCTTAAAGTCAGATGCGTTTTGATTACAAAGACACTACTATATAAAGTTTTAATATACAAACACTATGAAAAAAGGAAAAAAAAATGAAAACAAATATAATTATTTAAATCATAACGAAAATAGTTATATTTAATATAATTATAGCGGTTTTATACTATTTATGGATAAAATAACAATAAATTAATATTTTTCATTATTTTAATTGTCGGACTATGTGTGTGTAAAGGGACATATTATTCCATTATTTTGATGTCATAAGCGCATTGTTTCTGCAGCTAAAAAGCAGGTAAAACGCTGGAATTTTGATGTTGCTTGCTTTTTGCAACTTCTCATTGACTTCAATGTTACCAAATGTCAAAAACAATTGACATGCTGATTCTTTGAACGCTGAGTTTTTGCCCAAAATTATGCAAATTAAACGCAGCGTTTTGAACTGCAAAGTGCGCACAAGAAATCCCCATTTCCCATAGACTTTGCTTGCAAATCAAAACGCATGCCTTTTGGCATGAAAACGCTGCAGTTCAAAATGCTGCGGAAACGGAGGTAAAAACGCAAAGTGCACACATAGCCTAAAACACAATAGACACAATGATGAAATTGTCTATAAAGTGCTGTACCTGTCACTAAAGTTTTGAAGTATAAATCAAGACCTGCACCTTAACCAACACCTGTGCCGCATTCCATAAAGGTGCAGGTTATCTCCTGACTCGCTCTGTACACCCCACAGATACCTTTAGAAAATCTCCTGTGCTGTGTGTAAATCTATGGGTCCAGTCCAATGGGTGTCCTTGGTTGCGGCTCCTGTCCCTTCTCTCCCCGCTGATCACCATCCACTTGTGATGATTGATATGGATGACGTGTCCTGCACCATCCACATTGCCAAGCAAATTCTTGCGCCTGTGCAGAGACATTGCCGGAGTGGAAGGCGCACTTCGCTCTGCCCTTCTGCGGGCAGAGTCAAATACATAGGTGCGTTTACGTCTAAGGGGTACTTTACACATTGCGTCATCGCTAGCATTTGCTAGCGATGTCCAGCGCGATAGCACCCGCCCCCATCGTACATGCGTTATCTTGTGATTGCTACCGTAGCGAACATTATCGCTATGGCAGCTTCACATGCACATACCTGGTCGGTGACGTCGCTGTGACCGCCAAACAATCCCTCCTTCAAGGGGGAGGTGCGTTCTCCGTCACAGCGACGTCACCGCGACGTCACTAAGCGGCCACCCAATAGAAGCAGAGGAGCGGAGATGAGCGGGACGTAACATCCCGCCCACCTCTTTCCTTCCACATAGCTGGTGGACGCAGGTAAGGAGATGTTTGTCGTTCCCACGGCTTCACACATAGACAAACAACATCGTATCTCCTGATGTAGCGACATTATGGAAATGAACGACGTTACACAGATCAGCGATTTTTTTACGCTTCTGTGCTCGTTCATTGTCGCACTTAGGATTTACACGTTGCGATGTCGCTACCGGCGCCGGATGTGCGTCACTAACGACGTGACCCCGACGATATATCGGTAGCGATGTCGCAATGTGTAAAGTACCCCTTAGGCGAGCTTTGCACATTGCGACATCGCAAGCCGATGCTGCGATGTCGCATGCGATAGTCCCCGCCCCCGTCGCAGGAACTATCGTGTGATAGCTGGCGTAGCGAAAATTATCGCTACGCCAGCTTCACATGCACTCACCTGCCCTGTGACCGTCGCTCTGGCCGGCGACCCGCCTCCTTCCTAAGGGGGCGGGTCGTTCGGCATCAGAGCGACGTCACACGGCAGGCGGCCAATAGCGGCGAAGGGGCGGAGATGAGCAGGATGTAAACATCCCGCCCACCTCCTTCCTTCCGCATATCCTACGGAAGCCGCGGTGACGCCGGTAGGAGATGTTCCTCGCTCCTGCGACTTCACACACAGCGATGTGTGCTGCCGCAGAAGCGAGGACAACATCGGACCGTCGCGTCAGCATAATTATTGATTACGCCGACGCTGCACCGATGATACGATTACGACGATTTTGCGCTCGTTAATTGTATCATCTAGGCTTTACACACTACGATGTCGGATGTGCGTCACTTTCGATTTGACCCCACCGACATGCGCACCTGTCCACCTGAAGACAGATCGGTGGAACCGTGGTGGACCGGGACAGGGTAGTGGCCTGCCGGTACCGACCCGGGGAACCGACTCGGAAACCGGAGCACACAGGGGGGTACTCAGACCCTGAAAAAAGGTCCAGAATCCACTGGAGTTAATTAACTGATTGCGGTCTGGACTATAGGTCCTTTCCCACCCAAGTCCCGACTGAAGACAACAGCCCACCGAGGGGGATAGAAAGCCACCGCAGAGGCAGAGAGATCCCACGGGCCAGCGTCTGCGGGCAAAAGGGCTCTCCCGACATTCAGAAAGCTGGGGAGAGGACTCCCGTCGCTGAAGCGCAGGCAGCCCAAATACACAACACGGTGCAGGAGAAAGGCCAATACCACCAAACCGGGTGGGGAACCAGACGCAACCGGCTGCGGGCACCAACCACCATCAACTTGGTTTACCAGAGACTTGTGTGTGTCAATAACAGTGAGTACAACAGTGCAATCCGGCCGCGCACCGCCCTGCACCGCCTAACTACCCCCAACGGGCCCTGGGGCCACCATCCCTGCCCACGGAGGGGTTAACATCTTGCTGCACTACCATCTCCCCCGGGTGCCCCGTAACTGCAGCGGTGGTGTCTACCTTCACCACATCCCATAGGTGGCGTCACGAACTCAAGCACGGCTCCGGCCGTGCACCTACCTAACCCTCCACCAAAAGCGCTAGCATCCCCTTTCAGAGCAAAGTGACCCCGGGTCTGAAGGCGCTCGAGCCACCCACCAACGAGCCCAGACCCGAGCGGCTCGGCTGCAGCCGAGCGCGGGGCGGTACACCACCACCACTGTTGCACTTCCCTGCTTCACGACCACCCCTGCCTCCTATGACCCCCGCTCCACCACCGCTGCTGTACTGCCCTTTTTCACAACCGCCTCTGCCTCATGTGACCCCCGCTCTACTCCTGCTGACACCCTCCGTAGGACACCACCGAATTAGAAGACAGACCCCATTTTTTTCCCTTTTTTTCCTCTAAATTTGGGTGCGTCTTATAATCAGATGTATCTTATAAAACAAAAAATATGGTAATTAATTTTCTGGAACAATTTCAAGGGTGCCAACACTTTCTGCCATGACTGTATGTTGAAGGCATCACTTGCTGAAACGTAATTTATTAAAAGCAACATTTGTAGCTCCCACAAAAGTAAAATGACAGAACCACATGTGCACAGCCACCTCTTCATATCTAAGGCACAAGATAAGGCCCAGTTCTATGGATAGGTGCCATTGCCAGGTATGAGACCCACATTCGTCCAAAATGTAGCCCATATTCTGTCTATATTCCATACATAGTTTTATTGAGACATCCTCTTTAATGTTAGTGTTTTCATAACATCAAAACCCATTGGTGTTGATATGTAAGGCCCATGTTCACTTATATAGTTAAAAAAAGGTTATAATCAAGTTGTGCCTTCAGCAGCACACAGCTCTCCAGTAGAGATGAGCGAATGGGCCGTGGTTCGGCTCGAGTTCGGTTCGCCGAACGGAGGTCTCGTTCGAGTTCGGTTCGGCGAACCGGTTCGGCGAACCACTCGAACCGCATAGGAAACAATAGGAGGCAATCACAAACACATAAAAACACATTGTAAATGTACACATACAGTTAATAAACATTGCCATAACACTTACCGGTCCCCGCGATCCCTCCTGCACTCTGTCTCCTGCCGCTATTCCATCTGATGATCGCTGAATCCTCCCGGTAACCAGCACTGCCAGCAGTGATGCAGGACCTATCGTGACGTGAAAAATAGCCATGTGACCAGTCACGTGCCTGTTATCTCATTGGCTACAGACTGGTCACATGACTATGACGCGTCATGTAGGACCTGTCATTGCATCTCTCTGTTACACGGTGCACGTTTGTGTATCGCCGTGTACCGGCGACATGCTCTAGCTCGACTCCCCGCTCTGCTTCCCCGTTCCCTTAAGGTACCGTCACACTAAGCGACGCTCCGGCGATCCCACCAGCAACCTGACCTGGCAGGGATCGCTGGAGCGTCGCTACACGGGTTGCTGGTGAGCTGTCACACAGGCAGATCTCACCAGCAACCAGTGACCACAGCCCCCAGCCAGCAGCACGCGTGGAAGCGATGCTGCGCTTGGTAACTAAGGTAAATATCGGGTAACCAACCCGATATTTACCTTGGTTACCAGCGCACACCGCTTAGCGCTGGCTCCCTGCACTCCTAGTCAGAGTACACATCGGGGTAATTTAACCCGATGTGTAGTCTGGCTATGTGTGCAGGGGGCTGGCACTGGCAGCGTGAGAGCGGCGGATGCTGATAACTACGGTAAACATCGGGTAACCAAGGAAAGGGCTTCTGGGTTATCTGATGTTTACCGTAGTTACCAGCGTCCGCAGAAGCCGGCTCCTGACCAGCTGACACAGCCGGTCAATCACGGAGATCACCGTTGCCATAGCAACGCGCTTGGTAGCGGTGACGGGGACGTCCCGCTATTAGCACGCAGCGGCACCGGAATCACGTGATCGGAGCAGTGTTGCTATGGCAACCCGTGCCACCGCTTACAGCCGGGAGCCTGTGGTCACTCTCACAGAGTGATTTCTGCACGGAGCACAGCTTCTTCCCCCATGCAGCTGTGCTGTCTGATGGAGCAGACAGAGCTGCATGTGTTGAAGGGGAATGAAGACAGAAGAGCAGGATCGTGGAGGGCTGACAAGGGGTAAAAAAGATGGAGTCTCTAATGTGTCTGTGTATTTATTTCTATTAAAGTATTTTTTCTCTGTGTGGTGTTTTTTTTTTAACCCTTTATTGGAGATTCTTAATGGCCGGGTCAAACGTGTCTGACATTAAGAATCTCTGGCTTAATACTGGCTAGTAAAACAAAGCCAGTATTAACTCATGATTACCCAACAAGCCACCCGGCTCCAGGGCTGTTGGAAGAGTTGGATACAGCGCCAGATGATGGCGCTTCTATGAGAGCACCATTTTCTGGGGCGGCTGCGGACTGCAATTCGCAGAAGAGGGGCCCAGAAACCTCGGGCTAACCTGTGCTGTTGATTCCAATCCCCAGCTGCCTAGTTGTACCAGGCTGGACACAAAAATGGGGTGAAGCCTACGTCGTTTTTTTTTTTTTTTTTTTTTTTTAATTATTTCATAAAATTCATGAATTAATTAAAAAAAGGGCTTCCCTATATTTTTAGTTCCCAGTCGGGTACAAATAGGCAGCCGGGGGTTGGGGGCAGCCGTACCTGCCTGCTGTACCTGGCTAGCATACAAAAATATGGCGAAGCGCATGTCATTTTTTTTGTAGTTTTTTGGCAAAAAAAATAAAAAATGCTTCCCTGGATTTTCCATTGCCAGTGAAGGTAACACCAAGCAGTGGGGGTTAGCAGCCAGTAGCTGCTTGGATTACCCTTAGCTAGCAGTGCAAAAAATGCAGCGGGAGCCCATATATATTTTTTTTAATTATTTATTTAAATAACTAAAAACAAAAAGGGCTTCCCTGTATTTTGATTGCCTGACATATGACAGTGCTGTAAAAATAAATCTTTAAAAAAAATGACGTAGCGCTCCGCGGTATTTTTGATTCTCAGTGCAGATAAAGCAGACAGCTATGGGTTGCCACCCCCATCTGCCTGGCGTTACCTTGGCTGGCAATCAAAATACAGGGAAGCCCATTAATTTTTTTTATTTAAAAAATAGTTAAAAAAAAAATGATGTTGGGTCCCCCCATTTTTGATAGCCAGCTAGGGTAAAGCAGACGGCTGTAGCCTGAAAACCACAGCTGGCAGCTTTACCGTGGTTGGGGATCCAATGTGGAGGTCACCCCAGGCTCTTTTTTTTATAATTATTTTATAAATAATAATAATTACAAAAAAAAGTAGGGTCCCCCCCAAATTGGATCACCAGCCAAGGTAAAGCAGACAGCTGTTGTCTGGTATTCTCAGGGTGGGAAGGTCCATAGTTATTGGGCCTTCACAGCCTAAAAATAGCAGGCCACAGGCACCCCAGACGTGGCGCATCCACTAGATGCGCCAATCCTGGCGCTTCACCACAGCTCATCCCGTGCACTGGTGCAGTGGCAAACGGGGTAATAAATGGGGTTGATACTAGTTGTAAAGTCACCTGACATCAAGCCCAGCAGTTTGTGATGTCATGGTGTCTATCAGATACCCGATATCACAAACTGTCAGTACTAACAAAAAAAATCGACAAAAAAAAATTTATTTGAAAGAAAACTCCCCAAAACATTCCCTCTTTCACTAATTTATTGTAAGGAAAAAACGTGAACGTATCCCCCATTTTCTAGGAGTGCAGACCTTCCATGTGAGGAGTGTGGGTGCAATGAATCTGAACCCACTCTCCCCGGGTCCACAGCAGCAGAGTCCATGTCGTAACGGTTGCTACCAAAGCTGCAATGCCCTGCTCATGAGGTAAGGGCATGCCTAATCAGGAGAACTATTCTACATTTCCAAATATTGGTATTTGCTTTTCCACCTACTATATATTGGGGATAGGATCTTGGAGATGGAATACCCCTTTAAGTCCAGTTATCCAGCTGAATGAATACTAAACAACAGAGCTCGCAATTTAGATGTGTTTTCTTGTGGCGTATAATGGATTCTCATGTTTGGTAGTCGTTCAGCAGGGCAACTATAAAATCAAATGCCTCCATTTGGAAATGTAGTATATAGCTCTCCTGATCAACTATGTTCCTTACCTCATGAGCAGGGCATTGCTGTAATAATAATAATTTATTTATTTAGCGCTATTAATTCCATAGCGCTTTGCATACATTGGGAGCACTGTCCCCATTGGGGCTCACAATCTAAATTCCCTATCTCTATGTCTTTGGAGTGTGGGAGGAAACCAGAGTACCCGGAGGAAACCCACGCAAACACGGGGAGAACATACAAACTCCTTGCAGATGGTGTCCTTGGTGGGAATTGAACCCAGGACTTCAGCGCTGCAAGACTGCAGTGCTAACCACTGAGCCACCGTGCCGCCCATTTAGCTTACAGATGCATAACCACCACTCACTGTGTCTGAACACAGGAAACTGAGCTGACAGCCACTCTGTGCATGCGGCAGCGTCTATTATGAAGGAGAGGGCCGCGGGGGATCAACGCTGCACAGGTACCGTGGGACACCGGGGAACACCGGTGGTGTTATAGAGGGTGACCTGGCAGGGCCTGGGGAGGAGTTCTCTGTCGCATGTGTCATGGCACATGCGACAGAAATCAGAGGAGTAGGGTGAATGTGGCTGGCGCTCTGCTATGCGCGCGGCCATCTTGGATTTCTGGGAGGGCATCAGGGGGGCACTTTGGCGACACCGGGGAAACGGAGGGGACCGGGTAGGAGATTTATCATGTTTGTTCATGCCAGATGGGAGATAAATAATTTTTTACCGACACTGTCATTTACTGTAACGTGATCATCGGTGTACGGTGTATACCTGTGATCACGTGAGCGGGGACCGGAAAAACCGTCCTGAATCAGGATCTCCAGGGTCTCAGCTATGCCTGAAACCCTGGAGATTTTCTGACGCTGGGGGGCATTATTCACTTATTTCTGCCTGCTGTTTATAAACGGCAGATCAGAATAAGGCTACATTAACACGACCGATCCATTTTTGCGGTCTGCAAAAAACAGTTTGTTTTTTTTCACGGGTGCATCCGTGTGGCATCCGTTTCCGTTCCGTAGACGGTCCGTATGTCATCTGTTTGTCATCCGTGTGCCTTCTGTTTTTTTGCGTACTGCAAAAAAACTGAAGGAGGGAAAATAGATAAATTTACCCAGGATCCATAGCTTCAACCTACATGAGGCGGTCACATGTTCACTCCAGTGCCATTTTCTACTGCTTTTCACAGCGTAGAGCGCTCTGGTGATTTTCCTGTGCTTGTACACTTCATATCAGTCTTTTGTGTCATTATAATGGCAGAAAGACACATAATGTCCCACTCTCCTGCATTTTGTAATTTTACACCCTTTGGTGCCTTTCATGTGGCACTAAGGGGTGCTTAGCTTTGTATTTAGCCAAAAAAATGAAAAAAAAAAAGACGTAGGGTTCCCCCTATTTTTGTAGCCAGCTAGGGTAAAGCAGACGGCTGCAGCCTGCAGACCACAGCTGGCAGCTTCACCTTGGCTGGTAATCCAAAACTGAGGCACCCCACGCTGTTATTTTAAATTAAATACAGCTGGGGTCTGATATTCTCAGACTAGGGAGGTCCATGGTTATTGGACTCTCCCCAGCCTAAAAAAAGCAGGCCGCAGCCGCCCCAGAAGTGGCGCATCCATTAGATGCGCCAATCCTGGTGCTTCGCCCCAGCTCATCCCGTGCCCTGGTGCGGTGGCAAACGGGGTAATATATGGGGTTAATACCAGATGTGTAATGTCACCTGGCACCAAGCCCTGGGGTTGGTGAGGTCAGGCGTCTATCAGATACTCGACATCACCAACCCAGTCAGTAATAAAAAAAAATTGACGACAAACACATTTTTATTTGAAAAAACACTCCCCAATACATTCTCTCTTTAACCAATTTATTAGAAAGAAAAACAAATCCAGGTCTGGTGTAATCCAAGGGGTTCCCATGACGATCCATACTGTCCCAGTCAATGAAGAGCAGGATGTTCCCCATTGGCTGGGAGAGCAGTGCAGTGACCTGAGCTAACATCAATGGGTCAGCCCAGGTCACTGCAGGGGATGACAAGTGCTGCTGTCAGCGAGGTCCATTACCTGCGCTGATCTCCTGCACACTGACTTCAATCATCTTCACAGCCAAGTATCGCGAGCGGCCCGTGACGTCACCGCTAGTCAGTCTCTGGTCGGAAGCGAGAGAAGGTGATGTGACAAGCGGCGGCCATGGAGGACAGTGACAGTGCTGAGGTCGGGACTTCATCACCGCAGGTAAGCCGAGCGGGACCATGTGTGCAGAGTGCCAGGTGGGCGGAGCCTAGCGGGGTAATGTGTGCAGAGTGCCAGGTGGGCGGAGCCTAGCGGGACCATGTGTGCAGAGTGTCAGGTGGGCGGAGCCTAGCGGGACCATGTGTGCAGAGTGCCAGGTGGGCGGAGCCTAGCGGGACCATGTGTGCATAGTGTCAGGTGGGCGGAGCCTAGCGGGACCATGTGTGCAGAGTGCCAGGTGGGCGGAGCCTAGCGGGGTAATGTGTGCAGAGTGACAGGTGGGCGGAGCCTAGCGGGGCAATGTGTGCAGTGACAGGTGGGCGGAGCCTAGCGGGGTAATGTGTGCAGAGTGACGTGGGCGGAGCCTAGCGGGACGATGTGTGCAGAGTGCCAGGTGGGCGGAGCCTAGCAGCGCCATGTGTGCAGAGTTCCAGGTGGGCGGGGCCTAGCGGGATAATGTGTGGAGAGTTCCAGGTGGGCGGAGCCTAACGGGGCCATGTGTGCAGAGTGTCAGGTGGGCGGAGCCTAGCGGGACCATGTGTGCAGAGTGCCAGGTGGGCGGAGCCATGTGTGCTGGCGGCGGAGTGCGAAGTGGGTGGAGCCTAGCGGGGTCATGTGGCGCTGAGGACGTCAGTGTTGTGGACTGCATGGCTGGGGACAGGTGAGTGTGAGTGTGTGTTTGTGTGTATGTATGTGTACATGCCGCGTGCAGGAGGGGGCGGAGCGAGCTGAGCGGGGAAGTGTCGGCTTCCTGCACACGTAACAAGGATAAATATTGGGTTACTAACCAAAGCGCTTTGCTTGGATACCCGATGTTTATCTTGGTTACCAGCTTCTGGCAGGCTGCCAGCGATGGCTCCCTGCACACTGTAGCTGTAAAAAGCCCTGCTTTTTGCTGCTAGAACCGTTCTCGAACGTAACTAGAACTATCGAACTTTAGCAAAAAGCTTGAGTTCTAGTTCGATCTAGAACAGCCCCCAAAATCACTCGAACCGCGAACTGGAGAACCGCGAACCGCGCTCAACTCTACTCTCCAGTCGCTTCACTTTCTGGTTTCTTGGAGGGAGTGGGCACGCCTCAGTGACAGTTCTGGTTCAGTAGATTTCACCTACTGATTATGCTACTGTGACACATTAACAGCTAATAAATTCTGCCCTGTTATTACTGCATTTGCATATGGAGATAGTGCCACTGAACAAGTGCACAGCTCAAGTAAAAAATTGTGGGGCCTGGGGAATTATAATTTTACAGTACTAACAGTAGTTAGGGACCTAACAATGAAGGGGAGGAATGTGAACAGCTAATTACCATATAAAAATCAATGGAATGGAGAGTATTGGCAAGAATCACATGAGTTAACTCCTCTCCTCGAATGTAGCTACTATGTATACTGGGTCAAGCTCTATTGGTCGATCTCCTTGTAAAATATCTGTCCATCTAATGGATGCTCCACTTCTGTAGTGGCTGAGGGTGGCTATTTTTAGGCTGTGACTGGCCAAATAACCATGCGCCTTTTCAGCCTGATAATACCAGGCCTCAACTGTCTGCTTTACCTTAGCTGGTTACCAAAAACAGGGTGGAGCACACGCCATTTTTTTAAAATTATTTAACTAATAACAAAGAAAGGGCGTGGGATCAGCTCTATTTTTGATAATTAGTCAAGGTAAACAGCTGAGGGCTGCAGCCTCTAGCTGTCTGCTTTACCTACACTGGTTATCAAATATAGGCAGTATCCCAAATAATTTTGTTTACATTTATTCCTTATCCACATTTGTTTGTAGGCCATTTTGCTTCCTTTTGTAGCTCCCTAGCCCTTCCTATGACCATTTTACAGACATTTTACAGCCAGCACAGACGTTTGTGTCACCATTGACTGATATGGGGTCTGAGGTCAAGTCCGAGTTCCAAACCGAACTTTTAACTAAAGTTCATCTGAACCTGGCAAAACCGAACTTCCACGGATCTGTTCATCCCTACTGCTAACTTGTTAAATGCTTGTTATTAACTGTGTGCCATTATGGGAGAACGCCCAAAGTACAACAAAATAAATAATTTTTCATATGTCAGAATTGCATGTTTTTGCAATTTCACCACATTTAGATTTTTTTTCTACTCTATTTACTATGTGGTAAAATCAAGGGTTACTTAGAGGCATCAGATTTCAGGTACAGGGGAAAGCATGATGTTATTAAATGCCACTTTACACGCAGCGACATCGCTAGCGATGTCACTGCCGATCGCACCCGCCCCCGTCGTTTTTCAAATTCCTGCCCGTGGCGCACAATATTGCTAGTACCCGTCACACGGACTTACCTTCCCAGTGACGTCGCTGTGGCCGGCGAACGGCCTCTTTTCTAAGGGGGCGGTTCGTGCGGCGTCACAGCAACGTCACATGGCAGGCATCCAATAGAAGCGGAGAGCAGCCGCATGGAAGTCACTCCCACCTCGTTGCCGGAGGACGCAGGTACTGTGTTGTTCGTCGTTCCTGGGGTGTCACACGTAGTGATGTGTGCTGCCTCAGGAACGACGAACAATCTGCGTCCAGAACAAGGAACGACATTTGGGAAATGGACGACGTGTCAACAATCAACGATTTGGTGAGTATTTTACATCGTTAGCGGTCGCTTGTACGTGTCACACACAACGATGTCGCTAATGAGGCCGGATGTGCGTCATGAATTCTGTGACCCCAACGACATCTCGTTAGCGATGTCATTGCGTGTAAAACCCCCTTTATTGTTATAGGAAGATCAGGTGGAGAAGATAGGTGAGCTCGAGGAAATAATGAGTTCAGTTTTGTCTACGTTGAGCTTTAGGAAGCTAGAAGAGGAGAAGGACGATATGGCTGATAAGCACTCTGGAATTCTGGGCAGCAAAGAGATGACGTCTAGGCCATAGAGATCTGAGTGTCATTGGGGTAAAGCTGGTACTGGAAGCCTTGGCCTCTGACAGGTATAGGAGGAGTATTGAGAAATGTCTGTTAGCTTTGGCGGTAAGTAAATTGTAAGTAATTTTGGTTAGAGCAATTTTGGTGGTCTGGTTTGGGTGGGAGCCAGACTGAAGGTTGCCAAGAATAGGTTAGATGTTAGATAGATAGATACTTAGGAGGAAAGTACAGAGTGGACGTGCTTTCCAAGGAGTTTGACTGAGTAGCGATATAGGCCGATGGCTAGATGTAGAGGTCGGGTAGAAGGATGGTTTCTTTAGAATAGGTGTAATTGTGGTATGTTTGAAATCAGATGGGAAGGTACCAGAATTTAATGATAAGTTGAATTAGAGGTATTGTGAGACTATAGAACTGCACTGTGCATTCATCTATATAGTTTACGAGTGCAGGGTCAGTAGAAATTATTTTCTCCCAGGAGTACCCCTTTAAAGTGAATCACCAGGTTTTCCCAATAAAAAGTTTAACCAGCACCTTTATTCTAGTATGCTGTATATATGTCCCCAAACCCCTCTACATAGCACAAAAAAATACCTTTTATTATACCCACAAATGGCGAGTCCAGTCCAATGGGCATCTCTGGTCTTGATTTCCTCGTACTATTGCCATCCTCTTTCGCTTTTTTATCTAGATGATGCGTCCTATGTCCTATCGCTCTCCTTGCTGATGGCAGAGCAAAGAACTGAAATGTGCATTCACCAGAGAGGCCAAAGAACGCCGTTCACCCGGAAGTAAAGCTGGCGCATGTACACTACAGTACTTCATGTGGATGACATAGCACACATTATCCACATGAAGTAGTGAAGGAGGAGTTTAGAAAGAGAGGAGGTGCCAGATCAAGTCTAGAGACACCCGTTGGATGGGATAGAGCCATCTATTTGTATAAGAAAAATACTTTTTTGTGCTATGTAAAGGGGATTGGGGACATATACATTGCATACTAAAAAGATGTAAAAGTGACCTTAAAGTGCACCAATCATCAGGATTTTCCTATATAGCCTAAAGCCAGTGCTATAGTGGCACTATCATGCAGATTCTATTCGTACCTTTAGTTGTCAGCTAAAGCAAGTAAGTAAAGTTTGTAAAATGTACAGCTTTTTGATTGGCAGCAGCTGCTGAGCAGCTAATAGCTTGGGTGGGTTTTGATAGTGATTCTTGCCCCCTGCCTATTGTTCCTCCACCTATCTTTTATTTATGCTAATTCCATTATAGAAGTGTTTTACTAATGGTTTTAGTTAGAAGGAGCTTGCTGACATCATATTCACGTGCCCAACAGGGGCGGGGCCCCAGCCAACAGAAAAATAATGTTGCTTCCTGGTATCAGCTATGTTAGATGAGGCCCCACACCTTCTGGTCACATGGGTATGACATCAGAAAGGTCCTTCTAGCCACTTTGATTTAGTCACAACCATTAGTAAAACGCTTCTATAATAGAATTAGCATAAATGAAAGATAGGGGGAGGGACAACAGGCAGGGGGTCTGGAATCATTATCAAAACCCACCTCAGCTATTAGCTGTTGCTACTGCCAATCAAAAAGCTGCTCAGTTTACAAACTTTACTTGACAGTATTTCAAAAACTATACATCCGAGATGACAACTAAAGGTATGTATAGAATCAGCATGATAGCATCAGTATATCACTGGCTTTAGGTTATATAGGAAAATCCTGGTGATTGGTGCGCTTTAAAGATGGTGGTAGTACTTTATATTGGGAAAATCTGGTGACAGGTTCCCTTTAAACACAGACAGTACTCGGATTGTGCATTGTTGCCATCGCTGAGCTGTATGTGTTTGTAGCACCCCTGCGGTACCAGGTGCCACAAATGTAGCCTGTGGAAACCAAACCCCAGAATATCTGTGCCAGGAAGTACACCAGCACCTTCAGGCCGCAAACACAATCCCGACACCAACAAAGAGAATGCCTAGTAACAGGAAAAAGGGGAGGGCACTGATTGTATGTAGCCACCCAGCCTGTAGGGAGAGACCCAGTGAGGGGGAGGGGCCAGTGGTCAGTTGGGAAGCTGGCAGGAAATGGTGTTCAGTCAGTCAGGAGAAGTGTGTGAGGAGAGTAGGGAGTCTGTTAGAAGAAGTGAAGGAGAGAGAAAAGTACAGTAAGGGACCCGTAGAGACAATGGAGGGCTGTAAGGCCTTGTGCGCACTGGGAAATGGAATTTTCTTGTGAAAATTCCGCATGCTCTCAAAGATTACCGCACCCGCGGTAAAAAACCGTGGGAAACCGCACCCGAAAACCGCATGCGGTTTGCCGCGGTTTTACCGCGGTATTATTCGCGGTATTGCCGCGGTTTTGCCGCGTGCGGGTTGGGATGTGCTTTATTGCATTCAATGCAATAAAGCACATAGAAGAAAAAAAAAAAAAAAAAGTCATTTAATTCTGAGATAGTAGATAGACAGAAGAATAGATAGAGGGATAGATAGATAGACAGAGGGATAGATAGATAGATAGAGGACAGATCGCTGCATTTCCCACGGTCGGCAGTGAGTTCACATTACCGGCCGTGGGAAATGACCGGTAATTACCTCTGCAGTCTGCTGCTTTCATTCAGCGCTGTGTCTGTGACAGTCGCAGCTGGATGGAAGCAGCGCAGGACGTGTGGATTACGCCGGAGCGGTGGATTACGCCGGAGCTTTGGTGCGGGAGGGGTTAATAAAATGGTGAACGAGGCTTGTTTGTTTTATTTAAAATAAAGGATTTTTCGGTGTCTGTGTTTTATTCACTTTACTTACGGGTTGATCATGTCAGCTGTCACATAGACGCTGCCATGATCAAGCCTGGAGTTAATGGCGGTGGTCCCCCACCATCATTAACCCCTTGTATTACCTTGCTACCACTGCTACACGGTGGCAAGAAGAGCCGAGGACACGCCGGTATTGCCGCATAATGCATGCGACAGTGGCGGGGCAGCTGCGGCTGATATTCTCGGCTGCGGGAGGTGGAGTGAGGCAGGGGACATTATCCCTGCCCCTCTCCCTCCCCAGCCTGAGAATACCGGGCCGCCGCTGTGTGCTTACCTCGGCTGGAAGGTAAATATGCAGCGGAGCCCACGTTCTTTGTTTTCTATATTTCCGTTTTCTTTCTATGTGTGTTCTATGTGTCTGTGATGTCTGTGTGTGTGTGATCTGTGTGTTTACTCTGCACGGCTTCCTCTTCCTGTAATGACATCACTTCCCTGCAAAACCGCAGACAGGCGATGCACATTACCGGAGGTAAACCGCAAAATGCCGCAGGGAATAACGCAGGAAAACGCAGTGAACCGCACAGAATTTGCTGCCTGCGTTATTCCCTGCGGGATTTCATGATTAACATTGAGTCAATGGAGTGAAATCCCGCAGCGATGTGCGGAAAAGAAGTGACATGCACTTGTTTTTGGTGCGGGATTCCCGCAGCAAAACATGCAGCTGTCAAATTCCGCCTAGTGCGCACAGGATTTTTTTTCTCCAAAGGATTTGCTGGTGATTCACTGCAGAGATGTTATGAACATTTTCTGCAGCGAAACATGCAGCAAATCTGCGGAAAATCCGCGGCAAAATCCGGTAAGTGCGCACATAGCCTAAAAGGAGTGAGAACTGTGGAGTATGGAACCAGGACTCCAGGCACTGTGGGTTACCTGTGGAAGCAGCAAGCTCCAGGAACCACGGAGGACCTGTGGCAGTTCGGAACCAAGGCTCACGGTACTCAGTACAAGGCGGGGTGCAGACTCTAGGACAATGGGACACTTTATGGTCAGCTCTTAACTCTGCTGGGCAAGAAGATCTCCAGGGTCAATCGCCAATCTAAGAAAGCCTGAAGCACAAGCAGTAAAGAGCGGACTGGGGACTGAACCCCTTAAATAGTCCAGGCTGCCCAGGTCCAGCTCGCACGGAGAACAAGGGGAGCGGGTACACCTGGAACCGGCACCTGTGGTTCCATCACCAAAAGTAAAAAAGTCAAGTTAAACTGCAACACTGGTGTGGACTGTTTCCTTGACGGCGTGCACTCACATAGACTGTTTTCCCACTACAACCCTCATCATCCACTGCTAGGGCCTGTCCCTGCTTGCGGAGGGCTCTAACCATCCAGGCTACATCACTCCATCAGCCCCAGCAGAAACCTGCAGCGGCGGCCCCAAATAACCTGGCCGCACACCGCAAGTGGCATAGTCGACAAACACTTTTATTATTTTCTTTTATTTTTACCAAAACCCCCTTTTTCTTTCTTGGGGAACAGCACCCCAAGGGCCACGGTCCCTGGCCGCGACCACGACTGATTCCACCGATCACTACAGAGCCCGGGACTGAGTACCCCACAGCCCTGGGGCATCATATCTCCTTGGAAAAACTGCCGTAGTCGGCAGGATTCTGACTAGACCCGCAACCTCGGGTGACAAGCACGCCTTACAGACTGAACTGTGATTAAAACTTTTGAATTGCCGCCATCTTGGACTGTAAAAATAACTGCGCCACAAGGTGCAAAGGGCGCAAAAGCAGAGACCCCGCCCCCTGGGAGTGCCTGAATTATGTAAAAGTGAAACCAAAGCAGGGACACCGGAACCCTGCTACAAAAAGTTTCCGGAAGGCAAAGCTGCAACATGGCTGTCCCAAGGGACAGAGCACCAGACCGTCCCAAAGTGGGGACTGCTGCTTGGCTGCTTGGTTGGAGGAGGAATTGGACTTTCTGTGCATACGGATGTGGACCCAGTTCCTGTGCCAGACAGCCGAATGGAGAAAGGAGAAGCAGAGGATGGTAGCGGCAGTGCGGGCCCAAGAGGAACAGGGCTTGCATGAGGAGCGGCGCCAGGAGCAGGTAGGAGCAAAAACCTCCCTGGCCCCATCGGCTCCCGCGGTCGTGGAACCTGTACCTTCCTAGGCTGCTGACCGGGCCGCGATACCAACCCCATCCCGAGTCGACGGCAGGCCTCCTCCACCGCCACATTTCCCGGCCGATGTGCAGGCCGCACCGCCTCCTTTCCTGGCTACGAAGCTTGTACCGATCCCCGTCGACGAGCAGCAGGCGTCACCAGTCCTTCTCCCGGCCAGACTGATCCCGGCCGCATCCCCTTCTCCAGAGGAGATGGTCCAAGGCATCCCGGTTCCAGCAGCATCACCGGCTCCTTTCCCGGCTGCGGACCAATCCGCCACGCCTTTGCCCCATGGCCAGACCAGACCAGGCCGCAACGCTCTCCAACCCAGCAGCAGAGTACCCGGAGGATTGCCAGTCTGATCAGGAGTGGAGGAAGATGCTACCAACCCCCACCGCGGTCAAAGCTTCAAAGTTAAATGCAGCAGTTTCAGAGGAGCTCCATGCGGCATGAGAGGCTACAATCCAGCAGCTGGCCCGAGAGCGAGAGGATTGTGAGGCATGGGAGGTGCAGGTGTGGGCCCGCAACCTTTGTGAAAATGAGAGTCTGTGGCGGGCTAGCTGGAAGGATCGCGGCATCCGGTACCAGGGTATGGTGGAAGAATTTAACCACAAGAAGGGGTGGGGCTTCATCACTGAGCTGGGGTTACAGGCTGGAGTGTTCGTAACCCTGCGAGATGTGTTGGACCACCTCCCGAAAGGACACTCTGGTCGAGAGCTGCACCCAGGTGACATTGTTACCTATACCCGGCACCATGGAGAGCGGGGCTAGTACGCCCTTGATGTGAAAGTGCATCTAGAAGGGGGCGCTGCAGCGGTACCAGGCCCCGCTTCCTCTTCAAGTTCCAGCTTCCAGTGCTGAGTTATGTGGTAGCTGAAACTAGATACCCAGTTTGCAGTTACCATGTTGAAAAAGATTATTGTCATTAAAGTTGTCAATTTTTTAGAAAAATATAATTATTTGAAAGTTTGATCCTGAGCCTGTCATCCTTGTTGAAACTTTTTGCTTTTTATGTTATAGCTGAAAAAGGTGGCACCAGAGGCCCTAGGTGGAGGGTGGCAAGCAGGATAATAATTTTGCCAGATTGTCCAATGGTTACAGTTATAATATTGAAGTCTGCCATTTGAAAATGTTTGCTTTACAGGTTTGATTGGTATATATAAAAAAACGGACCCGCAGTCATAGGACTGGTTGTGGCAAAAACTTTGAGTGGTGTGTATAGTTGCACAATTGTGCCAAAAACAGTGCTACCTCATTAAAGGACCCTAATGGATACTGCCACCAAGGAGAGGAAGTTTGGAGGAAAGGTCCGGGACAGAGATGGTCCGGACTTGGTCACTAAAGGAACTGGTGACCTGCCTCCTTAGAAGGGTTCTGGGTTCAGGACCTTTGCGTGATGGGTGACGGGAAGAGTGCTCAGGGTTGAAACGTTAAAGAAAATGCCTCCCCTGTGGGGGATGAATGTTTATGTTTACAAAATCTTGAAAGTCAAATTGCCTTTGTCATTTTTGCAGCCCACAGACGTGCTGGAATTTACCAAAGGGAAATGTAGCACCCCTGCAGTTACCAGGTGCCACAAATGTAACCGCTGGAAACCCAAACACCAGAATATCTGTGCCAGCACCTTCAGGCCACATACACAATCTCAACACCAACTGGGAGACTGCCTAGTAACAGGAAAAAGGGGAGGGCACTGATTGGATGTAGCCACCCAGCCTGTAGGGAGAGACCCAGTGAGGGGGAGGGGACAGTGGTTCATTGGAAAGCTGGCAGAAAGTGGTGTTCAGTCAGTCAGGAGAAGTGTGTGAGGAGAGTAGAGAGTCTGTCAGAGGAAGCGAAGGCGAAAAGTACAGAAAGGGACCTGTAGAGACAACGGAGAGCTGTAAAAGGAGTGAGAATTGTGGAGTACGGAACCAGGACTCCAGGCACTGTGGGTTACCTGTGGAAGAAGCAAGCTCCAGGAACCATGGAGGGCCTGTGGAAGTTCGGAACCAAGGCTCACGAGACTCCTCACAAGGTGGGGTGCAGACCTTAGGACAGTGGGACACTTTATGGTCAGCTATTAACTCTGCCGGACGAGAAGATTTCCGGGGTCAATCGCCAACCTAAGAAAGCCTGAAGCACAAGCAGCAAAGAGGGGACTGGGGACTGAACCCCTTAAATAATCCAGGCTGCTTGCATTAGGGCCCAGACTGAAGAGAAGGGACTTCCAAGTAGCTCCAGGCCACGGGAGTCCAATCACAACAAGTGTGCACAGAGGACAGCCATCCCAGGTCCAGCTGGCACGGATAACAAGGGGAGCGGGTACACCTGGAATCGGCATCCGTGGTTCCATCACCAAAAGTAAACAAGGCAAGTTAAACTGCAACTCTGGTGTGGACTGTTTCCTTGACGGCGTGCACTCACATAGACTGTTTTCCCACTACAACCCTCATCATCCACTGCTGGGGCCTGTCCCTGCTTGCAGAGGGCTCTAACCATCCAGGCTGCATCACTCCATCAGCCCCAGCAGAAACCTGCAGCGGCGGCCCCAAATAACCCGGGCGCACACTGCAAGTGACGTAGTCGACTATCATTTTTACTATTTTCTTTTATTTTTACCAAAACCCCCTTTTCCTTTCTTGGCGAACAGCACCCCAAGGGCCACAGTACCGGGCAGCAACCACGACTGACCCCACCGAGCACTACAGAGCCCGGGACTGAGTATCTCACAGGCCTGGGGCGTCACATGTTGTTCACTGACTCATAAGAGGGCTTTACACGCTACGATATCGTTAATCAATTATCGTCAGGGTCACGGTGTTTGTGACGCACATCCGGTTTCATTAACGATATCGCAGTGTGTGACACTTATGAGCGAACTTAAACGATCGCAAAAGCGGTCAAAATCGTTTGCCGCGGAGAGGTTGTCCTGAAACAAAAAATCGTTTTCTGCTTATTAGCGATGTTGTTCCTCGTTCCTGCGGCACCACACATCATGTGTGTGACAGCACAGGAGCAACTAACATCTCCTTACCTGCCTCCACCGGCAATGCGGAAGGAAGGAGGTGGGCGGGATGTTATGTCCCGCTCATCTCCGCCCCTCCGCTTCTATTGGTTGCCTACCGTGTGACGTCGCTGTGACGCCGCATGAACCGCCCCCTTAGAAATGAGGCGGATCACCGGCCAGAGCGACGTCGCAGAGCAGGTATGTGCGTGTGACGCTGCCGTAGCAATTGCAGCGATCACCACATATCGGCCGTACGACAGGGGCGGGTGCTATCGCGCTCGACATTGCCAGCAAATGCTAGCGATATCGCCGTGTGTAAAGCCCGCTATAGACTTGTTTTGGCCCCTTGTTATCCATGCTGTCGGGAAAAAAATGGACATGTCTCTGTGTGTTTGCACGGACCTGTGAATGTGGCGCCCTGGACAAGCCAGGGGCCACAGAGAACAACACCAACACACCCCACACTACCGGTCAGGCACACCGAGGTCAGACTAAAACCCTTGTTGCCTTCCTCCAGGGGCTGATGTTCACACCAGGGGGTGGGCCAGGTGGTTGGCCCCGCCCACCAAGGAGTTCACAGTCCTGGAGGCGGGAAAACTAGTGAGATCAGCTAGGGAAGTGAAAGTGAGAGGAAGGAAAGTGGTAGCTGAGCAGACTAAAGTTGGTCCGGGTGTGTGGCCCGGATGGATCAGCAAGGTTGGCAGACGGTGGTGACTGTCTGCAGGAGTGGCCTATCGGAGTTTACCGTAAGGACGGGCGGTGGCCCGGTGGTACCGGACCGGTGCGCAAAGAGAAGCCAGCACCATCCGGCAGGGGCTTACGGACCCCGGCAAGGCCAGGAGTCGCCGTGAATTTGCCAAATTCGTTAGCGACGGGAACCTCCTGGGTTTCCCAGCATCCAAGACCCGACAGAAGGCAACAGTCCAACTGAGAGAGGGAAACACAGTCACCGCCAAGGCTAAAGTTCCCAGGGCCAGAGCCTGCGGGCAAAAGGGGCTCCTGCAGCCCATATCCAAGCTGGGGAGCGGGTTACCGGTGGGAACCCATTGGAACCATTTACAGTACATAGGTGCAGGGAAAGGCAGTCACCATCAACCTGCCGGGAGAAACAACACCGCAGCCGTCTGTGGGACCCGTCAATCCAGCCGTGTGTTTTACCGAGAACTGTGTCCTCATCATTGGCTGAGTGAGTACCACCGTGCCGTGCGGCACAGCGCTGCCCCCGCGACCCTGCACCTCACCAGGCCCCGTAACCCGCCTGCCATCCATCCCTACCCCATCACCGGGCCCCGGGACAACCAACCCCCTACCCACGGAGGGGAGAAATAACAACCAAGCTGCTCCCTGTCACCGCTCCCGGGATCCCCATCCAGAGCAGCGATGGTGTCACCAATATCACCACAACCGTGGGTGGCGTCACGGACAATAACCAAATCCCCACAATCAATCCCCACCCTTTTCACTCACGGGCGAGGAGTGCCGCTCGAGTCCCCGGGATCCGGCCCACCGCTCGAGCCACCAACCGAGCAGCGGCAGCCGCAGTAGCAGCGGCCGGACCCGAGCAGTGGGAGAGCGCAGCGTCCCCTCCTCCGCCCGCGACATGAATAGCACCTTAGGTTATAATGGGTACGTGTTATATACATGATTAAAATGAATGCAACACGTACGTGCCACACGTCTGAATGAGGCCAAAGAAGTAGCCCAATAGGTGGTCTTACACCTGGTTTATCTATATAGTAATTTGCTAAAAGTGTTTTTCTGAGCAAGTAATAAAGACACCAAGAGAGAAGAGAAAACATGCACAGCTGGGAGTGAAACAGATCTGCTTAGGTGCAACGTGCTGCTAGGAGTTTGTTTGCATTATGGCCCAAACACAAGCCATATGCAGTGAGATTGCTTACCCCCCAGGACTACGCAGACGGAGCGCGCAGAATGAACTTGTAAAAACAAGTGACACACTGATAGGGCACACATGAGCCGAACACACGACGTCTGACTTTTTTCTTTTTACGCTCTACTTGGATCAGAAAACCTTGTCTTTTGGAACTTATAGTATATTGTTCCCTAACACCTTCAAAATCACTTGTAAAGACATTAAAATTAGGGTACGTTTTTAATGACACTTTTCTCTTGGTTTACACGTTTTGCCATCAATATGAAATATTTTCTAGGTTTAGCTTTTTTTAAGTCTTTTTTTTTTCTATAGAGAAAATGAAAAACGTCATGGGAAAAAAATAACAAAGCTATAGTATGGTAAGCTTGGTAAAATATGTAAAGATGGTGAAAGCACACAAACATCAGAAAAAAAGCCACTAAAAAAGCCCTGTTTGTAGTAATTCCCTATTGACTTCTAACTAACATCTGGCTGCATTGTTTTTGCCATAAATAATTGCAGCTAAAATAGTAGGAAAATGGAACAAAAATTTGCATTTTTTTTTCTAAATACTACCAAAATACTGTGTAAAACTACCATTATGATGCCTTCAGACACTGCATTTAAAAATAAAAGAAAAACATTTTTTTGTGTGTTTTTCTAGCATTTTTTTCAACAAAAAAATGTTGAAACCAGCTGTTTGCTGGAAGTCAGTAGGGAAATCTTTAGCACCATATTTACATGTGTTAATGTGCATTGCATTTACTGGTGGTGTTTTTTCTTGCATTTTTGACTTTTCAAATCATTTTATTCTTTTTAAAAGTCTTTTCAAATCATATGATTCTATTATTGCAATCACAAGATCTATGAAGCACAGTGAGAATATGTAGAAGGAGGTCAGATTACCCCACTCCTACAGTGTTCATGTAATGTTTGATATTGTGCCTAAGTGCTGTTGCTGGAGAATATGGTCTGGCGATGTAGCAGAGCCGGGCAGAGCAGCGGATGGCATCATCTAGCAGCCGGCAGTTTAAAACTGTTTTATTGCATTTCATCATAACTGTGTGTTTTCTAGTAATGTAAAGTATAACCTGTAATGTGTGATTAATGTATTAACTGTGTAGTGAAAAGCATAGGAATGTTAAGTAGGAATGTTAGCCAGATAGGTATTAGAGTAAAGGTCCAGTCACACTAAACAACTTACCAGCGATCCCAACAACGATACAACCTGATAAGGATCGCTGGTAAGTTGCTAGGAGGTTGCTGGTGAGATGTCACACTGCGACGCTCCAGCGATCCCACCAGCAACCTGACCTGGCAGGGATCGCTGGAGCGTGGCTACACAAGTTGCTGGTGAGCTAACCAGCAACCAGTGAACCAGCCCCCAGCGCCGCGTGGAAGATGCTGCGCTTGGTAACTAAGGTAAATATCGGGTAACCAACCCGATATTTACCTTGGTTACCAGCTCACGCAGCTACACGTGCAGGGAGCAGCGCACACTGAGCGCTGGCTCCCTGCTCTCCTAGTACAGCACACATCGGGTTAATTACCCGATGTGTGCTGCAGCTACATGTGCACAGAGCAGGGAGCAGCGCACAATGCTTAGCGCTGGCTCCTTGCTCTCCTAGCTACAGCACACATCGGGTTAATTAACCCGATGTGTCCTGCAGCTACATGTGCACAGAGCAGGAGCCGGCACTGACAGTGAGAGCGGCGGAGGCTGGTAACAAAGGTAAATATCGGGTAACCAAGGCCAGGGCTTCTTGGTTACCCGATGTTTACATTGGTTACCAGCCTCCGCAGAAGCCGGCTCCTGCTGCCTGCACATTTAGTTGTTGCTGTCTCGCTGTCACACACAGCGATCTGTGCTTCACAGTGGGACAGCAACAACTAAAAAATGGCCCTGGACATTCAGCAACAACCAACGACCTACAGCAGGGGCCAGGTTGTTGCTGGATGTCACACACAGCAACATCACTAGCAACGTCACAAAAGTTGTTCGTTAGCAGCGATGTTGCTAGCGATGTTGCTTAGTGTGACGGGGCCTTAAGAAAGATTTTATAATGTATAGCGTAACAGATGGTTGCTGAGTAACTGAGGGCCAGGATTGGAGGAGTGTCAGAGAGCAGAGGGTTGGCTGGTGAGTCAGGCCAGGAAGAGAGTAGTTCGACCCAAAGGTTCCAGGTGTGCAGATGGGTTTGATAATTTGGGCCCATTAGGGAACCAGGAGATATCCTCTGTTGTGTCCGGAGCCTATGGCTCACCTCGTGATGGGCACGGTATAGGCATTCATGGCAGCAATTGGACACGGGAAGCTGCGGAAATTAGAAACATGGAAAAGAGGAAGTGTAGAATCAGCTGCTGGAAGGCTAATACCCAGGGCAAGGACTAGACAGAAAAACCCAAAAGAACAGCGGCAGCAGAACAGGATTGAGATGGCCAGGGCTGTTCAGAAGCTTGAAGAACGAGTAAACCAAATGTTGATGTTTTGTAAAGAGACTCTTTCTGTGTGATGTGTTGCTCTGCTACTTTTACGATGGTGAGGCTGCTTTCACACATCCGGTAGGTGCAGAGCCGGCCAGTCCGGCTCTAAAACCTATGCAACGGATGCGGCGAAAAAGCCGCATCCTTTGCATAAGTTTTTTAAATGCGGCCCGTCCGGTTTTTGCCGCTTGCGGCATGCTACTGAGCATGTGCAGTGGCAAAAACCGCATGCGGCGGCCGGATGCGGTTTTTACCACATCGCGCTGCATCCGGCGTCCATAGGCATGCATTGAAAAATGTGCTGCATCGGCTGGATGCGGCGCAATGCGGTTTTTTTGCCGCACAAAAAAACGTGCCAGGCAACAATCCATCCGGCCGCCGCATCGGCTAAATCTGCCTCATGCGGCAAAAACCGGATGGAACGCAAGCCCATGCGGCACAATGCGGCACTAATTAAAGTCTATGCAGGAAAAACGCAACCGGCAGCAAAAAAAAAACGGTTGCGTTTTTCCTGCAAAGTGCCGGATTGTGCCGCACAGGAAAAACCGGAGGTGTGAAAGCAGCCTGACCGACTGCAGGGAGGTGGACGAACCCCTGAAGACAGAAGTAAGTGTTGCACCCCCTGTCCGGGGCGGAACACACAGACACAGGTTCATTCTGTTGAAGTAGAGCAGAGCCCTGTCTGCCTGCCGTTTGCTCCCTTCTACAAGAATACCCTTATGTGTTTTCTGCAGACATTCAGGTGATTTACAGTTTAGCTCTAAAGTCACCCAGATTCAGAAGATGTAGGCCAAGCAAGATCTTTACCAACTCCACCATGAACATTTTACTAGGGAGAGGGAGAAAAGTTCTAGACACCCCTGGTTGCACTTAACTCCAAGTGGAACAATTAAGAATTCATAAAAAAATGATGGCTCTATACAAAATTGTACAGCAAGCAACCATAGAAGGCTATGTATGCCATGTTACGGTCTAATGCATAAAGCATTATAAAGAAAGATGATCCTGCCCAATACATTGGTAATAGAGATTGACTTTAAAACCCTCTCGTACTTAGATCTGATGTAAGTTTTGAGGAAAAGTGTGTGCGCTCCAAAAGCCCTGAAAGTAAGTTGTATTAAGGCTATGTTCACACGCACTGGTTAGCTGAAACAAAACTGCATCAGCTCTGTGTCATTGCGATCTCTTGTTTCCCTAAACAACCACCTAATTTTGAAGGAAAACAGCTGTTTAACCTGCAAAGCCGTGCAGCCATTATGATCATCTGTGCTTTCTTGCAGGTGAAGCAGCTGTTTTCCTCTAAAATTAAGCGATTAGCAAAGAAACAGTGGAAAGACCACATTGGCACAAAAAAGGGACTGCTTTTTTTAGAAACAGGGCCATTCTTATACTTGTAACTGGTATTGTTGTTTGAAGAGGTTGTCTACTACTTGATCTCCCCAGATTTGGCCCTTTAAAATAAAAATGCTTATACTCACCTCCTGTGTCAGTGCCATTCCAGTGGTGTCAGCACTCACTCTCCCAGGGCTCATGTGAGGTAATTACATTACGCGATCCATGCACCCAATCAGCGCCTCTTTCACTGTCCTCCCCTTCACTTGTATAAGTAATCAGGAGGGAGTGAGTAGTAGCCACAGCCCTGACTTCCTCTTCATTATTTATACGTCTGAAGGTGGGGACTATGAAACTGTCGCCAATTTGGCAAAGGGGTTGCATAACGTAACAAACTCATGTGAGCCCTGAGGGAGTGAGTGCTAACATCGCTGGAATGGAGCCGACACAGGAGTTGACTATCAGCTTTTCAATTTTAACGAGGGCAAACATGGGGAATGAGTTAGTTGCCCTTGTATTGGCATGGTTTCCTGGAAAAAAAACCACTTTTTTCTTTATCTTCATAACCTCTTCAAGACTAGGCTTACATTTAGGCCTCTTTTACACACGTTTTGCACAGACAGTGTTGAAGGTGCGTATGGCCATCCATGTGCCATGATTTTTGCACATGTGTGTTCTCCGTGTGCTATCCAATCCGTGATAGCACAAGGAGATCATGAACTTTATACTCACCTGTCCCCGGCGCTGCTGTTTCCGTTGCTGCTGCTTCCAGGTGTTCTGTCCCCACTTAAAGGCTATTGAAGGCGCGTAGTTGTGAGATGTTGTGAGAATCTTACCTTTGTTTTTCCTATAGGGGAGGCAGACAGGACCAGAGCGCTCCAGAGTTAAACATGCACATGCTGAGATGAAACAATGGTAGTTTATTTTCTCCAAAGGTTAGGACATGCAGAGTACAGTAATCCAAGTACCTGTCATTGTGCTTCTCTTTTGATGCTTGATTCTGAAGCCACTAAGGTCAGAAGACTTTGCTTGTAGCAGCTCCAATAAGGGATGTGATTCTCACAAAACTCTGGCTGACTGAATATGCCAGGAAGTGAGGTAAGAGCATCAGCAGACACTCCCATGGACTGGACAAAAGAAACAGAGGAGCCGAAAAGTCTGACCAGTAGATGGCAGCAGAGACAAGCATGAAAAACATTAAATAACAGTTTTAACTAAAACAAATAGAAACAGCACACCAGGCCCGCGGTGCAGTGAATAAGCATGACCATAATGAGTTGGCCTGGAAGCAAGTGACAGCAGTGCTGAAGACAGCGCTGGAGACAGGTGAGTATAGAAAATCATTTTATTTCAAAGACTTGTTTTCTCCGGTATGTATCACACTGATGTCACACGGATCACATCAGTGTGTGGTCCGTCTGACATCAGTGCTGCTGGAGAAAGACAGACTTGTCTCTGTGCAGAACACCTAGACATGCGTGTGTACCACACAGACACACGTCCGTGAAAGAGCACGGATGTGTGCGCAGACCCATTGATTTTAATGTATCTGCATATGTTTGTGTCTCCGGTAAGTATATAAATGGACGTCATACATAACGGCATCACGGACGTGTGAAGGAGGCCTTATACAGTGCATTTTGCTTGAGATATATACTGTATATGCCTGAATTGCCCAAAAATATGAATAGGTAAAAAAATAGGGTCTGCACACTTTTAGTATTTATTTAACAAACAGGTGCTCAAATACAAGTGCTTCTCAATAAATTAGAATATCCTCAAAAAGTTGGTTTATTTCATTTATTCCGAGCAAAAAGGGGAAACATATCACATAGGGTCATTACAAACAGAGTGATCTATTTCAAGTGTTTATTTCTGTTAATGTTGATGATTATGGCTTACAACCAATGAAAACCCAAAAGTCGTTATCTCAGAAAATTTGGCCTACTGAAAAGTACAGTATGTACAGTAAATGCACTCAATACTTGATCAGGGCTCCTTTTACATCAATTATGGCATCAATATGGGAGGCAATCAGCCTGTGGCGCTGTTGAGGAGTTATGGAAGTCCAGGCTTCTTTGATAGCAGCTTTCAGCTCATTTGTATTGTTGGATATGGTGTCTCCCATCTTCCTCTCGACAATAACCCATAGATTCTCTATGGTGTTTAGGTTAGGCGAGTTTGCTGGCCAATGAAGCACAGTGATACTGTGGTTAGTAAACCAGATATTGGTACTTTTTGTAGTGTGGACAGGTGCCAAGTCCTGCTGGAAAATGACATTTCCATCTTCAAAAAGCTCGTCAGCAGAGGGAAGCATGAAGTACTCTAAAATTTCCTGATAGACGGCTGCACTGACTTTGGTCTTGATAAAAACACTGTGGACCTACACCAGCAGATGACATGGCCCCCCAAACCATCACTGATTGTGGAAATGTCACATTAGACCTTAAGCAGCTTGGATTGTGGCCTCTCCACTCTTCCTCCAGACTCTGGGACCTTGATTTCCAAATTAAATGCAAAATGTACTTTCATCTGAAAACAACACCTTGGACCACTGATCAACAGTTCACGTATTTTTCTCCTTGGCCCAGGTAAGACACTTCTGGCGTTGTCTTTTGGTCATGAGTGGTTTGACACAAGGAATGTGACAGTTATAGCCCATATCCTGGATACGTCGGTGTGTGGTGGCTCTTGAAACACCGACTCCAGCAGCAGTCCACTCCTTGTGAATTTCCCCCAATTTTTGAATGGCCTTTTCTTAATCCTATCAAGGCTGCTGTTATCCCAGTTGCTTGTGCACCTTTTTCTACCACACTTTTTCCTTCCACTCAACTTTCCATTACTATGCTTGGATATAGCACTCTGTGAACAGTCAGCTTTTTTTAGAAATGACCTTTTGTGGCTTACCCACCTTGTGGAGTGTGTCAATGACTGCCTTCTGGACACCCGTCAAGTCAGCACTGAGTCTTCCCCATAATTGTGTAGCATACTGAACCAGAATAAGGGACCATTTTAAACGCTTAGGAAGCCTTTGCAGGTGTCTTGTGGTAATTATTCTCATTTTCTGAGATAATGATTTTGGGGTTTTCATTGCCTGTAAGCCATAATCATCAACATTAACAGAAATAAACACTTGAAATAGATCACTCTGTTTGTACTGACTCTATATAATAAATGAGTTTCACTTTTTGTATTGAATAACTAATATTCTAATTTATTGAGAAGCACTTGCACACTATGTTGCAATATACAGACATTTACACACACTGTGATTACTGAATACATGAACTCCAATATTGCTGTAAACGATAAAAACATGAGGTGTAGCAAAAGAAAAGACTGAGAGGATACCTAGCTGTCTACAAATATCTTAAAGGCTGTCACACTGTAGAGGGATCAGTTTTAGGCCTTGTTCGAAAGTGCCTGCTGAATATTCTGCAGCGATTTGACAGCACATGCGCGCTTCAAATCGCTGCAGAAACACTGCATAATGGATGCAGTTTTTCTGTAGAAAAAAAGCCGATTTCATGCGCTATGGCTGCTGCCCCCGCCATAGACAGAGTGGGAGCTGCATCCAAAGTGCACAAATTAATTGACATGCTGCTTTTATGAACGCACGGATTTGAGTCAAAATTTTAGCATCCAAGTCGCTGCATTCATAAAAGCATTGTGCGCACGTATCATGCACAATCTTCATAGATTGTGCAGGGGATGCAGGATGCATGCATTTACGCTGCAGTGCAATACGCAGCGTAAACGCATGTAATTACGCAACGTGCGCATGAGCCCTAAGCCCTAATTCTCATTTTCACAAGGGAAGACTAGAAGCAATGGGATGAAACTGATGGGGAGGCGACACAGATTAGATATTAGAAAAAACTTTTTGATAGTGAGGCTGATCCACAAGTGGAACAGGCTGCCACGCGAGGTGGTGAGTTCTCCTTCAATGGAAGTCTTTAAAAAGAGGTTGGACGGACATCTGTCTGGGATGATTTAGTGAATCCTGCTTTGAGCAGGGGGTTGGACTAGATGACCCAGGAGGTCCATTCCAACTCTAATATTCTATGATTCTATGAGGTACTTAGTGTTTTTTGATCAAAGAGGACAAAAGCCATCCAACCACATGAATGTATACCTACTGTAAATATGTATGGATATATGGATTTGGATGGATATGTATGGAAATATTGATGGTCCTTATCACTAATGTCTGACTTCTGCATGTGTCAAACCAGGCTTATGTGAATGAGCAGTGAAAGAAAACCAGGCATAACTTGCATTTAAAAGCTTGTCTATTAAGGATGCATAGATCAGGGTGCTAAGCCCTGAAAGGGGTGGCACCCCCCAATATGTACTACAAAATTAGTATTAAATTGAGTCCAACTGCACAAATACACTATGTGGCCAATATACAAACATTTACATACACTGTACATCAGTACACTGCGCATACTTCCATTTTTTTTAAGTTCTTTTAACTGCTTGAGATGTAGACTTCAAAAAATATGAAATGGCTAAAAGTGACCTGTTCACTCTTGAAGAGGCTTCAGCCCAAAAACCGACGTTATTTTATATGCAAATTTTAAGAAAAAAAAAAAAGACGTCTATGGCAAAGCCGCCGCAAGAACGTCACAGAGCTCCGACAGCATTTTTCTTGAAGCATCCTCTTCAATAGCGATACCAATGTTCGATGCAGAGGTTTTTTTTAATAAGAAGGCATTCCAAGAAAACACTGACGATGTTTCTTTGGCGTATTCTTCTTTTTGCAACTTTGCCACCGGCATCTTTTTTTTAGAACTGTATATATAAATTAGTAAGCCGCTTCCAAAAGCCTGAAGAATGGTCAGGTCACTCCTTTTAGCCATTTTACGACTTTTGAAGCCTAAAGCAGTTTTGACTTTGCAGTTCATGTGTTCATTATTTTTAGCATCATTTAAGCAACTTTTCAGGCAGAATCCACCTGAAAAAGACGTGTGAACATACCCTTAGGTGTGGTAACCTGCAGTGCCTCCACAGGGGAAGCATTAAATAGCCTCCTAGTTTTAATGGGCACTGGCTGTGTAATACATGGTTACGCTGTGTCCTCCAAAGATACTTGTTCATTGTAGCTATGCTTCATTCCAGATAACAGATGTCCTAATTTAGGGACTGTCCTCCCCACAGAATATCCTAATAGATTATTTTAAGATGGATTTTTCCAAACCAGACAACCCCACTAAAGGGGGTCACACAAATCAATATCGTCATTTGATATTAAATGCAAACTTATGCTTGGTCTTGAAATGAAAAGACATTCTTTGTTACTTTTTTCCTGGCTGTGACTTCTTCTCTACAGGGTCATGAGGAGGGGGTCGTAGCATTGTCTTTGGCATGTGTCTGCCCTTCACACTGCCATGCTGCAGATTTCCGCTAGGCTCAGCAGATTTTGTTATTGTCAGTTACGGTATTATGCTGCCTAAATCAAGAGGTATCTTTTCATACAGTGGATCATGTGTAGTAGAGCAAAGTAGAAGAGAAAATGGCATTCTTATCCTTTCAAACAGTTGAAGGGATTCCCATCTACAAGATGCTATCCTAATATGTAGTTGCAGGACCCGAGTTATCCATGGTTACGACCACGCATATAGTCACATTTAGGCCCCTTTCAGATGCCAGTGTTTAAACAGGTGTAAGCCACATGTATCGGTATGGGCATCCATGTGCCATACATGTGTCATACGTGTGACAACCGTGTTTGCATACGTGTGACATCCGTGTGACCTGTACAGGTAAAAAATGCATGATACTGAAATTAATGGTTTTTTAAGGTATAAAAGATGGGCAAAATCTGAAAAATTATAGATAGATATAGAAAGATAGCTAAAACAGATAAAATAGACAGAAAGAAAGAACAGATAGAATAGCTTAATAGATATAGAGATAGCTAACTTGGCCAGCAATTTGGCAGCATTTTTTTTTTAATTTTAAAAAACAAAAATGACGTGGGGTCCCCCCTAATTTTCATATCCAGCACAGGAACAGTAGCAGCTGTGGGCTGCAACCCTCGGCTCTCTACTGGACCTTGGCTGGTTATTTAAAATAGAGGGGATCCCACGCTTATTTTTTAAATTTTTAGATTTTTTAAAAAAATGACATGGGGTCCCCTCCATTTTACTAAAACAACCCAAAGTGCAGCAGACAACTAGGGGCTGATATTATTAGGGTGGGAAGGGCCATGGTTATTTGGCCCTTTCCAGCCTAACAATAGCAGCCCGCAGCCGCCCACAAGTGGCACATCCATTAGATGCACCAATTCTTGTGCTGGACCCGGCTCTTCCCATTGCCCAGGTGCAGTGGCAAATGGGGCAATATCCCCACACACACTACCCTTCTGTATAATATCCCTCACATACGCTGCACCTCTGTATACTATCCCCACACAAGATGCCCCTCTTTATAATGTCCTCCCACACACATCCCTCCACACACACACTGCCTTCTGTATAATATCCTGGTGTATATGTCCTCCTCCTGGTATATATGTCCCTTTTCTGGTATATATGTCCCCATCCTGGTATATATGTCACCATCCTGGGCCCCTCCTGGGTTGTATGTCCCCATCCTGATTTATTTGTCCCCATCATGGTAGATATGTCCCATCCTGGGCCCCTACTAGTGCATATATATCCCCCTTCCGGGGAGATATTGCTTTATATGTCCCCATCCTAGTTTTTGTCCTCTTACTGGTATATGTCCTCATCCTGGTATACACAGTATGTCCCCTTCCTGGGCAACTCCTGGTATATATAAACGCCGTCTTGGGCCCCTTCTGGCATATATGTCCACTTTCCGGGCTCCTACAGGTATATTTGTGTGCCGCAAAAAGAAAAAAAATATTTTACTTACCCTCTTTGGCTCCCACATTGCGCGACATCCCTTCTAAGCCATGATGCATTTCAGCTGGATGTACACCCTCAGACGCCAGGCAGGTACTGGGGTCAGTGGGTCCCCCACTAACACCGTCAATCATCCCGCTCCTGTCTTCAGCTCACAAAGCGCCTACCTTTTTCCACCGGAAATGATGATGTCGCAAAGGGATGACCTCATCATGCTGCTGAAGGCTGGGCTGCTCTGCTTCACTGACCTTGTTTTCAGCACATGGCTAATTTAAATGCAATGCCCTTTTGCATGCAAATTAACCATGTGTAGTGGCCAAAGTGACACAGCTGGGCCCCTCTGCTGTTGCTGTGACTGCAGACCGGTGAAGAGGGCTGCTCGGGGCTTAATAAAGCTAAGTAATTACCCAGGGCCCAGCCGGTCCCCCCTCTTCACTGGGCCCCATACACCATTCATGGTTGTGATGCTCTGATGGCGGCCCTGTTCATGATTATTGTACTTATCTACGTATGACGCTTTCACATGTAAGCACCATGGAATAACTGGTGCTATAATAAATAATAATAACTACTGTTTTCAGTAAACTAAGTAATACATCGTTGAAATCAAGGTCTCAGATACTGGGGTCAGTGGCTCCTGCACTAGGTCCTACATCATGCTGCTGTCAGATTACATAGCAAAAACTTGTTGACAGATCCCCTTTAAATCCCAACAATGAGTTTTTGATGCCGCATATTTGTGTTGTGGAAAAAAACGCAGCATCTTACATCTCCAGTAAAGGGGATCCTATCTATAAAAATCACATGCGCACTGTGCTATTTTTTTCTTTTCACCATGTAAACTAACTTGTGGTGTGTGTTTGAAAACATGTCAATTTCTCTTGCAGATACACTTTGTTTTATATGTGGATTTTCTGCATAGAATTGCATTAGATGTGGAAAATCTGTATATAAAAAAATGCAGATTCGCTTTTTGTGCATTTCCACAGTAGAAAAAAAAATGCATGTAATCCGTGCAATATCAATAATGTGTTGTCAAAGCTAAATAGCCAGAAGTTGAAAAAATAAAGCAGCTTTATTTATAAAATGACATAACAGAGACCAAAAAAATGTAAAAAAACCCTCCCAAAACACGCAGATATCCTAATGTACCTAAAGGACGCAGAAATGCAACCTCAAAAACTGGGAACGTAGTCTGAAACAGCGTGTCTAAGATTGGATGGTTGAAATGGATGGTATTATAATATGCTGTAAATTTTCCTTCTAGAAGATCTCAATACAAAATTTGCTGTGTATATGACTCATGTAAAAATTCCCTCAGCCTAAGGTCACATTTATACTGTGCATTACAGCTTGGAAAACAGAAGAAAAAAGGGACTTTTCCTAGTCATAGACTATATGTGACTAATATGACAACCATCTCGTACAACTCCCAATGGGATCTTGGATAAGTATTTGTCTGTTGGGATAAAAATGTAACCTTTCAAATTCAAAGGAAACAAATCAAAAAGGTCCATGGAGCCTCTGTTAGGAGACTCGACACGGAAAATAGCCAGATACCCCTCCGGGAAGGACCTAGCCAAGGAGTGGTTCTTTTTAGGAGACCATCATAACCACCATATTAAGTGGCCCTTTTAGTCAATATCCAGCTCTTGACGAGTTTAAAGATATGACAAGGGAAATATCAAGGCCAGGTATCCATCCATAGACAGCTGTTTCAGGGTATTGCCCCTCATCAGTGTGGAGTAGGATTCTGGCTAGGTGGAAGCAATGCCTAGTAGACCAGCAAGACAAAACAATCACTGATTTCAGGGAGACCAGCCAGAGAAAACACTGCCTGCAGCAAGCGAAGGCGCTCAACACAGTGAAATCCTAGGTACATTGCCCCCTGGGAAGTATGCAAATCAAAAAGGTCCATGGAGCCTCTGTTAGGCATCTCGACATGGAAAATAGCCAGATATCCCTCTGGAAGGACCTAGCCAAGGAGTGGCTCTCTTTAGGAGACCACCATAACCACCATATTAAGTGGCCCTTTTAGTCAATATCCAGCTCTTGACGAGTTTAAAGATATGACAAGGGAAATACCAAGGCCAGTGAAATCCTAGGTGCATTGCCCCCTGGGAAGTATGCAAATCAAAAAGGAAAATGAGAGTGAAAAGTTTGCCAGTGACTATTAGCACGAGACTTTGATTCTGACAAAATCAATGCGATCCTTCAACATAAAGCTCATGTTAGGGGAACCTTTAAAAAGTTAGGAAAAAGAAGAAAGTTGTCAGCTCACCACTGGTCCCCTGTGCATGGTAACCATGATTAAGCCACAAAGCCAAAACGCGTCTGTTTTTGGATGTGCTGTCTGGTTGCACAGTTTTTAATTGTGCAGAATAATTGAAAAGTTTTACTTTTATCAGATGTGCTCCTTGTCTCATCGCTGGACATCTTTTCTGCTACTTTTTTTTCATTTTTTTAAAAAAATTAGGGTATGTTCTCTTGTAGTAAAAAACACCATAGATTTTCCCAAAGTAAACCTAGTGTTTGACTGTAACAACATTTTGCATTAGTTTCTTGGATTCACCCTACAAACAATATTCTCAGTGTAAGTTGATCAGCTGTGCAGTTTTGTATTCCACAGAATAGTAATTTATGTCAGTGGGTATTTCACTCTGTGCAATGCAGAAGTCTGTATTACACCCATCATTTATGTAAGAGTATCCACAGTGGAATAGCAGAAATGGGACTAGATCGGGACTAGACTATGGGAATAGACTGTTAGAAAAGATGCCACTCCACACCTGATTAAGGAGGACCTGTTACCAGGTCAAATGTTGCCAGTTTTGACTCTCATTTCTACTCTCTCCTTGACTAATCATGGCCGCTTGGTAAAGAATATAACAGAAAAGCATATTAGACAGAAAAACTCAGCTGTTCTGTTTTAGGACGATTTCACAAATTCATATTTCATGTTCTGTACAGGGCAGAGTGGACTAGCTGTGGGTCTTTTGATACAAACTCGGCATGTACAGTACAAGATTGCTGAATTTGAGTCCTGTAACATGTGGCTAGTCCGTGAATTGCAGTTGAAGAACGGACCACGGGCCTACGACGTAGCCATGTGTACAGAGCCTGAACCACTTCTTTACATGCAGAGGTAAGGGTTCCATGTGCTGCTGTAGGCTCTGAAGCAAAGCTTCTGGTGGACAATGTAATGGAGAATAGTACAATTTTTTCCATCGGATTCGTATGCCATCTGTCAAGAAAAAAATCTCTGTACTATTCCTTTGTGTCATTGTGAAGAGTGCTGTCAGCTGTGCTAGAATTCCTAATCAGTGCTCTCTCCCTGTAAGTGACTCATCAGCTGGGAAGAGGGCACTAAGACCTAGAGACTCACTGCCCCAAAAAGGTGGGGGCCAGAGGGAGAAGGAGTAGCGTGGACAGGATGTGTGCAGACAAGCCCAGGAAGTGGAACTGAGGAACAGAGGCCCGTACAGAGCTGCTGTGAGGAGTTCCAGGAGTTGCCGGCTGCAGTTCTTTCTGAGGTGAAGGTCAGCTGCTGACTGGGATGTTACCCTGGCACCTGGAGGGTGAGAAGAAACTTTTCCCCCACTGAAGAGACCAGTGAACCCCTGCAAAAGATGACATCCATGTGGAGGATTGATAACCCTGGGCCTACAGAACTGTGAGTGGCACGGCTGAAGGCCTTTGAATACTGAGGAATAGAGAGGACAGATATGTGTGTGTACATTTGGAATCCCCCAGTTTGGCGCTGAAGACCCCAGGAAGCGGCTGAGGATGGGACTCTCCACAGACCTGTGATGGACTTTGCCAGGCAGTATGGTACCTTCGGTGCAGTTATACTCTGGTATACCAAATTGCTTATGTCGCGGCTGGGGGCGCAGACCATGGCAGGGGTGCTACTCGAGGCACTCGGATCCGGATCGTGGCTGTGGCTCGAGTGGCAGCCGGATCCGGGGATCGCGCAGCGGCCCGTCGCCCACAACTAAATAAAGGGGGTATTTAAAGGAGAAGGAGTTTGTCAGTGACGCCACCCGTGAGTTGCGGTGATAGTTTGGTGACACCGCCGCTACTTTGGTATGGGGGCACCCGGGGCTGATGGAGCAGGGCAACAGGATGGTATCCCCTCCACGGGTAGGGGAGGTGTTGTGCCGGGGCCCAGGTGAAAATGGTGTGCAGTGCTGGGGCGCCGTCTGCAGGCTGGACCGGATGACACCGGTGTACTCACTGTTGAATAAACCACACAAAGTCTGAGTAGTAAACCAAGTGCCGGATACCGGTAGCCTCTGGAGGGGTGTGCCCGGGTCCCGCACATCGGTTGACAGGACAGGGGCCCTTCTTCCTGCACTTCTGTATTTTTGTCTTGTGTGTTGACTAATCCACATGAAACAGGGAAAGTCCACTCCCCGTGTCTTTGCTGTGGGAGCTGTTGCCCGCGAGATCTGACCCTTGGGATCTTTGCAGGCACTTGCAGATGCCCTATCCCCCGCGTTGGGCTTCCGTCTCGCTCTATCTGGGCTTACTGGTGGGACAAGACGTGGAATCTTGTCTCCTGCTGGCTAATTGACAAGGGGCTTGAAGCTGTCCTCGCCCTAGGGTCCAGGCACCCCGACTGTGCACGGCCTCCGGACCGGATTCCCGCTGTCGGCACTGGTGGGCTACAACCCTGCCCCGGTCCACTTAAGGTCTCCCACGACCGGATCTCCGTCGCCTGTGGCCCTGCTCTGCCGTCTGCCATCTAGTCAGCTCAGGTAGTCCAGTAGCCTGGGAGATACAACTCCCGACTACCACTTCACTCCTCTCACTTCCACTGTCTACTCAGTTCTGTGTCTCAGCTCTCACTGACGTGTTCCCTCCCCTGACACCTCAAAACCCCTAGGTGGGCGTCACCATCTGCCTGGCCCCGTCCACTGGTGTGTCCCTATTGTCCTGGGGGGGTGACTAGGCTTTGTGGCTGGTGTTGTACCTGTGTGTGGGATTGTGTTGGTAGGACAAGGAGGATGGAGTCCTGCACCTGGAAGATTTGTGCAGTCTCTGTGACAACCTGGTTTTCCCACACTCCCCCATGGTAAAACACAGCCCGTCCTCGGGCTGTCCGGCAGTGGTATTTATTTTTTCTGCAACTGTAATGTAGAAAAAAGTGTAAAAGCATAACATGTAAACATTGCATAAAACTGTAAACATTTCATGCCTATATAGGGAGGCACATTTTCTTAAACGTTGCAAACTTTCCTTCTCCCTTCAACCCGCCACCCAAAACACCTGACCCCCTGGTGCCACCGCTAGCTCTGGTGTCACACCACCCCGAGTTCCTCACAGTGTCTTTGGTGTCCGGATTGAAGTTCCTCTCCCACCAGTCCACCCCAAAGAGTCCCAAAGTTCCATAACCCTCTGGCCCAGAGGTTAGACACTAGTTTTGTTAGTTACTGGGCCTCGGCCGACTCCACCGCAGGCCCTTCCTCCAACCAGTCCTCTCCAGCGGGTGTCACAGTCCTGGTGGTGGGGAAACAAGAAGGTAAATGGGGATATATACAATAACCCAAGGAAGTTTTTGGGTGGCCTCTGCCAGTCCTGAGGCCATGGTTCATAACAACAGGGGAAAAGCTGGGTTAAAACAGGGAAAGGAGGTAGCCGGGTTCTGCTACCATTTACTCCTTCTCTGCATCCAGGGGATATCCTCAGGGCTGTCGGCAAGCTGGATCTTCTCCACCGGCTTGGTCTTTGGCTGGAGCTGCATGGCCTCAAGGATCCTGGCGACATCCCTGCTCAGCTGTTGAACTTGGGATGACAGATCACCGGGAGTTCCAGGGGGTGCGGCTGGCACTGCAGGTGCAGGTAAAGCTAGTAGAAAAGGTTTCACCAGCAGGTGAGAGGTGTCAGCTGGCCAAGATGATGGTATAGAGTCACTGGCCTCAGGGGTCTGTAGAGCCTTTATGGCCCAGTCCTTTAAGACTGCAAAGTTTAAGTCTGGATGCTCCATGGCCCACAGCCGTAGCTGCTTGCGATCCTCTGCTGACCCCAGCCCCTGCAGGAACTGCTCCACAAGCATTTTATTGCTCTGCGGTTCATTGATAGGGTCTACTAGCTTTAGAGTGCGCAGAGCGGTTTGTAGTCTCAGGGCATAGTCTCTAATATTGTCCTGGGGACGCTGCCTGCAGTTGTAAAATTGCATCCTTAGCTCCGCCTCCGTGCGGGTCTCAAAGGCTACTTGCAGTTTATCAAATATGGCGGGTACCGAGACCCAATCCTCATCAGTCCATGTCTCTACCTCCTTCTCGGCTGCGCCTGTCAGCTGTCCAAGCACCACGGATGCGTGCTGCTTGCCATTCATTGCATACATATCGAGGACAGTACATATCTTTTTCCTAAATACCTGCAGGGCATCAGGTCGGCCATCATACTGGGGCAGCCAGGCGGCATCGGGCTTGTAAGACTGAGTAATCGGCATAACTTGCGTGACCGCCGGGACCGCAGGGTCCACCGCTCTTGCGACTGGAGTGGGACCCGCTGCTTCTCCGTCATTCTGCACTGCTGCGGGAGCCGTGGCTCCGCCATCACCATCAGGCACTAACATCTTTCCGGTCTTTCCCTCTTGGTTTTTGACAGGAATCTCGCGGGACCCACTGTCCTTTGCGACTTCCTGCTGTGGGGATCACCGGGTTCCGGCCGCGTCTACAGGAGATGGGCAGAGCTTCAAATTTGCGCTCTTTTCGGGTATGAAGATGGTGAAGTTGTTGTTTTTGGCGTCAAAATGGCGGGCAAGATGGCAGTGGTCCGAAAAATGTCAGCGTTTCACGGGTTAACAGTCCAGGAAAGGTGCACTTCACCCAGGTTAGAAGATGGGGTAAGTATCCTGTTCGTGACACCAAGGTTTGACACGGGCAGGGGCGCAAACCATGGCAGGGGGGCTACTCAAGGCACTCGGATCCGGATCGTGGCTGTGGCTCGAGTGGCAGCCGGATCCGGGGATCGCGCAGCGGCCCGTTGCCCACAACTAAATAAAGGGGGTATTTACAGGGGAAGAGTTTGTCAGTGACGCCACCCATGGGTTGCGGTGATAGTTTGGTGACACTAACGCTGCCTTGGTTTAGGGGCACCTGGGGCTGATGGAGCAGAGCAGCAGGATAGTATCCCCTCCAAGGGTAGGGGAGGTGTTGTCCTGGGGCCCAGGTGTAGGTGGTGTACAGTGCTGGCGTGCAGTCTGCAGACTGGACCGGATGACACCGGTGTACTCACTGTTGTTGAATAAACCACACAAAGCCCGAGTAGTAAACCAAATGCCGGATACCGGTAGCCTCCGGACGGGTGTGCTCGAGTCCCGCACACAGCTTGACAGGACAGGGGCCCTTCCTCCTGCACTTCTGTGTTTTTGTCTTGTGTGTTGACTAATCCGCATGAAACGGGAAAAGTCTGCCCCCGGTGTCTTTGCTGTGGGAGCTGTTGTCCATGAGATCTGACCCTTGGGATCTTTGCAGGCACTTGCAGACGCCCTATCCCCCGTGTTGGGCTTTCGTCTCTATCTGGGCTCACTGGTGGGACAAGACGTGGAATCTTGTCCCCTGCTGGCTAATTGACAAGGGGCTTGAAGCTGTCCTCGCCCTAGGGTCCAGGCACCCCTACTGTGCATGGCCTCCGGACCGGATTCCCGCTGTCGCCACCGGCGGTCTACAACCCTGGCCCGGTCTACTTAAGGTCTCCTGCGATCAGATCTCCATCGCCTGTGGCCCTGCTCTGCCATCTGCCACGTAGTCAGCTGAGGTAGTCCGGTAGTCCGTGAGCTACAACTCCCGACTACCACTTCACTCCTCTCACTTCCACTGTCTACTTAGTTCTGTGTCTCAGCTCTCACTGACGTGTTCCCTCCTCTGACACCTCATAACCCCTAGGTGGGCGTCACCATCTGCCTGGCCTCGTCCACTGGTGTGGCCCTATTGTACTGGGGGGGGTGACTAGGCTTTATGGCTGGTGTTGTACCTGTGTGTAGGATTGTGTTGGTAGGACAAGGAGGATGGAGTCCTGCACCTAGAAGATTTGTGCAGTCTCTGTGACAACCTGGTTTTGCCAGGGCGTCACATTTAGAGTATATGTGCATATACTGTGTCTCTGCTTATGTGTTATGTTATAGTTTGTGCAGATAAGTTGTAAGTTGGTGTGAAGCCTCAGAGATCTCACTGTAGCCACACTCCTATGATTTACATCCCTGTTAACTAAATTTGTTCCTGCTTGCTGTAGAACATAATCTGGGGAACTTTGAGGCTGCCACACCGACCCAGGAGTATATCTCTTTGTACGGTATTACTGTGGTAGCTTCAGGGAAGAGTTTGCATACTGTTTTCTATATCTTACTTCCCCTTCCCTAAACCTGTCAGTACATTCAATTTGGATAACTTTCTGCTTGTGTCTCTGTCTCGTGACTTGTAACTTGCTGGATCCCTATTGGACCTTCAGTCATTACACATCCAGGGGCAGACATATCATTGGTACAATATATGGAGTCGCACAAGGGACTAAGGCTGGTTTCACACTACGTTTATTTAACATCCGTCCTTAACGTTATTTTAGCGGAAAAGCGGATCCAGTGCAAATGCGTTTTCATTTCAATGCATTTGCAATGGACTCGCGTTAACATCCGTTCACCTGCGTTTGCGTGCGTTATAGTGCGGATCCAGCGACTTGCAGTTTTTTAACATGTTTCAAAAACGCTACTTGTAGCGTTTTTGAGCTGCGTCCAAATACTGCAAATTGCTGGATCCTGACTAAACAGCACGCGAACGCAGGTGAACGCTGGCGTGCTGATAGACAGGATCCTGCTTTTGTACTGAGCATGCCCAGAAAGTACTGAGCATGCCCAGAACCAGTCTCGCGTGATCTGTCTCTCCTCTTCCCTCCCTCACCCTCTCTATCTCTATCTCTGTCTTTCCCCCTTCCTCCCCTTCCTCTCTCTCCCACCTGAGAGCTGCGGACACTCGTAACCAAGGTAAATATCGCGTAACCACTTCTCTTAGTTACCCGATGTTTACGTTGGTTACGTGTGCAGGCAGCCCTGCTCCTAGCAGCTGCAGACACTCGTAACCAAGATAAATATCGGGTATCCAAGGCCGATGTTTACCTTGGTTACCAGCGTCTGCAGCTGTCAGAAGCCGGCTCCCAGTCTGGCATGTCTAGTTCCCCTCACTCCCGATCACATGACTCCAATGCCCGCCCATAAACATCCAGTGACAGGATCCTGCAAAATAACAGATGCGTTTGCATACGTTATTTGCTGTAAAAGCAGGATCCATATTTCCGCTAAAATAACGTTAAGGACGGATGTTAAATAAACGTAGTGTGAAACCAGCCTAAGAGGTTCATGGGCCCATTTCCACCTCCAAAGTAAGTGGAATTTTGCATTAAGATGAGCTCTTGGACTACAAGGAGCCCATATACAGTTCTTGCACAGGGGCCCATTTATGTGTGTATCTGCCAGTGTGTATAATGTGTACACTGTACATCTATATGAAATTGGAGGCATACAGGGTTACAATAGAGGCACAATGTACTTGTATAACAAGTGTTACATCTCAATACAAATTGGTGCAGCCATTGCGCCAATGAAGCTTACAGCAAACGTAATGTCAGACCTGTCTTGAAACCATTTAATAAATCAGCTTCATTAATTACTGTCTGTTACATCACTATTTAGTTCTCAGTTCTTCAGCACTTCATGAGGGCATAAAATGGTTAGGGTGGATTATGGGTGTAAGTAGAATCTTATAGTAAAGATGTGCAGCAAGTCTTCGAATTGGTTGGCTCTCCAGGTCTCATATCCTGTGTTCCCATCTATTACAAAAGATCATTCACATGTCATAAACTTCAGCAGAAGTGGGAAGCTGTCACTTTAATTTAATGCCAAACATGTACAATAGTCAGTGGTGCAGAAAAATAAAACCTTCCTATGATTTAAGAGATTATCATATGGAAATCCGAAGCCTAATATACAGTTGTGCCTTATGGTGGCATACTCCATATTGCCCATTTCACTCTCTGCCGTGTCCTCATACTGTACTACATTACTTATATTGTCTCCTAGAAGCAATGTGATTCTGTATGGGGTACATTACTTTACACTGCCTTGCAACTTGTACAGAGCAGTAATACAACCTTGGCCATGAGCCCTATAGGTGGTTACTGAAATTAAAGACCTTGAATGTTTTGCGTGTTTCAACTCTGATCATATACTGTAAATACATCCTCATAGTCTTTGTAAAAAGTTCTGAAATGCATCTATATTTTTGGCTCGGTGGTTAGCAGTGGCTCTTTGTAGCTATTTGACTGGGAATTCCACTCAAAGGTGGGTGTCCTGGACAGACATATTAATGATCTATTCACAGGCGCCACCACCAATCAGCTGTTATCAGCTCCTGCAGCAGCCGGATGTAAACAGCGTACAATGTGAGGACAGCACCACTCCTTATGATGTTTAGTAGCCATTCCTGAGTACTGCAGCTCAGCTCATCCCAGAATATGAGCTATAGTACCTAATGGCAGCCTGTCATGATGTACTCCTGGCTCAGCTGGAGCTGAGCCTTTGTTTAGTTTCACTTCTGATGCAAGTCACGTTAGGGGTTAATCCTTCCTGCCTCGTTCTGGAGGTCAGGCTGCTTTATTAGGGCACTGTTTCTCTTGGACTTCGCCAGTGATACTTCTGGCTCTGCTGTGTTCTGCTCTTGAGTGACCTGTTGTCTGCCCTGCCCCCGCCTGACCTCCGTGTTCACCTGAGCTGTTAACCTCCTCTGTTGTCTGTTTCCATCAGTGTCTCTCCCGCTGTCTCCCTGTTCGTTCCTTATCTGTTTACCTTAATTCTGTCTTGTCTTCCCACTCCCCCTCGCTTCTAGGCTCTGATTTCCCGGCTACTGACTATTTGCTTCCCTCTGACTACGTTTAGACTTTGCCCTTGTGTATTTACAAGACCTCATGTTGTGACACGGCTTTCTGACGATTCTACTGCCATCTGGTGGGCTTGACTAGTATTACCTCTGCTAGGGAATTCACTGCTCATACGTTTCCTCCACTTTTACGCTCCCTAGTGGTTTACCAGCTAACTATCTTCTCAGATAGTTTCAGGAATTATCTCAGTCCCACATTACTGTGCTGTACTGCTATTGTACATCTTAGAGTACAGCGTGACACAGCCACTACACTGTTTAAGGAGCCATGCTGTTCCAGCTTCTACACTGTTTACATCCAGCCATCGGTGTAGCTGATAACACCAGATTGGTGGAGATGTCATGTGTCAGACTCTCATCAATCTGATATTGATGAACTATACTATAAATAGGTCCATAATTTCGAAGGACAGGTCATCAATTTCAAGGTCCTGGAAAGCCCCTTTAAACTAGGGGCAACTTAAGCAAGAACAGTAGTTTATATATTCTATATGTGTTGACTAAGTATCCTTCTATATGGGGCATTACAAACGTTCATGGGAATGTTCATTCTTGATCATTTCTCTTCATAAACATGCCCATTGATTAGCCAAAAAATATTAGCTGATTGAATCTTTTTTGAGGGCACAAAATCATGCTTAGATTGTATGTGAATTTACAATTGGACCAATGATTTTTTTGTACCCATACTGTTTACATAATGCTAATGATTTCTCCATGAGTTAAAACTGTTTACGTCAACTGATCAACTTGCTTAGGTCCACAAATATTTGGACAGTGACACAAGTTTTTGCATTTTAGCTATTTACCAAAACATTTACAAGATAGAGTTATATAATCAATATGGGCTTAAAGTGTAGACTCAGCTTTGATATGAGGGTATTCACATCCTAATTGGCATAAGGGGTTAAGAATTACAGCTCTTTAATATGTAGCTGCCTCTTTTTTAAGGGACCAAATGTAATTCACAATCATCTCAAAAGCTCTTTAATGAACTGCAGGGGCTATTCCCTCATTAATCCAGCATCAACTAAGGTAAGTAAAAGGTCTGGAGCTGATTCCAGGTGTGGCATTTGCAAGCTGTTGCTGTGAATGTACAAGATGCTGTCAAAAAAAGTTGTCAATGGAAGAAAAATAGACAATTCTTAACTTGGAAAAAAAGATGATATCCATCAGAGAGATAGCAGAAATGTTAGGAGTGGCTAAATCAAGTTTGGTACATTCTGCAAAAGAAAAAACAAACAAACTGGTGAGCTTGGGAACTCAAAAGGCCTGAACATCCACAGAAGACAACAGTGGTGGATTATCATATAATCCTTTTCATGGTGAAGAAAAATCCCTTCACAAAAACCACCCAAGTGAAGAACAATCTCCAGGAAGTAGATGTTTCAGTATCTAATTCACTGTAAAGAGAAGAGGAGAAGAGCTCATGAGAGCAAATACAGAGCGTTCACCACAAGGTGCAAAACTATTAATCAACCTTAATAATAGAAAGGCTAGAATAGACTTTGCAAAACATAAAACATCTATAGCAACCAGACCAGTTATGGAAAAGTTTTCTTTGGACCGATAACACTAAGATCAACTTGTACTAGAATAATGTGTAGAATAAAGTATGTAGATGGCTTGGAATGGCTCCTCATCCAAAGCACACAACATTTTCTGTAAAACAGGGTGGAGGCAGGGTGATGGCATGGGCAAAGAAATTGGATCTAATGAAGAAAGAGAAAATCCGTCACCACAAAGAGGTTCTTCTTTATTCAAATAAAATGGATACACAGGACATCAGATAACAGATGAAATGGCATTATGATGATACCCGCATCTACACATTTTGTATGAAAACTCATCATTAGTCATGACTGAATAAAAAATGAACCTGTTTGTGGAGCCGGATTTTCTCTTTCTTCATTAACTGTCATTATGGGCTGTGGCAAAGTCTTTTATCTGAGCTCCAGACAGAAAAGGTGTACAACAATGGTGAACTGGATTTTATAACAAAGAAGTGGGATATTCTGCAATGGCCGAGTCAATCACCAGATCTCAACCCTTTCGAGCATGCACTTCACATGCGTAAGACAAACTTTAGACAGAAAGACCCACAAACAAGCAACAATTGAAGTAAGCTGCAGTAAAGGCCTGAAAAAGCATCACAAAGGAGGAAACCCAGTGTTTGGTGACGTCCGTGGCTTCCAGACTTTAAGCAGTCATTACCTGCAAAGGATTCTTTACAAAGTATTCAAAATTAACATCATTAACATTTTATTGATAGTAAAGTTGATTTCTCCAATTACTTTTAAGCCCCTGACTTGGTAGAAAAATGGTTGCAATCCTTAACGTTTCACAGGAGTTTTGTTCAACCCTCTTAAAGGGAAGGTGTCGTAAAAAAAAAATTCAATAACTGAAAAAATGTAAAGTATTAATGTGTTAATGTTTTGTTTAAATATTATTATTTGTTTTTAATTGAGCAAAATATAAAAAAAAATTAAAAAGTTTGATATTTTCCACTCTTAAACACTAGGGGGAGCAGCTTCTGAAATCCTACAGAAATCCCACTGTAGAAATAGCCTGGATTACAGCTGCAGTAAAGTGGGCAGAATCTGCTCTCCTGTGTGTGATGTCACAGCTCCCCCTCCCAACTTGGGTGTTTACAAAGGATAAGGGAAGATGAAATGTAAGGACACAGTGCGGAGACATTTTGTTGGTGAGCAGAAATGTCTAAAGTGTCACCAAGGACAGCAGGAGTATCACACAGGACAGGATTAGATATACAGCTCAGCAGACAGTATCACACAATATAGGATTAGATACACGGCTGAGCAGACAGTATCACACAGGATAGGATTAGATACACAGCTCAGCAGACAGTATCACACAGGATAGGATTAGATACACAGCCCTGCATACAGTATCGCACAGGATAGGATTAGATACACAGCCCTGCAGACAGTATCACACAGGATAGGATTAGATACACAGCCCTGTAGACAGTATCACACAGGATAGGATTAGATACACAGCTCAGCAGACAGTATCACAGGATAGGATTAGATACACAGCTGTGCAGACAGTATCACACAGGATAAGATTAGATACACGGCTCAGCAGACAGTATCACACAGGACAGGATTAGATACACAGCACTGCAGACAGTATCACACAGGATAGGTTAGATACACAGCCCTGCAGACAGTATCACACAGGATAGGATTAGATACACGGCTCAGCAGACAGTATCACAGGATAGGATTAGATACACAGGTGTGCAGACAGTATCACACAGGATAGGATTAGATACACGGCTCAGCAGACAGTATCACACAGGATAGTATTAGATACACAACCCTGCTGACAGTATCACACAGGATAGGATTAGATACACAGTCCTGCATACAGTATCACACAGGATAGGATTAGATACACGGCTCAGCAGACCGTATCACACAGGATAGGATTAGATACACGGCTCAGCAGACAGTATCACACAGGAGAGGATTAGATACACGGCTCAGCAGACAGTATCACACAAGATAGGATTAGATACACAGCTGTGCAGACAGTATCACACAGGATAGGATTAGATACACAGCCCTGTATACAGTATCACCGGTTCACGCACAGGCCGACAGGTGGCAGGAGGAAGGGGGGGTGAGTGGAGGGTGTTTTTGGAGTCGGTAGCAGCGGCCGTACTTACATGCAGAGGCACACAAACACACACACAGCGGCGGCGGGCAGAGCGGGGGTTGGGTAGAGCGGAGGGAGGGGGTGTCATTGGAGACGGTAACGGCGGGGTGAGGGGAGGGGAGGCTGCCCGCACTCACACATCTTGGCGGTTGACAGGGGTAAAGTGGAGCAAACAGCATAGCTGTGAGCTCCACAATGATGGCGCTGATCTCCTACCTCTGCTGTGATCTGGACAGCCCAGGGGGTGCGTCCAGGTCACAGCAGACGCCTACTGTAACGTTACTGAATGGGGTCAGATCCCGACCACTGTTCTCTATGCACAGGGGCTGCCATAAAAGAGTGAGTTACTGTCGTTACACACACAGCAAATCCAGCATGGCAGCCCCCAGTGCCTTCAGTAAAATTAGAATTAAATAAAAACTAAATAAGCGGTGATTTTAATTTTGTATTATAAATACTTGATTTCATAATCACTATTTTTAATACAAAAATAAAAAACCGAGACACCTTCCCTTTAAGTACACAAGCATGTCTACACTTCAATTGCCTCTCAGTTGTTTCATTTAAATAAAAAATAGTGGAATGCATAACCCAAATCAAGAAGATTCGGTCACTGTCCAAATATTTCTGGATTGAGATGTACCTTATGTTGTCCATTTGCTCTCGTATTTGAGCTGAGAATCTACCCATGGAATAGGACCCTTTGGCCTGGGCAACACAATACTGATCCCGCAACCAAACATTGCTCTGTGGCCCTACTGCTTTGCAGCATAATGTGAATGGGGTCACATTGCGACCTGTAAGGTACAGCAACCTCCAAGTTACAAAAACTCCAACTGGTTTAAACTTTTTGTGACTTGCTTGTTGCAGCCGTGTTACTCTGCGACTCCATTCACTTTCATTACACTGCTATATAGAAGCAGAACAATGTAACACAGTGACTACCAAGATTCCACCAGGTACACTGGAACCCCCGGTGAGCGCCGCAACAGACAGGGTATTTCGGGAACACTATATAAAGGTGGGCCCTGGCGCTAGGGAAAGGGGAGCAGGGTCACCTCCTAAACTGTCCTGAGATTGATCCCTGCACTCCCTAACATCCCTATATGGGTTATTTTACCCCGTCGCTGATCACGTACCTAGCCCTGTCTTTCCCTGATCTAAGCCCTGTCTAGTAAGCAGGGCAACGAGAACACTAGTGCTGCTCTAGGTTGAAGACACAGAGAGGATTAGACAGACTGGGGTAAAATAAATAGCAATCATACAAAGCACTCCAAACGACAGTAGGAAGTAATGAGGAGCAGACCAGTGAGGCAAAACAAAAAATGAAGAGGGAAAGGTAAAACACAACTTAGCTTTCAAACAGCAAACTACATCAACGGATCTCTGAAAGACTTCCTGTTCCATAGCCCAAAGGATCTCTTCAGAGGCAAGCTAAGCAGAAGCTATCACCAGCAATTACCTGGGCTGAAGGAGGTATCTTTATAGTAGGGTTAATTATCAAAACAGAAAAGCTGGCAATAGCTTTCATCCAGAGTTAAGGAGACCAGAGAAACTACTTAACAATAGCAGCACCAGGAAAAGGAGAATCTGGCCAGCAGTATTAACCTGAGCAAGTGTGTATGTAGCCTTGCGCTGTGATCTCCTGACATCATAAATAGGAGGGTTCACTCTCCGTCGTGGTACCCCCGTGACAAACAGATCAATCTTTGCAGTGTGACCTGTGGTGTGGCTAGTCACCCTGTAAGTCACAGCTTTACATTCATTGCCTCCTTATAAAAGTGGTGCTACTGTCTTTGTTCGAAAACAGGAAATCTATTTTATGAGCCCTACTGGGAAAGTGACTGATGGGAGTGATGATAATCTCTATACAATATGCTGTGCTATATAATCACATCAAAATAAATGGCATACATTATCGAGGAATGAATGCACTGTTGGCCTTGAAAAATGCTATATGTAATAAAAGAGACAACTGGTATAAGCGTACAATCATTTCATTACGTCATAGGAACAATTAGGGGAAAAACAAGTTACGATCCGTACAGCGGTTTACAAACGGACCCCATGTTTTATAATTTGCTTTGGCTTTCAGAAGGAGCACTTGATTTTGAAGAAAGACGTTGGCCTAAGCAGAGCCTGTGAGAGCGCTGACGGGTGCATGGTAGGCGTTTTTTTTCTTTTCGTGCTTTCATATGCAGCTCACATCTCCACTCCGGTTTCTCATTAAATAGAGGCTCCCACTTTGAAGTCACAATTATGTCACTAAAATGTTTCTTTATAGTCCATAACACTCAGCTGTGAATGTGCAGGAAATTAGAGGTGGTTTTGGACATTACCAGACTATGCAAATGATTTGGCCTCCAAGCAGCTGCACGGGCATTGTGTCTTTTAAAATGTCAGTCATGGTCTAAGAACTCAGGTTATTTATCAAAAAGTTCAAAGGATGGGGCAAAACCATGGACTGAATTTACTGACAAAAACTCACGTCTTCTGAATGTGACCAAGGCGATGCTGATTTGTTAGAGGATAATGCAGCGAACCACCATTAGTGCTGATTTTGCAGTCAGACATAGATAAATGAGCCATCGGGTGCTATGGGCTTCTTCGATAACAAACAGCCCTTTTTAATTTTATTTCATAATGAAAAGCAACATGGCAATTTATTAACCAAATGCCAACATGCCCATGCATTGCCAATAACATGTTTCTGTGTCTGATCTAATCAAACCTACCTCAGCATTTTACTCAAGCCTCACCATGACAATTGGATATCTACCATAATATTGGTTTGGAGGTACAGCAGGTAATATATTAGGGAATGGCATTATCTACAATCCAGTAACATGATTTCATTAGCTGAGATGCTCCGGCTGGGAATAGGACCAATCTATAATTAGAGCTGGTGGGAAATCAAATTCCCTTGGTTCCCCTGCAACCTTCCACAAGATGACACATTGTACCCTGTCTTCTATAAGTAAACTATACATCATGGCTAACTGCTTTATACTGGGGGTTCCACAAAAACCAGAGAGAATATGATTTGTCCTACTTGCTTGATACAACTATGTTAGAGAATTGGCAATAATCCAATTCCTTAATATACAAGCCCTTGTACCTCTTCACTGAGTGTCTTTCTTCTAGAACCTACAGTATATGAAATCATTTTTTGGTAGTTTGTAAATGATTGCTGTATCATATTGACCAGAGCCTACCGTTACTCCTGCCTGATGGCTGGAAAACACTCCGATTTACACGTAGCAAGCTCGACAATGCGACTTGCCTGAACACACATTTTTTACAAGTCAGATCAATATCCATTACAATGGCAGCAATTATTGTAAATTGAAAACGATCGCTTTGGGTCATTTACAGGCTGCGATTATTGTTAGATGCGGTTGGAATTAATCTGATCGCAAACAAACTCATAGTGTATAAACTCACCTCTGTACATACAGGTGACCATTGGTTATCTGCCATTATTTGAAAGTTTAAAGCCCCCGCTTATTTTTGGGACTTCGGACTGTTGCCCAACAAATCTGACACGCTGGATATACAACGGACAATCTTTTTGTTCTTAAACCACTGGCAGAAGAGTTTGGGAGCAGCTCTCTCATAGGGAATACATGAGCGCTCGGCAATATGGGGATTTGGGACCAATAGCTGTCAGCTGAATGATCAGATAGTGAACAGCTCTGTAATGTGTAAAGGGAGGAGGGGGGCTAACAGTCTGGAGAACAAATGTAAATCCAGAAACAGCATGCTTCAGACTTGATTTTTTGTGGATGTTTTCTTCTTATAAAAACGGCAATGTATGAATATAGCCTAAAATAGACAAGTACAAGTACGTTGATTCTAATAATCAAAGGCTATTGAGTATCGTTCTGACCCTCCATAGGCTTTGAGCAGCAGGCGGCTCACACTGTGCTCCATGAGACCCGGTGACTGTGAAGAGCGATGACATCAGTAATGTTATTGACGTCACCACTAGCAAGAGTAGGAGGTTCTTATGGAGTGCAGTGCGAATCGGGAGTGGCTGGTGCTGAAAGCCTATGGAGAGTCGGAAGGATACTCCATAGCCTTTGATCATTGGAATCGAAGAACGTCTTAGGAAGCGCTGGACTACCTCGGACCTGCATGGAAACGTTGCTTTCCAATAAATTAGTGTATGAGGGACATTCTCTTGTTTTTATTTCTCTCTTTTTAGGTTTTTCAAATGTCCATTTGTGGACTGTGTTGGATTCCATGGACTACATCAGATTCCCTGAACTACGTCAGACCTGCATGTTTGTTTGTTTTTTTTTTAAATTGGTCAGCCAGGGAAAAAGTCAGGACTGTTTTTAAAATAAACTATTTTTGTGTGTGTGATTGTTTCTTTCTAGTTATTGGGTTAGTAATGAGGGTGTCTGATCGACGCCTCTCCATTATTAACACTAGGGCTTGATGTCAACTGTGTTTTTGGACAATTCACAGCTGATATCAACCCATTACCCACATTTCCTGCAGGATATCTATCTGTCTGTCTGTCTGTCTGTCTATGTTCTATTCTAGCTAGTTTTCTATCTATCTATTTATTTATTAGCTATCTATTATATATCTAATATCTCTCTATCATTTATTTTTACCTATCTTTATCAATATAATTACTTTATTATTTTGTCAAATAGCTTTTAAGTCTACATACAGTATGTTTGAAAAGATTATGTTAAAACCTATTGAATACAGATTACATACAAAATGTCACATGAATCCTAGGTGTGAAAAACTTAGCACACTCGCATATCTCTCGCATCACATATGTAATGACGTACGCATGACACTCGGCAACTTCTCTGGCTGAAAATCGCAGTGATTTCATATATGCAGATGTGAGCGGACCCTTCGTGCCAGCTTGTCTAATAACTGATGGCTGACCGGAAGTCAGAAGTTACGTCACAAGCGTTCAGGGCAAGTCTATGAGGAACCAGAATGAGGTCAGAATGAGGATGACAGAGTTATATTGATTTGTGACCTCCGGTGCGCTTCATGAAACACTGGAGCTGCCAGCTGGTCACAAATCACAGGAGACCAACCTGAGTGATGCTCAAAACAGATGAAGACAGCTGCAAGTGAGTATAAGACATGGGGCAGGGGACTTAGATTTAGCACCACTCCAGCGTTACAATAAGAAAAACACTGGAGTGGTGCTTTAATGATTTCTTTATTTTTACCCCTTTAAGACACAAGAAAAATGATTTCGGGATAGCAGGTGATAAATGATTTGAAAACTTGGCTAGATTTCTTATTGATCACACATGATCTATTTAGCACAAATGTAACTATGACAATTATTTCATGGCCAGCATTAACGACGTAGCCAGGATTGGAGCGTACTGGCTGTTGCCGTGTATCTACAACTGCAGATATTCCGGGGATTTGTGAGCCACATGCACACAAATATAATAATGTCCTTCTGTCAAATGCAAAATCTTGTTGCAAAGGTCCAAATGACCCCTCATTACACAGCCATTGTGCATTCTGGAGACAGAGTGCAGTATGCTCTTACGGCGGCTTCATGCACAGCTCCTTGATGGAAAAAATTATAAACATCTTCCACCTCCTTCCCCAAAGGCACAATTTAAGAGACGCAGCAGGATGATTAAATTGTATTTTTTCTCAATAAAACCACAGGCGAGTGGAAATGTATATATTGTGATTACACACTGATCTGGTTGCTCATCTGTGATAAGAGAAGGAAGGCATTCTGCCCAGTCTGGGGGTTCTCCTATCCAAACACATAAACTCCAGGAGGGCATCTACTCAGCATTATTATAGCATGCAGCCGTGCTGAATGATTGCTTCCCTGAGAGGCTGAGCCCTGCCTGCCACATGTGCTCCCCTTCCATCAGTGTGTTGACGGATGATCAGGCTGAGGAGCTGCGTGAACACGGACATAATAGGATTGCCTGCAGAGTCTGTCAGGCTGTGCTCCCCCTCGCAGCCCTTGGGCGCTGACCTAGAGGTCAGACCGCTGTGTGCCTTGCTTCGTGCGGTCGGGAGGAGCCAGCAGCTCTAGGACCTTCCCTGCCTGATAATATCAGCCCGCAGCTGTCGTCAGCCTGGCGGCGAACAGAGCACGTAGAGAAAGGGCACAATCCTCGGCCTACGCCCGTATGAATAGCGGAGGCTGAGGCACGGGCAGTGCAAAGTTCTGCCTGCACATGAATATTTAGTCAGGGCTCGTCCTTATCCCTCATATATGTCACCGAGCGGCAATTATACACATCAGTATCTAGATACAGGTAAAATATGTCTTTGTACCTTGTTAGCCAGTGTTTATTACCATCTTTTCAGTTAGCCATTAAAAGGTATCAACCACTGAGGACTCTCAGGTTTTTTTTTTTAAACAATTTTTTTACATCTGTATCTGTGGATAAAACATTTAACACTGGTGAGCGGAGAAGCCTCGTTTGTTGAGTTTTTTTACCTCAGTATATGGTAAGCCAAAATCAGGAGTGAAACAATCAGAGTAAAAATATAATAGAGACACGTGCACCACTTCTGTATTTCTCACCCACTCCTGGTTTTCGCTTAGAAATACTGAGGTAAAAAACTCCCTGAATACTCAATGTGTGCACGTGGCCGAAGGGTTTTTTCACACCTAGCTTAACTATTAATTCTTTTTGACCTCCAATATTACTTTCTCATTGTTTTTGTTCTGCCTGTGAGGGTACAGTTCCACTAGCGTATAGCTTCTAATGCGAGAGCATCGGAAGCAATATGCTAATGACCCTCAGCTACATGCGTCAGCCGAGGGTCATACGACTGTGACGCGATTGCATCACAGGTGCGAGGAAGAAAGTGCTCCCTCCCTCTTCTCGTCTCTCCGGCTGCCTGTCTCTGCGTATATCGCACTGCACTCGGATTACATGTGAGTGCAGTGCGATGTTTCACGCACTCTCATACACTTGTATGGGGGTGCGTGAGCCGAGACTCACTGCCAAACGCAGCATGCTGCGATTCATTCCGCACACCGCTATGGCATTAGAGATCAATCACAGATGGACACTGCCCCATAGTTTTGCACTAGAATGAGAGCAATCCGATGTTTTATCAGATTGCACTCCTCAGTACAAAATGCAAGTGGAACCGTACCCTTAAGGCCCCGTCACACTAAGCAACATCGCTAGCAACATCGCTGCTAACGAACAACTTTTGTGACGTTGCTAGCGATGTTGCTGTGTGTGACATCCAGCAACAACCTGGCCCCTGCTGTGAGGTCGTTGGTTGTTGCTGAATGTCCTGGGCCATTTTTTAGTTGTTGCTCTCCCGCTGTGAAGCACAGATCGCTGTGTGTGACAGCGACAGAGCAACAACTAAATGTGCAGGCAGCAGGAGCCGGCTTCTGCGGAGGCTGGTAACCAATGTAAACATCGGGTAACCAAGAAGCCCTGTCCTTGGTTACCCGATATTTACCTTTGTTACCAGCCTCCGCCGCTCTCACTGTCAGTGCCGGCTCCTGCTCTGTGCACATGTAGCTGCAGGACACATCGGGTTAATTAACCCGATGTGTGCTGTAACTAGGAGAGCAAGGAGCCAGCGCTCAGTGTGCGCTGCTCCCTGCTCTGTGCACATGTAGCTGCAGCACACATCGGGTAATTAACCCAATGTGTGCTGTACTAGGAGAGCAGGGAGCCAGCGCTCAGTGTGCGCTGCTCCCTGCTCTCTGCACGTGTAGCTGCGTGAGCTGGTAACCAAGGTAAATATCGGGTTGGTTTCCCGATATTTACCTTAGTTACCAAGCGCAGCATCTTCCACGCGGCGCTGGGGGCTGGTCACTGGTTGCTGGTGAGCTCACCAGCAACTCGTGTAGCGACGCTCCAGCGATCCCTGCCAGGTCAGGTTGCTGGTGGGATCGCTGGAGCGTCGCAGTGTGACATCTCACCAGCAACCTCCTAGCAACTTACCAGCGATCCCTATCGTTGTTGGGATCGCTGGTAAGTTGCTTAGTGTGACTGGACCTTTAGTTACCAAGCGCAGCATCTTCCACGCGGCGCTGGGGGCTGGTCACTGGTTGCTGGTGAGCTCACCAGCAACTCGTGTAGCGACGCTCCAGCGATCCCTGCCAGGTCAGGTTGCTGGTGGGATCGCTGGAGCGTCGCAGTGTGACATCTCACCAGCAACCTCCTAGCAACTTACCAGCGATCCCTATCGTTGTTGGGATCGCTGATAAGTTGCTTAGTGTGACTGGACCTTTAGGCTGGATTATGCAATGGAATGGCATCCGATGCACTCATGATATGCAAATGACCCCCGGCTGCTGCTGTACTGCCAGTGTGAGCCGAGTCTCATGCAACTGTGATCCGTTCCTGTGATCTGAGAGGGCGGGAGCTGCGGAGGAGAGGGAGGAAGGGATTAATCTCCTCCATTGTCTTCCGAGTGCAGTCCGATGGTTCTCTCGCACCCATGGACTTGTATGGGTGCGAGGGACACGGCTCTCACTGACAATAGCTCCATGCTGCTACTTTTCTCTCATCCAGAATCTGGATGAGAAAAAAGCTAACCATCTGCTCTCTCTCATTGAATAACATTTGTCCAAGTGCAATGCGAGAACTTCTTGCATTGCCCTTGTCCGATTCATACGTTTGTGTGAGCGTATCCTTAGGCCCTGTGCCCACACTGCAGATTTGTTGCGGAATTTGCCGCGGTTTTTTTCACGGATTTGCCGTGGATTTCTCCAAAATCCTCAGTACAGTAGGTCTTCAGCCATTTTTGTATGGCATTTTTGAAGTCTTGTGCCCATGCTACGTTTTTTTCCGCTGCGGAAATAGTTCGGATTTCCCTGCGAAACAATCTGCAGCATGTCAATTATTCATACGGATTTACCTGCGGATTTTGCCAATGCAAGTGAATGTAAGATAAAAAATCTGCAAAAAATCTGCAGGTCTGTTCCACAGGGTGGTTTTCCTGCGTTTTTGTTGCATATGTACAATAGTAAAAATACGCACCAAATTCCGCACCAAAAAAGCTCCAAAAACGCACTAAAGTTTTGGTGCGATTTTCTGGCAGATACTGCAGATTTTACTGCAGAAAAATCCGCACAATCTTTTGTCCGTGGGCACATAGCCTTATACTGAGTTTTTCAGTATTTATTTTCCTCCATCAGTGAAGAAACCGCTAACAAAAACACTAAGGCTATGTGCGCACGTTGCGTATTTGCATGCAGTTACGCTGCGATCTGCACCGCAGCGTAGCTGCATGCGCCCTGCGTCCCTAGCATAATCTATGGAGATTATGCAGGAGCCGTGCGCACGTGGCGTATTAGAGCGCAGCGCTTCGGCTGCTGCCCGAAGCGCGCGTTCTAAGAAGTGACATGTCACTTCTTCCGTGCGCTTTGCCTGCATCCCCCGCTCTGTCTAGGGGAGGGGCTGCACTCAGAGCGCATGAAATCGGCTTTTTTTTTTCATTACAGACTCTTTCTGCAGCGATTTGAAGCGCACGTGTGCTGTTCAAATCACTGCAGAAATTTCTGCAGGGACAAACGCTACGCGCGCACATAGCCTTACCACTCATAAGTCACCCAGGCTTTTTCTGAATCATCTGATCGAATTGTTTTGCATGTACGGAGCATCTTCCAGGCAAAAGCCTCCTGAAAAATACCTTATACTAACCACTTGGCGTCTTTGGAAACGTGATGTGGATAAAAGACGCTCAAAAGCCTGAATATATGAACAGCGAGTCATTTTTACATAGAGCTGATTATGTTTATTTTATGAATCGTTTTGTTAGTACTTTTTTAGGTGGGTTTTGGAGTGGACACGCACCACACAGACCTGAAAAAGACATAGTCCACATACCCTAAAAATTGCTTCAAGATGCTGGAAGGACTCTTCATATTGATTTCCCTGTTAATCCACATTACAATTTATATGCTCAGTTTTTGAAAACTCTCAGTGGAAAAAAAAGAAAGTGTATAACAATGCTGAGGCAGATTCCTCCTGGGATCGACACCAAATTAAGTTAAAGGTAGAAAAAAACATTACATGAAAAAAAAGAGCTTAAAATAAATCTCTTCAAACCTCCTGTGTTTTTTACTGCAGGTTTTCTGAGCTTTTTGTCACGAAAAAATCGTAACCTTATACTGTCCCACTAAGTGAATGAGATTTCTGAAATTTCACGCACATACCTATCTTTTCATTTTGACCGTTCTTTCAGCATTTTTGCATCGTGTTTCACTCATTCAAATAAACAGCAAAAAAACACATAAAAAAATGCATGTATTTTACACATCATTTTTCCTGTCAACACTTCAATATTTGCAGCAGATACCCTTAAAAACCCTTCTAGGAAATAAAAACTCCCAAAAAAGCATTTTCAGAAGCAATTTCTGCTAGAAAAACTTGTCATTTTTGAACATGTAAAAAAAACCTCTCGTCTGAATATGATCTTATAGGGGAAGCTGACATCAGTCCATGATAATGTAACAGTTATGAAAAGCTTATATGTCGTTTGATTGCATCTTTTATCAAGATGTTAAGATCATTGCTTTTATGCAGCACGCAGCACAGTGTGAACAGGGATGAGTGACCTCAATAATAACACTGTATATAGGCGAGCGATCACACTCTCGATCATTCAGTTGCTGATGGGTGTTCATGAACTTACTATATCTTTGATTTGGGCTCATTTTGAGGCAAAAATCTCCCTATTTAAAAAGACGCTTACTGTTAGGGCTTTTTTACAGCTCTGCGTTGCATGCAGCTCTCTACCGTACCCCCTTATGCCTCTCGGTACATGCTCCATCAAATACCTTATGAGCTGCACACCATATGAACAGCATCAGGCGGAGGTTGTATGGCTCTGTACTAAATCAGCTTTCCAGACTCCGTGCACTGCCGTAAAGGCTTCCAGCCAGTGTGTCCTTATGTCAGTGTCTTTTAAGCCATATTTTAGCCCATTGCCAAGCCACAAATCCAGGCATACAGTAAATATGAATGTGAATGCAGAAAAAGACACGACTGCATATGAATTTAGAAACCATTCACTTTTTGTAGAGATATTATGGTACTTATATAATAGAACATTACAATTATACACAGAAAATACTGCCAGACTCAACATTCGGAAGACATATGGAACTAAGGCTGGAGTCACACTAGTGTATGTCATCGGATGAGATATGCTAATGTCCCTCAGCTCAGACTCTGCTCCGAGCATCAGCCGAGTGTCATTACTGTGATCTGATCTTGTGATCAAATCACAGTTGTGAAGAAGAGGGAGAGATTAATCTCTGAGTATGGCCGAAGTCTCACTTGTGAGAGACTCGCGTGAGTCTTTCATCGCATTACCCGGAACGGCCACACACTCTCTAGACAGGAGCGTTTCAGCTGCATAGAAATACAAGCAAACAAACTGCTCCTGTCAGGAGACTGTGCGGCCGTGCTGGGTGATGCGATGCAAGACTCGCGCGAGTCTCTCACAAGTATGACTCCGGCCTATATCGAACTGCAGTCCGACGTTTCACACAAACCCATAGACTTGTATGGGTGTGCACTAACCGAGACTCGCTGACAATCGCAACATATTGCGATTTTTTTCCTCAGTCCGATTAGGGCTGAGGAAAACATCACAGATCTGAACTGCCTCATTACATAACATGGCAAGTTATACGCCAGTGTGACTCCTACCTAAAGCTGGTCATACACATTGCATGCCTGCTGGTCAAAAACTTTCAATTTTAGCAAGATTGAGTGATTATCTAACAGTAAAGCGGGCTTTACATGCTGCGATCTCGCTAGCGAGATTGCAAGTGATCGTACCCGGCCCCGTCGGTTGTGCGACACGGGCAAATCGCTGCCCGTCGCGCACAACCTCACTTATCCCCGTCACACGGACTTACCTGTCCTGCAACGTTGCTCTAGCCGGCGAACCGCCTCCTTTCTAAGGGGACGGGCAGTGCGGCGTCACAGCGACGTCACACGACAGCCGTCCAATAGAAGCGGAGGGGCGGAGATGAGCGGGACGTAAACATCCCGCTCACCTCTTTCATTCCGCATTGCCGGTGGAGGCAGGTAAGGAGATGTTCGTCGTTGCTGCGGTGTCACACATAGCGATGTGTGCTGCCGCAGGAACAAGGAACAACATCGCTAATTAGAAGAGAACGATTTTTTGTTTTAGGATGTCCTCTTCGCGGCAAACGATTTTTGCCGTTTTTGCGATCGTTTTAGGTCACACATAAGTGTTACACACTGCGATATCGTTAATGATGCCGGATGTGCGTCACAAATAATGTGACCCCGATGATAAATCATTAGCGATATCGTAGCGTGTAAAGCCCGCTTTAGTATCGAGAGATATAAGTCTGGGCCAGTTGGGCAGAGGTAGCCCCTTAGGGCTCATTCACAAGTCCAATTTTTCCACCTATGAGAAAAACAAGCCTATTGTTCTGATCAAACTTTGGTCACAGTTTGATCAGAGTGTGGTCCGAGAGTCACCTGTCTTTTTCGTATGTGGAGAAATTTTTTTTCTCTTTTATGACAGTCCGCAAACTCGGACCGCACTCGGATGTCATTGCTTTTCACTGACCCATAGGCTTGCATTGCAGATTGTGATGCGACAGTCATCTCTGCACAGCCCACAAAACAAAAACAGCACTGCAGCCTTGCAGCGCTGGGGTCCTGGGTTCAAATCCCACCAAGGACACCATCTGCAAGGAGTTTGTATGTTCTCCCCGTGTTTGCGTGGGTTTCCTCCGGGTACTCCGGTTTCCTCCCACACTCTAAAGACATACAGATAGGGACTCTAGATTGTGAGCCCCAATGGGGACAGTGTTACAAATGTATGTAAAGCGCTGTGGAATTAATAGCGCTATATAAATGAATAAAATTATTATTATTATTATTATTATTATTATTATGTGAATGACCCCTAGGCTATCAACAACGGATGGAACTCTTGTGCAAAAATCATATGTATGAATGAGCCCCAACTCATCTCTTACAACCAAACTTAACATGAATGGTCAGCAGACCTGAACAGACGTGAGGAGGGGGGGGGGGGATTTGGGAAGAGGAATATAGCATTCAGCCCTCAGGTACATAATGCTTCTTTCCAGCCTTAGGTTAGATTATATCACATTTGTTCATTATGTTAGACTTGTACTTTAAACAAAACTTCATTTGTTGGCTTTTTTTGCTTAATCACTCTTCAGTTGATGCATGGACACAGTTCCTGGCTTTAAACTTACATATACAGCAGGAAAGTTATTAATGGCCATTATAAACAGTCATCTCAGTGGTTTTGCCTCAAAGTTCACATGTGATACTGACGCGCCCACGGGGTCTCTGGGATTACTCGTCACCGAGCCGTTGTCGATTTGGGTTGTCAAAGCAATTGGCCCGGTTCCGTGACTCCAGCAGTGTCAATAAAGATGGGGATGGGGATGATGGGAGTAGTCATTAGTGATGCCACCTGTGGTGTGCGGCCAGTTATTAGCTGCCGCTGCGGAAAGTCTCTCTCTTCTGGGGCAGATGGTGACGCAGCTCGGTTATTGCAGCTCTCCCCAGGTAGAGGTAGGCCCCAGGGAGGATTTGGGGAGTAGTAGTCGCATATGGCGCAGGGGCGCGATGATGGGAGTGCCGGCAATGATGGGACGACACAGAGGGTGCAGTTCAAGTTCTTTACTCACTGATGTCCCACCGCCTTTGGAGTGCTGTGTTCCACTGTGATGGGCTCCAGCTGACCCCGGATAATTCAGAGGTCTCCTTCTGTGTGTCCTTTCCAGTGGTCTTCCCTCCACCCCAGCTCCTGGGCCGTGGAACGGGTCACAGTTGCCTGCTGCACTCCCTGCGAACCCTGGGGTCCCCCTTCTTCCTAAAAACCCAAGTCGAGCCTCCAGCTCCTGACCACGGGCCCCTTTCTGTGCAGTGTCTTGCGATGTCTCCTTCTGAGTCTGACCTGGCGCTTAATGCGCCCGGAACTAATTGAATGCTGTGTGAGATGGCTCCTGACTTCCTCTGCAGGTACACTGCCTCCCAGGTTGCTGAACTAATGGGCAAGTTGTCCCATAACTCATGATGGCCACCCCTGGCACCTTCCCTGGCCCGGTCCCAGTGACACAGCTCCCAAGTTGTGTGTTGGATGTGTTGTGGTGGTTTACCGGCGATGACCTCATCTGTATCCGAGATGAATACCGCACCCTGGGTGAGGTGCAGTACCCTGTGGCACTTGAAGCCGCAGATTGGAATTATTCTCTTTCAAAACAGAAAAGTTCCCCTAAATTTCCACAATTTTCCAGGTGTTATCAGTTCCACGTCAACCACTTTCTATAGAAATTTTTATAATTAAAAAGCTGCAAAAATTGTGAAAATTTTTTTTTCAAATACATGGTCAAAACTATGTAAAAAATGTCTTCAAGACGCATCACATGTCAAAACCTCCCCAAAAATCTGCATGGATTCCTTATCAATGACTCATGTACAAAAAAAATCTCATGTAATCCTACTGATAGCAAAACTTCTTGCGTCGTCATTTATGCACTTTTGTCGCGGGCGGAGGAGGGGACGCTGCGCTCTCCCACTGCTCGGGTCCGGCTGCCGCTGCTGCTGCGGCCGCTGCTGCTCGGTGGCTCGAGCGATGGGCCGGATCCCGGGGACTCGAGCAGCGCTCCTCGCCCGTGAGTGAAAAGGGGTTTGGTTTTGGGGATCCCGGGAGCGGTGACAGGGAGCAGCAGAGTTGTTAGTTCTCCCCTCCGTGGGTAGGGGTTGGTTGTCCCGGGGCCCAGTGATGGGGTGGAGGATGAGGGATGGCAGGCCAGGTGCGGGGCCTGGTGAGGTGCAGGGTCGCGGGGGGCAGCGCTGTGCCTCACGGCACGGTGGTACTCACTCAGCCTGAGATGGTGACACAGTTCTCGGTAAAACACACGGCTGGAAAGACGGTTCCTACGGATGGCTGCTGTTGCTTTTCCCCGGTAGTTAACGGTGACTGTCTCTTTCCCTGCACCTTGTGTAATGTTGGTAGCGATGGGTTCCCACCGGTAACCCGCTCCCCGACTTGGATATGGGCCGGAGGAGCCCCTCTTTGCCCGCAGGCGCTGACCCTGAGAAACTGGTGCCTTGGCGGTGGCGGTGTCTCTCTCATACGGTTGGACTGTTGCCTTCAATCGGGACTTAGTTGTTTGGAAACCCGGAGGTCCCCTTCACTGACGGATTTGGCAAATTTACGGCGACTCCTAGCCTTGCTGGGATCCGAAAGGCCCCTGCCAATGGTGCTGGCTTCTCCTTGTGTACCGGTCCGGTACCGCCGGGTCACCACCCATCCACGGTCCTCACGGCACCTCCGATAGGCCACTCCTGCAGACGGTCACCGCCATCTGCTAACCTTGCTGTCTCCGTTCGGGGCTCACACCCGGACCAACTTCAGGCTCTTAAGCTGTCACTTTCCTCTTTTCACTTCCACCTCTCAAACTCAACTTCAACTAACTCCTCTGCACTCAAGCTCTGCCTGAGCTAAACTCTCTCTAACTGCCTGTGTTTTCCCTCCTCCAGGACTGTGTACTTCTTGGTGGGTGGAGACCAACCTCCTGGCTCCACCCCCTGGTGTGGACATCAGCCCCTGGGGAAGGCAACAAGGATTTCTGGTCTAGCTTTGATGTGCCTAACCGGGGTGTAGGGTGAGGTGATGTCATTACTTGTGACCCCTGGCTTGTCCAGGGCGTCACACTTTCACGAGAAAAACAATCAGATTCTGATCCCTACTGGTGCTGGAGACTGATGCGATTTTTGTACTGCGCTGCACACATGTTGGCGATACATAAGCAGTGTACTTAAGAAAAACACCGGATTTTAGTTTGTCTGCAGGTCTGTGCGTTTTCTCCTCAATCTGATAGCTGACTTTCAAGATGACTTGACTGTCACCCATCTGTCAGCCAGAGAGCTTTCTTATTTCCTTTTCAATTTTTAGCCCTCAAATTAGCCGTTATGTTTTCACTTTAAAAACAGCCCAAATATTGACAGGCCTTCCTTTATATATACAGGAGAGTACAAAGAACGCTGTTTTGTCTCTCTCGCCATCACTCCAAATAGGGTTGGGGCTATACACAAAATAAAGCAAAGCGTCAGCTGCGATTTCCACCCTCATGCGTCTTACGTGCGACAGCTGCAGTCTGCGATTTGCCTGTAGCTAGATTGTATGCTTCCATGCTAATGTTTTCTCCCCCATGAGCCTCATTTATCAAAATCGTCTAGCAGAAAAACCGGCCTTGGTGCCCATAGCAACCAATCACAGCGCAGCTTTTCTAGAGCAGTCACGGCTCCGTTCACGGTTTGTTATTGCACTCCGTCAGATTTACAGTACACGCTGGGACGATTTCCTAACATATATCTCTCATGGAAGGCGCTATCATATGCAACTGTGCAGGCAACCATAGTACGGCACATCGCCTATGTAATTCCATAGGAAACAAAGTCATCATTTACTTTATGATAATATGCTTTGGATTAGAACAGTCCACTATAATATGAATGTAGTCTACATGAGAAGTGTGAACAGAGCCTTATAGATAAGAAGAAAAGCAAGTGATTATGGGAAGAATATTTAAAGGGAACCTGTCACCACTTTTTTGGCGTATAAGCTGCAGCCACCACCACCGGGCTCTTATATACAGCATTCTAACATGCTGTATATAAGAGCCCAGGCCGCTGTGAGAACATAAGAAACACTTTATAATACTTACCTACCGGTCATGCGGTGGGCCATATGGGTGTCTACGTTCTCTGGTGCTGGCACCTCCTCTTTCGGCCATCTTCGTCCTTCTTCTGAAGCCTGTGTGCATGACGCATCTACGTCATACACACTCGCCGATCCTGCGCAGGCGCACTACAATACTTTGATCTGCCCTGCTCAGGACCTGAATGCCGGCGAGTGTGTATGATGTCGGACGCGTCATGCACCGCGGCTAGAGAAGAAGGAGGACGAAGATGGCCTAAAGAGGCGGCGCCGGCACCAGAGAACGGAGACATCCATATGGCCCACCGCACGACCGTTAGGTAAGTATTATAAAGTGTTTTTTATGTTGTCACAGCGGCCTGGGCTCTTATATACAGCATGTTAGAATGCTGTATATAAGAGCCCGGTGGTGGTGGCCGCAGCTTATAGGGCAAAAAAGTGGTGACAGGTTCCCTTTAATACCAGCAGGTCACTTAGCTATACACAATGATTGTTGATGTTTTGAAACGCGTTAGTTACATTTATGTTTTTTATCTAAATGTTGAAAAGTATGAAGAATTATTTACTGGAGCAAGGATCCAGCTGCTGGAATTTATTTTATTACTGACTTTGCACACAAGAGTTGATCTCTAATTCCATACATCTGGATATGCCGGGTTATTGAGGTCTATTGCATAAAATAAAGGCACTGTAGGTTAGATCTATGCCTTATTCAACAACCGTGAGAAAGTAGTGCCACAGAAATGTCAAGCACTAATCCCGCCATGTGCACTCATGATGTGAACAGAGCTTGACACTAAGGCGGGCTTTGCACGCTGCGACATTGGTAACAATGTGTTACCGATGCTGTAGCGATAGTCCCCGCCCCCGTCGCACGTGCAATATCTAGTGAAAGCTGCCGTAGCGATTATTATCGCTACGGCAGTTTCACACGCACATACCTGCCGTGCGACGTCCCTCTGGCCGGCGACACGCCTCCTTCCTAAGGGGGCGGGTCGTGCGGCGTCACAGCGACGGCAGGCGGCCAATTGAAGTGGAGGGGCGGAGATGAGCAGGATGTAAACATCCCGCCCACCTCCGTCCTTCTCATTGCAGCCGGGAGGCAGGTAAGGTAATGTTCCTCGCTCCTGCGGCTTTACACACAGCGATGTGTGCTGCCGCAGGAGCGAGGAACAACATCGCACCTGTCGCTGCACCGGCATTATGGAAATGTCGGAGGCTGCAGCGATGATACGATAACGACGCTTTTGCGCTCGTTCATCGTATCAAAAAGGATTTACACGTTGCGATATCGACTGCGACGTCGGATGTGCGTCACTTTCGATTTGACCCCATCGACATCGCACGTGCAATGTCGCAACGTGCAAAGCCGCCCTAAGGGTTTGGTTCCACTTGCGTTTTGCACGGACGAGTGCAATCCGATAAAACATCAGATTGCTCTCACTCTAGTACAAAACTATGGGGCAGAGTCCATCTACAATTGATTTCTCATGCGATGGTGGTGAAGGGTCGGTGATATTGAGGGTTCGAAGGAGGGGAGGTGTCCGTGCAGTGGAGCAGCTCAGGAGGGTCAGTGGACAGAAGGTCAATGATACTGCGGGCTCGTGGGGTGTTCTGGCGGTGGGCGCCATTGATCTGCCTGTGGGCTGCTTTGAATTGCCGGCGGCTGATGCAATGGACTTTTAGAAAATGTCTGCAGAGGCCAAATTGTGCACAGGCTGCCCACCGCGGCACCCCAGGAGCCCAAAGAATCACCGAGCCTATGTCCACTGACCCTCCTGAGCTGCAACACCCCTTCCTCTAAGCCCGCAGCATCACTTACCCTCCTGAGCCGCAACACCCCCTCCTCCAAGCATTACCAACCCTGCCTCCTGAGCCGCTCTACCACCGTTGCTCCTCCGGTGAGCTAATATAAAACGCACGGTTCGTCTTATAATCCACTGCATCTTATAAAATAAAAAATATGGTATATATGTCCAAAATTGTACACTTTATCTAATATATAAAGCTGAGTGTGTGTATGTATGTCCGCTAAAGGAATCCGCACCGTCGCATTTACAATCACAAAATCTTGCACAGACGCCTCATGTGACCCAGGGAACGTCATAGTTATGTTTTGAGTGGAAAGTGTAACCCCGCGCTTTACAGTTATTCACCAAAAAACCTGCTTACATTAAAGTCAATGGAGCTGAGAGCCACAGGTCATTAATAGGAGCTGTGATTGGTTGCTATAGGCAACAAAGGACATTCTTAGTATAAGACAGCTTATGTGTGAGATAATATGATTTTGTTTGGGAGTTGGATAGAGAGAGAAACAGAGAGACAGAGAGAGACAGACAGAGACAGAGAGACAGAGAGAGACAGAGAGAGAAAGAGAGACAGCCTGAGAGATAGAGAGACTGAGTCAGACAGAGACAGAGAGAGGAACAGAGAAAGACAGAGAGACAGCAAGAGAGACACAGAGAGAGATACACAGAGAAACAGACTGAGACAAACACAGACAGAGAAATAGAAAGAGAGACAGACAGAGAGAGACAGACAGGGAGACAAACAGAGAGAGAAGGAGAGACAGACAGACAAAAAGATAGACAGAGAGAGAGACAAAGACACAGAGACAGAGAGACAGAGAGTGATAGAAAAAGACAGAGGCAGACAGGGAGAGACAGACAGAAAGAGAGCGAGAGATGGATAGAGACAGACAGACAGGCAGACGGAGAGAGACAGAGATAGACAAACAAAAAGAGACAGATAGACAGACAGAAACAAAGAGAGACAGACCGAGAGAAACAGACAGAGAGAGAGAGTGGGCGAGAGGCAGAGTGGGAGAGAGACAGACAAACTCTTAAGGGGGCTTTACACGCTGCGACATCGCTAATGCGGAGTCGTTGGGGTCACGGAATTTGTGACGCACATCCGGCCGCATTAGCGATGCCGTTGCGTGTGACACCGATAAGCGATTTTGCATCGTTGCAAAAACGTGCAAAATCGCTCATCGGTGACATGGGGGTCCATTCTTAAAAATCGTTACTGCAGCAGTAACGAAGTTGTTCCTCGTTCCTGCGGCAGCACACATCGCTCCGTGTGACACCGCAGGAACGAGGAAGCTCCCCTTACCTGCCTCCCGGCTGCTATGCAGAAGGAAGGAGGTGGGCGGGATGTTACGTCCCGCTCATCTCCGCCCCCCCGCTGCTATTGGGCGGCGGTTCAGTGACGCTTCAGTGATGTCACTATGACGCCGCACGGACCGCCTCTTAGAAAGGAGGCGGTTCGCCGGTCACAGCGACGTCGCCGGACAGGTAAGTATGTGTGACGGCTCTGGGCGATGTTGTGCGGCACGGGCAGCGATTTGCCCGTGTCGCGCAACAGATGGGGGTGGGTACCCACGCTAGCGATATCGGGACCGATATCGCAGTGTGTAAAGTAGCCTTTAGTTACTATCCTGTGCAATGCCGGGTACTAAAGCTAGTCGTAAATAAATGTGGCCGCAGATGCCAGTCTTGATGAATTGAAGCCAGGGTGTAACAACCTTCAAACAACAAAACTCTGCTACTGTTGCCTATGTAGCAGTTGTAGTTTGTGCAAAGAAAATGGTGCAGAACAGAAATAAAATCATATCAAAAGTTTTACAAAATTTGTAAATGGCACTGAAGTCAGATGGGAACAGGTACACGGCAGACAGGGTTAATATTTTATTTCTGGCAAAATTGCAAATGAAAACCCTTTATTCCTTTTGATCTGTCAAATGATGATAAACTTGCTCCACCTGCCAGGCGCACATCACAAGTGTATATTTACCTAGCCAAAATGCCACAACCTAAAATGACTGCAGGAGTCGTTGCCAGCAGACTTTTAAAGTTCAAGATGAAGTCTTAAGTGCACCTGCCGTGAGATACATACAGTTTAAAAAGGAGCCACTAGAAGTGGTAGCTACAGGCAGGGCCGGCTCCAGGTTTTTGTGGGCCCCGGGCGGAAGAGTCTCACTGGGCCCCATCCACACGCAGACACGCACATACAGACACGCACACACACATACAGGCATACGCACATATACATATTTGAAGACAAACTCACAAAAATACTTATAAACAGACAAATCTATAGTCATACACACTGACATACATAGATACACATCATTGCATACAGACACATACCCGCTTGTCTCCATCCAGCTCCTCCTAGACATGTGGCTGTGCTGCATGATGGTCGTAACAGACATGGCTGTGCACAGAGCACACTGACACTGCTGTATATACATCACAGGAGGGGCAGGGGGTATAGACATTACTGGGGGGCATAGATGTTACTGGAGTAGCAAACAGCTCTGGGGGTATACACATTACTGGGGTGGGTTGCACATACGGCTCTGGGGGGCTGCACACATGGCTATGGGGGGGGCGCACGCACAGCTCTAATCCATACATACACACTCACACAGCTCTGCTACACACACCCCTTGATAGCACTGTTGCACACCTCTGCTGCATATGTACAGACACAAACACACACACAGCTCTGCTGCATATATACACATCCCTGCTGACCGAAGACTATATACACACAGCTTTGCTGCACACATCTCTGCTACGCTGCCCAAACAGCACATAGTCATAAAGCTCTGCTGCCCAGAGTAAATACACACTCTGCTGCCCAAAGAGTATATATACACACAGCTCTGCTGCAGACACACACTCGGCTCTGCTTCACCCGGACACACACTCGGCTCTGCTTCACCCAGACACACACTCGGCTCTGCTTCACCCAGACACACACTCGGTTCTGCTTCACCCAGACACACACTCGGCTCTGCTTCACCCGGACACACACTCGGCTCTGCTTCACCCGGACACACACTCGGCTCTGCTCCACCCAGACACACACTCGGCTCTGCTTCACCCAGACACACACTCGGCTCTGCTTCACCCAGACACACACTCGGCTCTGCTTCACCCAGACACACACTCGGCTCTGCTTCACCCAGACACACACTCGGCTCTGCTTCACCCAGACACACACACTCGGCTCTGCTCCACCCAGAAACACACTCGGCTCTGCTTCACCCAGACACACACTCGGCTCTGCTTCACCCAGATACACACACTCGGCTCTGCTCCACCCAGACACACACTCGGCTCTGCTTCACCCAGACACACACTCGGCTCTGCTTCACCCAGACACACACTCGGCTCTGCTCCACCCAGACACACACTCGGCTCTGCTTCACCCAGACACACACTCGGCTCTGCTTCACCCAGACACACACTCGGCTCTGCTCCACCCAGACACACACTCGGCTCTGCTTCACCCAGACACACACTCGGCTCTGCTTCACCCAGACACACACTCGGCTCTGCTTCACCCAGACACACACTCGGCTCTGCTTCAACCAGACACACACTCGGCTCTGCTTCACCCAGACACACACTCGGCTCTGCTTCACCCAGACACACACTTGGCTCTGCTTCACCCAGACACACACTTACTGTTGTAGTTATCTCCTTTTAATGCAAGGGGTTTTAGATTATGATGGGACATGATCTGAGACATGTGCAAACGCGGCTCTGGGGGCCCCACACACTCGGCTCTGGGGGGCCCCACACACGCGGCTCTGGGGGACAGCACATAGTTGGGGGCCAGGACATACATCTCAGGGGGAAAAAAGCCCATGCAGCTCACTGGGGCCCATAAATCGGGGGGCAGGGAGGGTTGTAGAACATACCACTCAAATCACTGTGGAGAGGGGGCCCACACAGCGCTGGAGGGCAGCATTGTGCTGGGGGTCGCTGGCTGCCACTGTTCCTTATCTTCATCTGTGGGACAGTGACTGGAGCAGGACGCTGTGTGATAGCTCCGCCCACAGATGAAGTTCAGAAAAGGAGTTTACAGGGAACGCTGTGGACAGCGTGCCTTAAAGGGACAGCACCTGCAGTTTCCTGCAGAGGACTGTGGTTCCCAGAACTCGCGAATGGGCCCCCCCGGCTGTCTAGGGCCCCGGCATTTGCCCGGGTATGCCGGGTGGTGACGCCGGCCCTGGCTACAGGGTTAAGCTTGGGCTGAAGCTTGGGTGGCTGGATGAATAGGCGGTGCAATGTGAGGGAATCTCTGCCTGTCTGCTGCTTCGCACTCTGTGTCTTTAACCCTTTAGTAGCATTTTGTTGAAGTCACTGAAGCCCAATGACTGTTAAACTCACTAAAAAAAACACCATCAATATAATTTGGATACTGCTTTAATTTACAAGAATTGTCAGATTATTTATATAGTCATATTTAATTGTCATAGTAAAAAATATAAAACATAATTGTAAGAATCTAATTGTAAATACTCGTTTAGATAAACCAATAATCAAGCTCGTTAGAACACTCTTTCGCTATTAGTTGGTGTAAACATGCTGACAATCACCCGATGAACAAATAGAACGCACGTTCACCATGTAGTTGGATTTTTCATGCCGGCATTAAAGAGTAGCTGTCGTTTAAAGGAGTTGTCCGACATAAACTCAAAAATTTTTGTTAAGCTAATCTGTGCTGTATTGTCATATAAAACACCCCTACATTGTTATTTTTTGTTTTCTAACTTTTGTTCCTCTTGAATTATCCCTTTATTCTCTGCAGCTCTTTGTTTACCTGCAGTTCAACCAAAGATGATAACTTACTATGCCGAACCTCACAGTCAGAGCTGGCACCGCCCGGCCTCAGTGTCCAGCCTCGCCCCCTGCACACACATTCCCTGTCAGTATTGTGCCCCAGCACCTGACCTGTTATCACTACAGCATTGCAAATAACAGCCTCACATATGGCTCTGCACCCCATACCACATCGGGCTCTGCACACCACACACACATATGGCTCTGCACCACACACACACACATGGCTCTGCATAACACACACATCGGACTCTGCACCGCACTCACACATATGGCTCTGCACCGCACACACACATATGGCTCTGCACCGCACACACACATATGGCTCTGCACCGCACACACATCGGACTCTGCACCACACACACACATATGGCTCTGCACCGCACACACACATATGGCTCTGCACCGCACACACATCGGACTCTGCACCACACACACATAGGGCTCTGCACCGCACAGACACCTAGGGCTCTGCACCATACACACACCTAGGGCTCTGCACCGCACACACACATAGGGCTCTGCACCGCACACACACCTAGGGCTCTGCACCGCACACACACATAGGGCTCTGCACCGCACACACACCTAGGGCTCTGCACTGCAGACACACCTAGGGCTCTGCACCACACACACACCTAGGGCTCTGCACCGCACACACACATAGGGCTCTGCACCGTGCACACACCTAGGCCTCTGCACCGAACACACACCTAGGGCTCTGCACACCGCACACACACACATATGGCTCTGCACCGCACGCGCACACACACACACACACAGCGCTCTGTAACGACCCCCATAGGGAACACATGTAGGGAGTACATACTCACCCCTCCTCGGTCCCCGCCGCTCCTGCACGTTCGCACGCTGTCAGTGCTCTGGACATATCAGAGCAGTAGTGACGTCACCGCTGTGCTGAAGAGAGCACAGACAGCGGGACAGTGATGAGAAGCAGTGCTGCGCTCCCTCTCATCAACGCTTTCAAATATATTGGCTTCTGTGATCTGTGATGCCGGTACATTTGAATGTGTGATCCTGAGCAGGGGGCCCGGTGCTGGCGCTGACACCACGGCTGCCGCCGCCAGGCCCCTCCCCAAGGTCACGGGTCCCACAGCAGTGCAGGGGGAGGTTGTGGGCAGAGTACGGGGTGCGAGGGAATGTGTGGGAGGGTGCAGGGAAGGGGGCGGGGACTCCACGCACTGTAACTGCCCAGCAGGGCGGCAACATGCTGTTTCCAGATTTGCATGTCAACATGGTCCTGCCCATGTTGACATGAAATGACCGGAAGCAGCAAAATCGCGGCAGGAGCGGTCACATGACCACTCTGAGCCGGGGGAGAGGGGCTGACAGCAGGGCAGGTAAGTGCTCACTATCTACTTACCTGCCCCAATGCAGCCCAATAGGGTAATAATAAAAAAAGCAAATTAAGCCGGATAACCCCTTTAATTTTTCTTTCATAAACCAATAGTACATGTCAATATAGACTACTCAGAAAAATGTAGGGATATTTGGCTTTTGATTAAAAGTCATGTAAAACGTAAAATGTTAACGCCACAGTGATGTTTTATCATGAAAGTAGCTCATTTAGAAGCTTTTAGAAGCATGTAATTGTGACTTCCCCATCTCAAACAATTTACTGAAACAAAAGCCAATGGGTATATCCCACAAAAAATGTCAATGTCTTAATTACTTGTCATGTGATGTTGAGCATCAATCACAGCTTGACAATGACGTCTCCTGCTGTTCACAAGTGGAGTTATTGTCTGTTGAGTCATGGCATCCTACTTCTCTTGAAAGACGGCACTCAGGTTATTGAGGTTTTGAGTAGAGTTGAGCGAGTACCTAACTATTCGTACTCACTATACTCATAATGAGTACTGTCTAATACTTGCGTAATCGTTCCGAATAGCGTGTGCAATGCAAGTCAATGGGGAAAAACTCGCAAAGTAAGGAGTAACCCGAATGCCGTACAATTTGTGCAAGTATCGAATAGTGCAGAATTCGGGTTACTCGTTACATTGCAAGTATTCGCCATTGACTTGCATTACACATGTAGTAGACAGTACTCCTTATGAGTATAGCGAGTACGAATAGTTAGGTACTCACTCAACTCTAGTTCTGAGGCACAGACTTACGACCCTCTACACGGCAACTCAGCTGATCCCATAAATTTTCTAAGGAATTCAGGTCTGGAGACAGTGCAGGCAACTCCATTTGAGGTATCCCAGTCTCCAGTAACCGTGGAGCATTGTCATCCATGAAGTTCAAATTAGGCCTATGTTTTTCTTGCAGAGGCACAATGATTGAATTAACAATGTTCTTCAAGAAGTAGGAGTTTATTTCTGAACCTTTCACAAAGTGTAGGGCAGTTCTGTATTGACTAGAACCACATGTCCACACTGTTACACTGCCACCACCAAAGGCTCATCTCGTGATAACAGTGGCTGAAGCATAGCGCTCTCCTTGACATTCCCAGCATTGTTGGTGGCCATCATTTCTGCTCAGCGTGAATCGATAACAGTGAAGAGCACTGAGGCCCACTGGTCCCTTGTCCAGCAAGACAATGATGCCTGTTGGTGTGGTCAGGTACCCTTGCACGCAGACCACACTGATGTAAATGGTTTCAAATTGTCTGACATGACACTTTACTGCCTCTCACCTCCTTCAAATGTGCCTGGAATTGTGCCTCATTCATCATCCGATTCCAAAGGGCATTGTTCACAATGCAGTCATCAATGTGGGATGTGGCCAAAGGACACCCATTTCTATGACCTTCTGTGACTCTTCCAGTCTCTCTGTATCTCTGTTGCAACCTGCTGATGACACTCTGTGACACTCTAAGCTCAGTGGCCACTTTAGTCAGAGAACATCTTGCTTGAAGCTTCTCAATACCGAGGTACTGTTGATCAATTGTTAGGTGTCGTTTTGGTCTCATGATATCAAAATGAGCATAGCATTAGGAGAAGGACTGTTTAAACATTGATTCTAATTGAACCCCGAAATTTATTGGGCGATTCATGGATTAAACACCTGATGTGAATTTGCCATTTTTCATTTGAGAACTTGCAGCAGAATTTCGGTGTCTGCCTCTAGCTTCTCCCTTTTTCTCCTCATCCCTTTCACCTTTTCATAGTATTTTTAAAAGCATCAACTGCCATCTCATATATCAGTAATATGAAAATCTTTGTTGACAGAACACAAATTGTATGCATGAATTGATCATTCCAGGAGAAAAAAAGAAGGAAATTCCTCTGATAAGATATATTGCAAAGCAGCTAATATTCATGTGTGCTATTGATTTATAAAAAAAAAATTAAAAATGTAAAACGTTACTCTTTTAAATCATTATCAGCAGTAATCGTCCTCTGCTTATAACATGATATTTTATGATCAGAATATTATCCATTCTGATCTGTATAGACTGTTTGATGGCCTATCTAAACAGACCAATAAATTACTGCTTGTATGTAGCTAATCATGGATCTTTTTACATTCACGATCTGTAGGTGTAAACACCCTATAACCTAGATGGGGTGATGGGCACTTAAGGTCTCAGTAGAAGGTGATTTGTTATTACAAGTATTCCTTTAACACTAGAACTACTGAGGTAGTCATTTTGACTACTTTGCACCATGTATTTCTATATAGGTGTCACGAGTCCAGTAGTTCTAGTGTTAAAGCTATATTGTGATGTACTAAATCATGCAGCTGAATAATAGAGTTGAGCAAGTACCTAACTATTCGTACTCACTATACTCATAATGAGTACTGTCTAATACTTGCGGAATCGTTCTGAATAGCGTGTGCAATGCAAGTCAATGGGGAAAAACTCGCAAAGTAAGGAGTAACTTACTTAGCTACTTAAAAATACTTAAAGAGAACCTGATACGTGAAAAAATGCTGCTAACCTGCAGATATGGGGTTAATAGTATTCTAAACCTAACTGGCACCTGTACATTAAACCCCACTGCCAGGAGGAAATTAACTTTTTTCTGTGTATGGAGAGCAGCACCTGTAACCGCCCCCCCGCTCTGACTAATAGTCACTTTGAATTAGACCTTGCTTTGAGTTAGTGCGGGGAGAGGGGTTACAGCCACCGCTCTCCATACACAGAGCGGTGACTGAACCTGCAGTGGCATTGCCCCCATGACTGAAATTGGAACTCTGTGTAGACACCGGGCAGGTTCAGAATGCCATTAACCTGCAGATTAACCCCATAACTGAAGAGCCAAAAAAGAAGTACCGGTGTGCACTACCGTCGTGTACCTTGTGCTGGTGCCCGGGAGGAGTGAGACTACGATGGTCAGAGTCAGTTACTGCGCTGGTTCCTGGGTGCTCGTGGAGACGAGGTCAGAATCCAAGAATTCCAAAGAAGAAATGAGATCACAGCACTCACAAGGAAAATCATCCAAGCTGTTCTTTATTCAAACCATGAAGTGGAGTAAAACAGCGGTAAGAAAGCCGGGTGCCAGCTCCCTCAGGACGACGGCTGTTTCGTACCTCCTGGTTCTTCCACGGGTCCACTTAACCCCATATCTGTATGTTAATAGCATTTTTCCACTTGACAGGTTCCTTTTAAAACCCAAAATATCAAGATTTTTTTTAAATATGAGACAACATATAATATTACTAGAAGAGTATGTGCACGCAAAAACCTTTTTAGTTGAGTTCCACCTGAAATCCACCTGAAAAAGCATATAAAAGATGTGCTAATAAGAATTTTCACTGCTATTTCAAAACGAAGTTCCGGCTTCACTGTCTTCACCTTTGGACATATAAGAATCAAGAAGAGGTGAGAGAGCAGCCGCAGCCCGCTCTTTCTCTTGATTAATACGTCTAAAGGCGGGAAGAGAGAAGCCGAAGCTGATTGGTCACAGGGCTTGCGTGACGTAACAACCTCACATGAGCCCCGGGAGAGCAAGTGCCGACACTACGAGATTGGCACCAACACGGGAAATGAGCATAAGCTTTTTTATTTTAACGGGGGCAAACATGGGGAATTACAAGGGGTTGTCCAAATAGTGGACAATCTATATACGGCTTTGAAAGCTGCCAAGCGGATAAAAGAAGTGGCCTGACCGTTCTTCAGAAGGTTTTTTGTTTTGTAAACCATTCACTAGTTAACATATACAGTTAGAAAAATAGACACGAGGCTAAACTGTCATAACAAAAAAACACTAAAGAAGATGCTTCGGGAAAATTTGCATGTGTCAATATTAGAATTTTACTGAATCTTGTCCTCACTGTCTAGAAAATTTTCAGCTTAAATTGTGCAGCATTATCCAAAACATACGTTGATGGACTGAGATTTTGAATGTCATCCATAAGTATTGTACCATAACTAGAGATGAGCGAACCGGTCGTGGTTCGGCTCGTGTTCGGTTCGTCGAACAGAGGTCTCGTTCGAGTTCAGTTCGTCGAACGTTCGACGAACCGAACTCAAACCACATAGGAAACAATGGCAGGCAATCACAATCACATAAAAACACCTAGAAAACACCCTCAACGGTGTCCAAAAGGTGACAAACAACTCACAACACAACACAAACACATGGGAAAGTGACAAGGACATATACTCATGCGAAAACAAAAGAGCAGGACAAGGAAAAAGAGGAGGAGACACAGATATATGAGTAAATGCAAGGAAACGTCGATGCCATTACTGTGCAACTTGATCCCTGCTCATTTTAGGCTTCCAATCTGGATAAATTGCCTGAGCTTGCCACGTACGCCTTGGGGATCTTGTCGTGTCCTGCAGACAGCGTTCTCTCGGAACCTGTCTTCAGTGCTGCTGGGGGTCTGCTGGCAGATAAGCACACGTGTCTGTCCACTGACAATGTGGACATGGCTCTCAGAGGACTTTTCTTCCCCTGGGTCATCCAGGGGAGGTGAAAGGCACGCGTATTTTTGAGAGTGCTTCATGCAAAGCATCTTTTTTTTTTTCAAAAGGGGGGTCAACTGATGCCAGTCAAGTGGGGTGTGTGTGGCCCAATTTGTGGCAACAAGGGAGACTGTGGTTGGAGTCCCCTCGCTGTGTTTGTAAAAGAACCAAGATGAACAAGTCATGGCTCTCAGAGGACTTTTCTTCCCCTGGGTCATCCAGGGGAGGTGAAAGGCACGCGTATTTTTGAGAGTGCTTCATGCCAAGCATCTTTTTCATTTTCAAAAGGGGGGTCAACTGATGCCAGTCAAGTGGGGTGTGTGTGGCCCAATTAGTGGAAATGAGGGAGACTGTGGTTGGAGTCCCCTCGCTGTGTTTTACATGATTTTCGAAGGGCATGACATGCCTAAGAGGTTGAGTTTCATCATCTGCAACTTGTTGGCAACAGAAAGGCTGCCTTTACACCCTTTTGAGACCGAGGATTTTCGAGACCTTATGCCCATTGCAGTGCCCCAAGAGCCGATGGCCAGTCGTCACTCCTCCAAGAAAGGCGTGCCCGCGCTACCACAGCAGGTCGCACACAACCTCACCGATTCCTTGAGAAACTCTGTGTGTGACAGGGTGCATTTCACCACAGATACTTGGACCAGTAAGCATGGACAGGGGAGTTACATGTTGCTGACTGGGCACTGGGTAACTATGGTGAGAGATGGAGAAGGGTTTGCTGTACAAGTCTTGCCGTCCCCACGACTTGTGTGTCAATCCTTCCTCTGTATGTACAAGTTCCTCCACTGCTTCTGCCTCCTCAACCTCGTGTGGGTCCTCCACCTCGGCCCAAACCCTGTGTGGTCAGGCCACCCTTCCTTGTAACTGCGCCCAAGGAATCCCACACACCTCCTTACTATGCTGGCAGCACAGCTCAACAGCATGATGCGGTCGACTCTTTACTTAGAAATGTCTGGGAAATGTGAGTCACACCGCTGAGGAGTTGTGGACGGTAAGCTCTGGAGAGTGAGACCGAGTTTCATCAATGGTTGTCCCCACTCAACCAGCAGCCAGGGAAGGTCGGGTGCGACAATGATGCAAACCAGTCTGCGACCCTTCTTCAGGGCAATGTGACACACGTGCCTTGTATGGCTCACGTGTTGAACCTGGTTGTCCAGCAATTTTTAAACCACTATCCTGGCCTACATGGCCTTCTGCAGAGGGTACGGTGTAACGCCTGCCTGGATTCACACACTCAGATGGGCTGTAAAAGATAGGCTAGAGGAAAACCACTCACCAAGCAGGACCCCAGAACCCTGAAACGCTTTAACCCCTATACAGGGATTTGGAATTACACAGGGCCCAAGTTGATCAATACATGTGGAAGGCTGCAGTTCCAGAGAATAGTAGTCATGCAGGGTCAAAAACATTAATTGAGGAAAAGGAACAGAATGGGATGGCCAGGACTTAATCAGAAAACAAGCAGAGGTGAAATGCGGATCGGCCAACGAGGTACATAAACAGCAAGCAGGAAAAGTAGTCAGGTAACAAGCACACAAAATCATAAAACTGAACTAGGGGTAACAGTAACAAGAGGTTCATAGCTTTGTCTGGCAGTGGTCTGCAGACAGGAGGGGCCTAAAAAAGGGTGTGGTGTCTTCCCATTGGTTTTACCTGAATGATGGTACTTCATCTGTGAGATACCCACCACCTACATTCAGCCTGTGGTTCTGTATCTGTCAAGGTAACGCAACCCAGTGGGTGACCATAACCTGCGACCACCTGCGCCGCTGGCATCGACTCCTTTCCCATCATCAGCACTATGCACGAAAGGAACACGTTGTCACCTGGCGACCGGAGTACAAATTGATTGAGTGGACTACGTTGGTGACTTAACAGCCGTGTGCGGCAATGATGCAAACCTGTCTGCGGCCCTTCGGCAGGGCAAAATGACACACGTGCCTTGTATGTCTCACGTGTTGAATCTGATTCTCCAGCAATTTTTAAAATACCATCCCGGCCTACATGGCCTTGTGCAGCGGGCACGCTGCTATGTGCTCACTTTCATCCTTCGCACCCAGCAGCTCAACAACTTTCATCGCTCCTGAAGTCTTAGGGTCTGGCGGTTAAACGCCGGAAATGCGATGTTCCGACATGCAGGAATTGGAATCTGCACATGTTGCAGCGTCTGTGGCAGCACCGCAGAGCCCTGCTGAAATACGGTCTGACGTATGCCCTGGGCTAATTGATCCAGAGGTGGTGCAGATCACGCTGCTGGAGTGGTGTCAGATCAAGGACCTATGCACCCTTCTACACAGTTTACAAATGTCGACGAAGATGTTTAGCAATGGCGATGCCATTCTCAGCGTGACAATTCTGGTCACCTACAAGATGGAGCACACTGTAAGCATTATTCGGAGTCAGGTGTTGGTCCAAGAGGAAGGGGAGGAAGTACAGGAGGAGTCATATGCAGAAGGGATAATAAGATCTACAAGGTCCAGACGGTGAGCGTCACCTAGGCGGCAGTCAAGGTGGGGGAGAGGGATTAACAAGGGCGCATAGTATCAGCAAAAATTGATGAGGAAGGTGCAGGAGCCCATGAAGAAATGGAGGACGAACTGGCGATGGGCATGGAAGACTCAGCAGATGAGTGAGAGCTTACTCACATTTCGGTTGTGCGAGGTTGGGGGGAGAGGGCAGAGGAAGGAGGCACGATTCTCACCTCTCTGCCACGAACACACCAAGGATTTGGTCCTCCTGGATGCACAAGATACATGAGCGCCTTCTTGCTGCACTACCTACAACATGACCCTCGGATTGTACGAATTCGAAGTAATGCTAACTACTGGGTTGCCACACTGTTAGATCCCTGGTACAAGACAAAATTTGGCAAAATAATTCCTGCCATAGAAAGGGACGCACGTATACAGGAGTATCTGCAGAAGGTGGTACGGATTCTTAGATCTGCTTTTCCAGTAAACACCAGTGCTGCACAGAGTGAATCTCAACGCTTTGTCATGGATAGGAGGAAATGGTCTTTTACTTGTGCACATCTGAGGGACTGAGGGCTGGCTGCTGTGCTGAGATGGCATTGAGTACGGTGTCCCTGCAGAGTTGCACTTTTGGTCATATACCAAATGAGTTGAAAAAGGACAGATGCTGGTGGAAAGGGGAACAGTTGTGTTGGAAAGGGGAAAAAAGTTTTTGTCCGTGGGTTTGGTGGTTAAGCAAAAGTAACATTTGATGAAGAAACACCATCTGTTACGGTGGGACTGGCAGATTTGGATAAGGTGGTATATACTATGTTACCGCTATATAATGAAAATTAATAAGAAAAGAAAGAGAAAGGTATATATCCCCATCAGCAGTCAATGTCCACCGTGCTCCCAGATGGAAAAGGAGAGGTTGGCAACTGGAAGGTTAGGTGGAGGATACAGATCTGTGTGGCTATGAAACTAATAGTTGCCTGAACGGAGTTAGACGCCACTGGGATCTGGAGACTGGGAGCCCTGTTAGCGTCACAGGGTCCACACGCCCACCCAGCCCAGGAACTCCCTGTTAACATCACAGGGGCCATTGAGTATGCTGACCGTGTGCATTGGGGCCACACCTGTGGACAGCAGGCGCATCAGCAGCAGCAGGCCTGTTAATGCCACTGGGGTGCACAAGCAGGACTTGTAGTACAGGAGCTGGTCTTAACCGTTCTGCGTTACCAACTGTGGTGGCGGCCTGCATCGACGCCCTATCCCTGCCTACTTCTGGCCTAAAGCCGCAATGGGTTCAACACATGGAGGTGTGCTCTTTCGGAGCATAATAGAAGACTGCGCACCTCCTTGTTGGCTCCAGCCCATTTTATAACCTGGGTCCGCCCCAAACCAGGGTGGACCACAATGCACCTCCTGAAGACAAAAGCAGAGTGACACGTCATGAGTGGCATAACTAGTGTCCTATTTGGAACCGCAACTTCAATAATGACCTCATGGCTGCCACGACACAAACACCTCACCAGTCATCGTCTGACCATCAATAATGAGGTGACAAGTCATAGGAGCGGGCCTCTGCAAGCCATTTGGGAGTGGCCTGGCCACATCGTCAGGACACCTGATGCCCTGTGGTCTATATGGGCCCCCCACATCAGGGGCAGTGCCAAAGAGTTCATTACCGGACCTAGTCTCTGATGCAGTAAGTGCCTGAGCATGCTCAGTAGCATGAAATACAGTCTCCGAAAAAAGACTATCAGCTTTAGCATGGTGTCTAGGCACAACACAGGACTTAGACCCGGCACGGAGTGCAAGTACCTGTGCAAAGAGGCTTTTCGCACTAAGTGTGGGAGCATGCGCTGTATCCCGAAATGAAGACTTAGCCTCAGGAATGGCACAGTCAGGCTGAGCATACTCACTAGGCGAAACACTGTAGTTAGGCTGCGGCTGGGGTAAATCGGCACACACATGCGCACTAGCTGCCTCTCCACACTTACACGTGGAGGAGAAATTGCTCTTCCGGAGTGGACTTGGAGATGCTGTCTATGAACAGAAGGAAAAGATAAAGGAAGCCTCACTTTCTATCCCTCCGAATGATCAAATGCAGCAAGGAATTCCCTGAGTTTGCTATAAAATTAGCGTAGCAAAATGTGCATGAGGGCGTCATGCAGAGGTGCTGCAAATAGATTTGCACCAGTGGTACACTAATGGAAATACAACAGCCAGTTCTTGTATGCCACTAAATGGCAGCATTTTTTGCTATCATTATAGCTTATTAAAATCAGAGCAGGAGGGTGTCCTGCAGAGGTGCTGCACATAGATTTGCACCAGTGGGGCACTAATGTAAGTCCAACAGCCAGTTCTTGTATGCCACTAAATGGCAGCATTTTTTGCTATCATTATAGCTTATTAAAAACAGAGCAGGAGGGTGTCATGCAGAGGTGCTGCACATTGATTTGCACCAGTGGGGCACTAATGGAGCACAACAGCCACTTCTTGTATGCCACTAAGTTTACTCAATTTTTGGTATTATAATGTCTTAGTAACAATGAGTTTGAGTGTGCAATGCAGGCAGACGTGCTGCAAATATCTTTGCACTAGTGGGACAATACAGAAGTCCAACAGCCACGTTTAGGATGCCACTAAGTTCACTCAGTGTTTGCTAGTATAATGGCTTAGTAACAATGAGTTTGAGTGTGCAATGCAGGCAGACGTGCTGCAAATATCTTTGCACTAGTGGGACAATACAGAAGTCCAACAGCCTCTTTTAGGATGCCACTAAGTTCACTCAGTGTTTGCTAGTATAATGACTTAGTAACAATGAGTTTGAGTGTGCAATGCAGGTAGACGTGCTGCAAATATCTTTGCAGTAGTGGGACAATACAGAAGTCCAACAGCCACGTTTAGGATGCCACTAAGTTCACTCAGTGTTTGCTAGTATAATGGCTTAGTAACAATGAGTTTGAGTGTGCAATGCAGGCAGACGTGCTGCAAATATCTTTGCACTAGTGGGACAATACAGAAGTCCAACAGCCTCTTTTAGGATGCCACTAAGTTCACTCAGTGTTTGCTAGTATAATGACTTAGTAACAATGAGTTTGAGTGTGCAATGCAGGTAGACGTGCTGCAAATATCTTTGCAGTAGTGGGACAATACAGAAGTCCAACAGCCACGTTTAGGATGCCACTAAGTTCACTCAGTGTTTGCTAGTATAATGGCTTAGTAACAATGAGTTTGAGTGTGCAATGTAGGTAGACGTGCTGCAAATATCTTTGCACTAGTGGGACAATACAGAAGTCCAACAGCCACGTTTAGGATGCCACTAAGTTCACTCAGTGTTTGCTAGTATAATGGCTTAGTAACAATGAGTTTGAGTGTGCAATGCAGGCAGACGTGCTGCAAATATCTTTGCACTAGTGGGACAATACAAAAGTGCAACAGCCACGTTTAGGATGCCACTAAGTTCACTCAGTGTTTGCTAGTATAATGGCTTAGTAACAATGAGTTTGAGTGTGCAAAGGGCAGGAGGGTACAGTGGCAGGGTTGTGGGTCTCTGGGTAGAGGAAAGGAAGCCTGCCTTTCTATCCCTCCTAATGGGGAAATTCAGCGAGGAAATCCCTGACCTTAGCTACACAGACGCTGTCATCTTGTGTAGCTGTTAAACTCTGTTTTCACGGACCTGTCACCTATGGGTCTGACCCTGCCGGTATTAGCCCTTAAAAGGACTGATAGAAAGTGCTATCCCTATTCTGTACAGCGCTGTGTATAGAGCGTACACAGAAGTATCGGAGATAGGCGCTGCGCCAGCGGTGACTGACACCAAGGACGCAGAAGCGATAATGGCGTCCGGACGGGCAGATACTCGTTTTTATAATGCAGGGACATGTGACATGGACATCCTATCACACATGCCGTTGCTTCTCTGGCTAAAAGTACACTTAGCTGTGTGTGTGTCTGGGATTGGCTGACATGCTGGCCCGCCCCACTACACGCGCGCTCTTAGGGAAGGAAGACAAGGAAAAACATACAGCAGTGATCTGAATGCACTGTTCCCGCACACTATACACTGAAATTTCATAATAGTGTGAGTCACAGAGTGACTTACACTATTACAGCGGAAAGCCAGCTATGAATTAGCTGTTTTTTTTTGCTGCTAGAACCGTTCTCGAACGTATCTAGAACTAGCGAGCTTTAGCAAAAAGCTCGAGTTCTAGTTCTATCTAGAACAGCCCCCAAAATCACTCGAGCCGCGAACTGGAGAACCTCGAACCGCGAACCGCGCTCAACTCTAACCATAACATGTAGCAGAATTTTGGTCCAGAAAATTTACTGCATGTCCGACCCATGTGGATATATCCGTTGCTATTTTTCAAATAACTGTTCAATTTTACATTCACAAAAAAAATGTATCTATAACAAATGTTTAGCACAATGATGACTTCCACATGCTAAGCTTTTATTTCTTACTTCCGTAGACTTAAATGGCCGCACGTGCACCACAAAAACAGACGAGAATAGGACACATCAGGGTTTATACTGTAGATCCGTTAAAGAAAATGGATGTGTGAAAAACCCAATTAATTTATATGAATCTCTGTGCTGCCCTTAGATAGAAGCAGTTTTTTTTTTCTCCAATGAGTTGGAGTCAAGAACACTGACTTCAGTTTAAGGTTAAAGAGGCCGCTAGTGAATTCCAAGTTCTCTTAGGATATTTTATGACTTCCAGGATGAGGCTTTGCCCTTGGAGTAGTTCTGAGAACTTCTGACATGCTGGCCACTGCTGAGAAGAACCAGCATGGTTAACATTCAATTGAAGTTAGGGTTTTCAATATGGTTCCATGCAAACCTTTCCATGCTAATACATTTTATTTTTTTAATCTCTTCTACAATTTCCTATGAGTGTGCCATAACGTTCTTGTTGGAATATTTATGACTGTAGGCTCATATTGTTTTTTTTACCTTTTATCATGCATAAGAAGACCTGTGCCTTTTTTATAATGCATGGATAAATTATTCTTATGACAGAATTAACATGTTTAGCACTTCTAACTATGGGTGTGGGACTAAAAGTTCTTCGCTTGTCAGTGGGGCACAGTATGACTCTGTCCAATCAGTGCCAAAGCATGTAGAGGTACATTTTTCCCTCAGGCATGGAGTTGTTACAAATTAGTAAGGTGAATTTGTGATTATAAAGTATTTGCTCACAGTAATTTCTTAAATATGTTCCCTACCAAGGTATAACTTTAAAGAAGTGCTGCCGCCAAGCCCGTGATCAGCTGATCGGCGGTAATGCGGCGTGTCAGACCCCAGCTGAGCAGACATTGATGACCTATCCTAAGGATAGGCCATCAATGTCAAAGTAGTGGACATCACCTTTAACCCTAGAACACATACCTGGGGCCTCGCAGGCCTGCTAGGTTACTTGTTTTCTATGGTTGATTTCTATGGTTGCGCGTTCTAGGGTTAACTCCAGTTTTTGGAGCATGCGACAGGTCCTCTATAAAAAAGAACAAATTATCATAACATTAAAATGCGTAAAAAGTTTCATCTCCATTGTAAATCAAGATGGTGGCAGCATTATACTGTTCAAATGCTTCTTTCCAGTCGACCCAGGAATGTTTGTGAAGGTTAATATGTCTTAGAGCTGACTTTGCTAGACGGCAATCCAAACATAAAGCTAAAGCTACATAGGAATGGCTTAAAACCAACTATATTAATGTGGTGGCAATGTCCAGACCTCAATCCAATTGAGAATTTGTGGCTGGATAGTAAAATAGCTCTTCACCCACAGTCTCCATCCAACTTGAACAGTTTCAAAAGAAAAATAGGCAAAATATTGAATATTGTATACAAATATCCACCGCTACGTGTATGACTGTAAACTGAGTACTGACATCAGTGAACTATGCATTGGCACTACACATTGGGAGACTTATGAAACTATCTAAAACGAATCACAACTAGTTGAGCGAACCAGTGGATATTTGGGTTCACCAAACCAGCATGGAGCAAAAAAAAAATATATCGTTCAGTAGTCGAACTTGACCCTGAACAACGAACTCCATATAAGACTATGGGCCTGAACATGTGTACTGTAAAATGGTGCTTCTCAGGGCTAGTGGGCTGCAAATCAGAAGAATTAGACTTACCGAGTCTCCCGCACGACTGTCATACTGCTTCCGGATCTGCTCATTATCTTTCATGCATATTCACTGCTTCCCCCACCCACCATCTGTGACAGTGTCTGTGATTGCTTGCAGTCTAAATTTTTAGATGAATGAGAAAATGTATTGAACTGTCCACATTTTTATTGGTGTCAGAATAACTGTCATAGTGATCTTTGTGTCCTAAGCAGAGATGAGCGAACTTTAAAGCTCAGTGTTCGTATTGAACACAAACTTTACAAAGAAATCAGTATTTGAGTTTGGAGTTTTGGTCCTTTACATATGCAAACAATTTAAGGGTCACTGTGCTCGGGTATGCTAGGTGCTCGGCCTAGTGTGAGATGCTTGCAATGTTTGATGGGCTCGCACTCAGTGTAACAACAGTGTTATCGCATGTAGTGTGTACAAAAAAAACCCTCCTTCCGCCTCCTGGAAGGGCTCTTTTTATAGCTGGCTGTATGTGGGCAGAGACCTGAACTGCCCAATTAGTGACTTCCAATAAAGTTTTAGTTTAGTTCGGGTCAAGAACAGAACTTTATCTAAAGTCCTTCTGAACCTGGAGAAGTTCAATGGGTCTGCTCACACTCATCTCTAGTACTAAGTAAATATTTATTCACTGCCAATATATTTTGAAAAACTTTACATTTCATAGTGTACAGGTTGCCTTGGTGTTGGCTGTTGGGCTTACATAAAACTGGCTAATTTTGTGTGCTACGTATCTCAATTTTTATGTTTTCCATAGTAGTAATGCATGTCTATATTCCAATATTCATTGTTACATATATCTTAGCACTACGGAATTCAACTGTCTCTTTTTTGGAGTAGAATCAAAGGCCTTATATACAGTTGTGCTCAAAAGTATACATACCCCGGCAGATTTTTTTCTTTCTTGGCCTTTTTTCAGAGAATATGAATGACAACACAATCTTTTTTCTACTTATGGTTAGTGGTTGGGTGAAGCCATTTATTGTCAAACTACTGTGTTTTCTCTTTTTAAATCATAATGACAATCAAAAACATAGAAATGACCCTGATCAAAAGTTCACATACCCAAGTTCTTATTACCGTGTATTGCCACACTAACATCAATGACAGCTTTAAATCTTTTGTGGTAGATGTGGATGAGGCTTTTTATATTCTCACATGGTAAAGCTGCCCATTCTTCTTGGCAAAAAGCCTACAGTTCCTGTAATTTCCTGGGCTTTCTTGCATGCACTGCACACTTGAATTCTCCCCAGAGTGGCTCAATGATATTGAGGTCAGGAGACTGAGATGGCCATTCCAGAACATTCACTTTGTTCTGATGTAGCCAATTATAGGTCGACTTGGCCTTGTGTTTTGGATCCTTTTCATGTTGGAACGTCCGAGTACGTTCCATGTGCAGCTTCTGGGCTGATGAGTGCAAATTTGCCTCTAGTATTTGCTGATATTGTGCTGCATTCATCTTTCCTTCAACTTTGACCAAGGTACCTGTGCCTTTGAAGCTCACACATCCCCACATCATCAGCGATCCACCTCTGTGCTTTAGAGTAGGAATGGTGTTCCTTTCATCATAGGCCTTGTTGACACCTCTCCAAATGTATTGTTTATGCTAGTGGCCAAAAAGTTCGATTTTGGTCTCATCACTTCAAATTACCTTGCTCCAGAAGTTTGGAGGCTTGTCTCTGTGTTGTTTGGTGTATTGTAGGCTAGATACTTTGTGGTATTTGCGCAGGAATGGCTTTCTTCTGGCGACTCGACTATGCAGCCCATATTTCTTCAAGTGGCTCCTTATTGTGCATCTTGAAACAGCCACACTACTAGTTGTCAGTGAGTCTGTATTTCAGCTGATGTTATTTGTGGGTTTTTCTTTGCATCCCGAACAATTTTCCTGGCAGTTGTGGCCGACATTTTTGTTGGTCTACCTGATTGTGGTTTGGTTATTACAGAAACCCTGATTTTCCATTTGTTAATCATAGTTTGAAAACTGCTGATTGGCATTATCAATTTCTTGGATATCTTTTTGTATCCCTTTCCTGTTTTATACAGTTCAACTATCTTTTCGCGTAGATCCATTGACAATTCTTTTGCTTTGCCTATGACTCACAATCCAGAAACGTCAGTGGCTGGATGAAAGATGCAAGAGTCTGTCTGGATCCCAGAAACTTACACACACACTAATTACAAGCAAACAGGTCACAGGTGAGGATGTTACCTTTTATTAGTCATTCAAACCCATTTGTGTCAACTTTTGTGCATGTTATCGGGCCAAAATCACCAGGGTATGTGAACTTTTGATCAGGGTCATTTGGATGTTTTCAGTTGTCATTATGATTTAAGAAGCAAAAACACATTAGTTTGACTATAAATGGCTTCACCCAACCACTAACTATGAGTGGAAAAAAGTTTTCGTGTTTTCATACATATTCTCTGAAAAAAGGTCAAGAAAGCAAAAAATCTGCCGGGGTATGTAAACTTTTGAGCACAACTGTACATGACTGGCTTCCTGTGCTCGTTAGCATTGCAGATGGGTGCTGCTGTTGTCTTTACATTGCATACATTATTCTGTTCTATGAAATGGACCAGAATAGGGCATGCTGTGATAGTTGAAATCCGTACCATCAGTCCGTGTGAAAAATCAGGCATAGGTCTGTGTGTTCTCCATGTGTGGTCTCTGGTGCACACGGACAGCAGATAAACTGAATATACCCTTGTTTGAATAAGCCTCAAGGTCACCAATGACCAACCAATACTCACCTAAGATCTAGTCCATGATTGTATATTTTTTCTATCACAATATTCTATGTTTATCAGTTAATATGTATTGGACAAGAATATTTGGCCTACTGCCTAAATAAACTAGTCAAGTTTTAGTCAAAGATAGAATTGATCTGCAGCTTAGATGTGTCAGGTCAGATCTGTGCATCACAAGGCACATGCAGCCTTTTTCTCTTCTTCTGTGCGTTCCTTATCCACATTTACAATTTCAATTAAAAAGGAACTGTCACAGTTGGGAACTTCATTTTATAATGAAGTATACCCCGCTGGGACTGAGGAACTCCTGCTATTGCAGCAGATAAAGGCTATGGTTTAGAGCTTTGGACCTCCAGACCTCTACTGTCACTAAATACAAATGACTAGCCTCAATGTTGTAAAGTGTTCGTTTGCATGAGACTGCTTGTAAGCTCAATGAGGATACGTTCAGACGAGGCAGGTTTGTTACAAAAATTTCTACAACTATGCCATTCATCTAAATGAGTTTGTAGACAGCCATGTGTTTGCTTCTGAAACAAGACCATTCAGCATATAGGCTGTGCTAAGCTCTTTCCATACATCTTTCAATTCTATGAGATAAAGGACAAGGAGGGGCAGACGTCCGTAAATTCTCTCATCCGAGAGAATCTGGCTGATTGTGGAAATGACTCTCTGCTCAAAGTTTGATCCGAGTGCCATCTCAGTGATGAACAAAATGTGTACTTCGTCTCTATTCTGTGAGTCCGTGGAAATCGAACTGTACCCTGATGTCATCTGACTGCAGTCCAATGATTTCCATACACTCAGTGACTTGCATGGTTGTGTGCAATTCGAATATCAAATCAAACATGCACATGTAGCAATTTTTTCCTTGAACTGTGTCTGACGTGCTTGGCCATAGACTAACATTTTTCCAAGCACGATCTTATGTTTTCTCGGATCACACTCGGACCAAAAATACGGCTGTTGGCCCCTACACTTAGGGGTACTTTACACGTTGCGACATCGCTAGCATCGGCTAGCGATATCCAGCGCGATAGTACCCGCCCCCGTCGCACATGCGATATGTGGTGAATGCTGCCGTAGCGAACATTATCGCTACGGCAGCTTCACACGCACATACCTGCTGGGCGACGTCTCTGTGACTGCCGAACTATCCCTCCTTCAAGGACGAGGTGAGTTCAGCGTCACCGCGACGTCACTACGACATCACTAATCGGCTGGCCAATAGAAGCGGAGGGGCGGAGATGAGTGGGACATAACATCCCGTCCACCTTCTCCCTTCCGCATTGCCGTCGGGACGCAGGTAAGGAGATGTTTGTCGCTCCTGCGGGTTTACACACAGCGATGTGTGCTGCCGCAGGAGCGACAAACAACATTGTACCTGCGGTCGACCCGACATTATGAAAATGACCGACGCTACACAGATCACCGATTTTCGACGCTTTTGCGATCGTTTATCGGCGCATTTAGGATTTACACGTTGCAATGTCGTTACCGGTGCCGGATGTGCGTCACTAACACGTGACCCCGACGATATTTCGGAAGCGATGTCGCAAAGTGTAAAGCCCCCCTTAGGGTTAATTCATGACCTTTCTCGTATGTAAAAAAAATGGACCACTTTCATAGAATACATCCTGAATAATTATTTTTGCGGACCCATAGACTTGCTTTGGTGAGATTCATGTGCTGACTCGAATCAAAATCGATGATGTCTCTGTGTCTTGGTGCCGACTACTAATAAAACAGACAAGCCAATATAAAAGTATATAATCTTTATTGAAAAATTTGTTAAAAGACAAACACATAAAACAGACAATGATGAGGACACATGCAATTAACCTCAGGTAAACCAAAATATACAAGCAATAAATAGCATAAGTGCATAATGGTCATGTATCGGGAAGAAAGTGCACCAAAAAGGGTGCTGTCCAAGTTTCTTTGAAGAGCCAATAGTCTTTAAGTAAATGAAGAGTGTCCCAAAGAACACCAATAAGGTGGAACTATATTAAATTTCAAGCTAAACAAAGCTTTTTTTCTTCATTCAAGACTGAATGTATGGGAGCCACAATCCTATTACTACAAAAAGTGGCATATAACAGAGGAAACAAAGAATACATGTGTCTGTGATATTACCAGGATATAATCTTACAAGATGAAAACATAATAATAAAAAGCAAATCCTGAATGGATCAGGTGGTATAACCACAACAATGTTTCCAAATGCCTACAGTCCCAAACCGGGGAGAAGCAGGATCTCGACCATACATATGAAGGAAAGGCAGAAACTGACACAAGTGTCAAAATATAACATTTTTTCCACAGGGCTAGACTAGGAGGCCATATTCCCAGTGTTATAATCAGAGAAAAGGGCGGAATGGCTGCATTACTACAGTACTATACCTTTACAAGGAAACAGAGTCAGCCAAAGGACCGACCCAAACACTGTGGTGAATCCACAAAAACACACACCAGAAGGGTGTTACAGGGCCCAAACTAAAAAGCCATATTCCCAGTACTATAGCTCACAGGAAGGCAGCATGGCTGCAATACCACAGTAAATTGCCCCTACAAGGGAACAAAGTCAGCCATAAAAACCGGCCTTAGTACTGAGTGGCAAGCCCACAAAGACACAGACCAGGAAGATATTAACCTGAGGATAAAGGTACCCCGACACGTGTTTCGCAGAAAAGCTTCTTCCAAAAGCTTCTTCTCCCCTTGGAAGAAGCTTTTCTGCGAAACACGTGTCGGGGTACCTTTATCCTCAGGTTAATATCTTCCTGGTCTGTGTCTTTGTGGGCTTGCCACTCAGTACTAAGGCCGGTTTTTATGGCTGACTTTGTTCCCTTGTAGGGGCAATTTACTGTGGTATTGCAGCCATGCTGCCTTCCTGTGAGCTATAGTACTGGGAATATGGCTTTTTAGTTTGGGCCCTGTAACACCCTTCTGGTGTGTGTTTTTGTGGATTCACCACAGTGTTTGGGTCGGTCCTTTGGCTGACTCTGTTTCCTTGTAAAGGTATAGTACTGTAGTAATGCAGCCATTCCGCCCTTTTCTCTGATTATAACACTGGGAATATGGCCTCCTAGTCTAGCCCTGTGGAAAAAATGTTATATTTTGACACTTGTGTCAGTTTCTGCCTTTCCTTCATATGTATGGTCGAGATCCTGCTTCTCCCCGGTTTGGGACTGTAGGCATTTGGAAACATTGTTGTGGTTATACCACCTGATCCATTCAGGATTTGCTTTTTATTATTATGTTTTCATCTTGTAAGATTATATCCTGGTAATATCACAGACACATGTATTCTTTGTTTCCTCTGTTATATGCCACTTTTTGTAGTAATAGGATTGTGGCTCCCATACATTCAGTCTTGAATGAAGAAAAAAAGCTTTGTTTAGCTTGAAATTTAATATAGTTCCACCTTATTGGTGTTCTTTGGGACACTCTTCATTTACTTAAAGACTATTGGCTCTTCAAAGAAACTTGGACAGCACCCTTTTTGGTGCACTTTCTTCCCGATACATGACCATTATGCACTTATGCTATTTATTGCTTGTATATTTTGGTTTACCTGAGGTTAATTGTATGTGTCCTCATCATTGTCTGTTTTATGTGTTTGTCTTTTAACAAATTTTTCAATAAAGATTATATACTTTTATATTGGCTGGTTCACTCACATCTTTATAGGTTCTTACTGCTTAAATGAGTGTAGCTATCTTTACTTTTTGGTCATTCAATTGGTTCTAATAAAACAGACAGCCATGAGTAGCCAAATAGACTATAATACGTTCTAGTTTTAGCCATGAAAAGCACAAATACAACTTGTATGTGGAAAGGCCTCACTGAAACACTGTGGCACAGATTGTTGGTCGGTTTCCTTAGGTGATGCCACATATAGACAGTTATTCCCATCTCAGCAATGAATGCCTGAAATGGGAATACATCTTTAATTATAAATGAAGTTCTCTTTGACAAATCCTCTTTATGTGTGACCTCACTGCTATAATGAGACATGTCATGCTATTTTGTAGAGATATTCTACAAAATACTTGTTTACTGTTCTTGGAGATCAAAGTATAAGAAATGATTTTTAATGTGAGCATATGATGATGGCGTCACTCTTTTCCTTTACAGTACTGTCTTCCGCTCCATCCCAGAAGTGACATTCAGGTTGTCCATATGGTTCCTTGATCCTGTAAAAAAGACAAAATTCAGAGTGAAGAAAGGTGCCATGTGGTGTGACATGAGGAAGCTGCCAAAATTATATTTTTGTGTTAAGGCCTTCTTATGTCAGTTATGAAGCTCAAGTGCCACACAATCACAGCTCCACAGAAAATGACACGCAAGCAAATATTTAGATCAATATCTAGATCTAGTGAGGTAATTATTCCCCTCTACTGTAATACTGCCCTGGTCAGACCCCACCTGGAATACTGTGTACAGTTCTGGGCGCCCCAATTCAAGAAAGACATCGATATATTGGAACAAGTCCAGAGAAGAGCAACCAAGATGGTAGAAGGTCTGCAAACCATGTCATATAAAGAATGGCTAAAAGAACTAGGAATGTTTAGTTTGAAAAAGAGAAGGCTAAGAGAAGACTTAATAGCGGTCTACAAATATCTGAAAGGTAGTCACAGTGCAGAGGGGACTACCCTATTCTCATTAGCACAAGGAAGTACAAGAAGCAATAGGATGAAACTTAAAGGAAGGAGATTCAGATTAGACATTAGGAAAAAATTTCTGATAGTGAGGGCAGTCAGGCAGTGGAACAGGCTACCACGGGAGGTGGTGAGCTCTCCATCAATGGAAATCTTCAAGCGGAAACTGGATAAACATATAGCTGGGATGATTTAGGAAAGCCTGCACCCGCAGGGGGTCGGACCCGATGGCCCTTGAGGACCCTTCCAACTCTATGATTCTATGATTTGCACCCTTTTGCAATATGCCAATGGCATCATTAAGGTAACTGGAGGCTTCCCGTTGTTGGGCTTGATAGGCGATTGGTAACTTCACAATACACCCTCGTATTACAATATTTCAGTGTGTCAAACAAGCAATCATAGGTTCCAATCATCTGGGGGCAATTGTGGGCAATTAATTTTTCTGAGGAGCTACATATTAATTATAATTATTTTATATTAAATGTACCATTTAATATTGCGCAGAATTAAGTATGCTAATGTCCCGCTATGTACAGTATGACCATACACACAGCCCCCTATATACAATATGAGCACTCACATAGCTCCCTAAGTACAGGATGAGCCTCCACACAGCGCCCTACATACAGTATGAGCCCCCACACAGCCCCCTATTTACAGCATGAGCCCCCACATAGATCCTATATACAGTATGAGCCCCCACATAGCCTCTCTATATACAGTATGAGCTCCCACATAGCCACTTATATGCAATATGAGCGCCCACATAGCCCCTCTCTATACAGTGTAAGCCCTCACATAGCATCCTATATACAGTATGAGCCCCCAGTCTTCTAACTAGCAAATGAGCACCCACATAGCCTCCTATATACATTATCGGTCTAACATTCCCTCCTATATACAGTATGCGCCCCAACAGAGCCTCCAATATACAGTATGAGCCCCCACATACCCTCCTATATACATCTTAAGACCCACATAGCCTCCTAAATACAGTATGTACCCCCACGTAGCCTCCTAAATACAGCAAGAGCCCTCACATAGGTTTCTAAATACATTATGAGTCCCACATGGCCTTTTACATACAGTATGAGACACCACATAACCTTCCATTTTGTCACAAGTATGTCACGGCCTGATGTCATTTCGGGGAGCCAGGGATCAGAAGATCACAGCGCATTGTGTATCAAATATCCTCTTTAATACCCACTCATCATTTACCCCGAGTTGGAGCGTATTTAAATCCATCTGGTACTGAAGGGGTTAAAGGTAACCTGTCACCAGTTTTTTGACTATTAAACCAAAAGTGTCACCTTCTGCAGCTGCTGTGCTGCATTCTATGAAGGTGCACTTTGTTGCTGACCCCCCCTTGCAGACCCCAAAAAGAACTTTACAAAATCCCACCGTGTTGTATGCTAATGAGCTGTGTTGGCCAGATGGGTGGGTTCTATTTCGGCTCCTGTCCCTCCTTGTCGCCTTGTTCGCCATCCTCCTATCATGATTGACAAGTATGGCACCGCCGTCATCATCCCACGCTGCTGTCCAAGTCTCGCGCAGGCGCAGTTCTCTCTGCCCCTATCGCGGGCCAAGAATAAAAACAGTTTACCTTGCGCGTGACGGTGATGTATCTGCGCAGGCGCGATATCATGGTCAGGGCTGTGCATGACAGCAGCGTCATCCTCGTACCCGACCATGATCTCATTATGAGCCCCACATAATCTACTATATACATTATGAGGTCTACTTAGCCTCATATATACACTATGATCCCCACATAGCCTCCTATATATATTATGAGCCCCACATAATCTCCTGTATACATTATGATGCCCACTTAGCCTCATATATACAGTATGAGCCCCACATAGCCTCCTATATAAATTTCTGAGCCCCCATATAGCCCCTATATACAGTGTGAGCCCCCACATAGCTTCCTATATACATTATGACCCCCATTTAGCCTACTACATAAATTATGACTCCCACATAGCCTATTATATACATTGAGCCCCTACATCCCTACATAGCCCATATATATATATATATATATATATATATATATAGTATCATCCCTCAAATAGCCTCCTGAATACAATTTGCACCCCACATTGCCTTCTATATACATTATAAGCCCCTCATAGCCTCCTATATACTTTGAGAGCCCACACATAGCTTTCTATATACATTTCAGAGCCCCCACATAGACCCCTATATACAGTATGAGCCTCTACATAGCTTCCATATACATTATGAGCACCACACAGCCTCCTACATACATGCAAACATACGATACGCATGAAAAAAAAAACATACTCTCCTTGCTCCCATTCCCCTGGAGGTCTGCACTGACGCTCCTCATAGCACACGCGATTATGTGATGTTATCGCGTCTGCTGTGATCACACTGACAGTTGAAAGACATAGTGTCATGAGTGACTCCTGGCTCAGCTGGAGCTTAGCCTTTTTTTTAGTTTCACTTCTGATGCAAGTCACGTTAGGGGTTAATCCTTTCTGCCTCGTTCTGGAGGTCAGGCTGCTTTATTAGGGCACTGTTTCTCTTGGACTTCACCAGTGATACTTCTGTCTCTGCTGTGTTCTGCTCTTGAGTGACCTGTTGTCTGCCCTGCCCCCTCCTGACCTCCGTGTTCACCTGACCTGTTAACCTCCTCTGTTGTCTGTTTCCATCAGTGTATCTCCCGCTGTCTCCCTGTTCGTTCCTTATCTGTTTAACTTAATTTTGTCTTGTGTTCTCACTCCCCCTCGCTTCTAGGCTCTGATTTCCCGGCTACTGACTATTTGCTTCCCTCTGACTACGTTTAGACTTTTCCCTTGTGTACTTACAAGACCTCATGTTGTGACACGGCTTTCTGACGATTCTACTGCCATCTGGTGGGCTTGACTAGTATTACCTCTGCTAGGGAATTCCCTGGTCATACGTTTCCTCCACTTTTACGCCCCCTAGGGGTTTACCAGCTAACTACCTTCTCAGATAGTTTCAGGAATCCTCTCAGTCCCACATTACTGCGCTGTACTGCTATTGTACATCTTAGAATACAGCGTGACACATAGCCAGTCCTCCACCAGTGTGTTCACCGCTATCTGTATCCTGAGGATGCAAATAACAGTGACATAGGGCGGCAGGCAGCAGAATTGGCCGAGGATGGCATGGTGCGGCCCGTGGTCCACTGTTTTTAGGCCTTCAGCTGTTTAGGTCCATGGGCCAGTGGCCCGCAAGCTGCACTTTGCCCAGCCCAGCTCTAGGGGAACTAGTAAAAAATATAAAAAATAATGAAATATAAATTACCCTCTTTATATAAAAAATTACCATATTTGGTATTGCCGTGCGCGTAACTGTTCTAAATAATAAAATAGCAGAATACTTATCCCATACAGAAAGTAGAAAAACCTAATAAAAGAACATAAATTTGGTATCATGATTACTGTAGTGACCCATATGACAAACTCAATTTGTCATTTTTACCATAAAGTGAACTTTTGTAAAATTAAAACCCCAGAGAACAATTGTGGACTATTTTTTTTTCTGTTTTTCAGTACATTATAAGGCCGTATGTGCGGGTCAGAAAGACATGTGGTCCATTTACGGACTGTGATATATGCTTGTGGGAATGTAAAGTAAATGGTGTCTGGTGGCCAGAACTCAGAAAACGTGTCACATTGTCATAAATGTGTCCTAAATCTGATGTTGATTCAGTAACACTTTTATATGTGATCCCTCCAGGTTATATGAGCTCGTTATGCCTTGTTTTGGTGCTCTACATTGCACGTACGCTCCTGGAAATGAAACAGTTACGTGAACTGGCAGAGGATAAGCGTGCTCACCACAAGGGCTTTCCAGTGAACACACACAGACACAATCTGGATCTGGCAGAGAACACTGCGCTTTGCTGATCTCCAGCGCAGGATAAATGAGGGCGGTGAACTCTCTATGTCACTGGGTTTTCCATGAAGACACACAGCCTCAGCTTCTTGTCTTTCTCGTTTTGCGCTGCTTCTGTCGTCTTCTCAGAAACCAGTCACGAATTCATTTCTCAGAGCCAACGCTTGTTTGTATGTGTGGGAAGAAGGTTTACGGAGACAGTCATTCCACTTATTCTACCTAATCAATGGACGAAAGTGGGGAAAGTAAAATGGTAGATGGTAAAATATAATTTTATTAAGAGAAAATTAACAATAAAAGAAAAAGCCTAGAAACAAATGAAAAAAAAATCATAAAAGATATTATGAGCGCCTGTTCGTGCTGCAGGGCAGGTGCTGCATTCATTACGAGGAGGTGATTACACACTGGCAGTGAGAGAGTGGGGCCGAGGAAGGTGATTAAAAAGAGAAGCATGAGGGATGGAGGAAAGAATGGGATGAGAGCGAACTAAAAATCGATTAGTAGTTTTACCCACAGTCAACTAAACATGGCAGAGTAATGTGCTGCAGCTGCTGCGAAAGGTGAATTAAAAGGGACGAAAAAGGAAAAGGAATAAATTCGTACAGAGTATTCAGTACATTACTGTCTATTTTAGGTCATCTTGACAGGTTGATCAGGTTTTCCAAAATATAGCCTTGAAAGAATGCGCCAATACTATAGGGGAATACGACTCCGATTGTTGAAAAGCATTGTCTGTTGTGCTTTGGTGTAGACTTGAAAAAAAAGTATGTATACCGATCCTATAGACGCCAAAAAGAGCCATATGGATACGATTGATGTATACGCTTGGAGCATTTTGCTGCTTAATGCCAAATGAAGGACTCAGATGCAGTGTTCACAATGCTACACGCATTTTGGGCTTGCACAGTGGAGCATAACAGCAGTCTGTTAAGACTACATAGGCAGTCTGTGTCCTCAATGGTGTGAGAACCACAGGGACATGCACAATTTTCGGGAATTAGGGCTAATTCAATGCCTATAAAGCTTTAGGGTGAACATGAGAGGCATTCAGGCACTGGGATCAAGGATATATAATGAGATATTCCCATTTGTACATTCACACTGTGTTCCATTAGAAGCACTGTATGAGCACGCTGTCACTGTTCATTTGCCCTTATGGATTGTTCAGGCAGCCGTTTTTCTGCGGTGGGAGGCAACGTGCTCAGGTGGTTTTGGAACATGCACAATATTCTCCATGTAGACGTTAACCCAATGCTAGGAAAGACATTCAATAACACCGAAATAGGCAATCTCCATACCAGTGACATGACAATGGGGAAGCTAGGGGGTCATGTGCTTTTAAGTTTTTAAAGGAGTAACAGTAATAAAAGCATAAAAGGAGACATCAGCCTTATACAGAAATCTGTTTTTCACGTAAAAAACAGAACTCATACTTAGAGTCTATGAGGCCACTCACTTGTCCATGTTTTTTGAGAACCATATGTTCATGAAAAAAATCACAAACATGTCAGATTTCAATCTGTGCCATGGATCAAAATCACCCATACAAAATAACCCATTTGTGTGTCATCTGTGTACCATAAAATCACTGATGAAAAACAGATGGTAAAAATGGAAACACTGACAAAGACTGATAAAAATTGGGTACAAAACACTGATGAAAATCGGATACAAAACACTGATGAAAATGATTTTGCATTTAAGAGAAATAAATGACGTCTGAATGTGGCCTTTTAGTTGTTCTCTAGGAATTTTATATTGATGATTTATCTTCACGACAGGTCATCAATATCAGATCATTGGGTGTCCAACAGCCGGTGGCCTCACAATCAGCAGTTATTTGTTTTAGACAGAGGCCTGAACAGCACAGCTCGTTCAATTTGTAGTGGCTGCTGCCGAGAACTGCAGATCAGTCATATTCTTTACTCAGCCTAATCTAAGGCGGGCTTTACACGTTGCGTCATCGGTAACGATATATCGCCGGGGTCACGTCGTTAGTGACGCACATCCGGCGCTGTTACCAACATCGCACCATGTAAACCCTAGGAGCGACGATCACCGATCGCAAAAACGTCAAAAATTGTTGATCGGTGACACGTCGCCCCATTTCATAATATCGCTGCTGCTGCCGGTACGATGTTGTTTGTCGTTCCTGCAGCACCACACATCGCTGTGTGTGACACCGCAGGAACGACAAACATCTCCTTACCTGCCTCCACCACCAATGCGGAAGGAAGGAGGTGGGCGAGATGTCATGTCCTGCTCATCTCCGCCCCTCTGCTTCTATTGGCCGGCCGCTTAGTGACGTCGCGGTGACGTCGCTGTGATGCCGAACGCACCTTCCCTTGAAGGAGGGATTGTTCGGCGGTCACAGCGACGTCTCCGACCAGGTATGTGCGTGTGAAGCTGCCGTAGCGATAATGTTCGCTACGGCAGCAATCACCATATATCGAATGTGCGACAGGGGCGGGTGCTATCGCGCTCGACATCGCTAGCAATTTCTAGCGATGTCGCAGCGTGTAAGGCCCACCTAAAACTAGGTCATCAACATTATATGCTAGGACAACCTTTGTAAGACATACTTATATTTAATTAGGATGGGAAATTATCCTTTGAATATAAGATACTTTGAAATATTTAAAGAAATGATTTATGCAGTCTTCAGGTGCCAATGCATACAAGTGTTCATTGATGGCATTATATATTGAAATTTTTGGTTCGGCATTAAAAGCTGTAAGTAAATCACCAGAAACATTGGAATCACCTGAACTGAATTTCATTTAAGTGATAAAGTATAGAAGTTGAAAGCTTGTCTGGTAAATATGTATTTTGGAAATATGATGAAGAAAGATGTTGCACAAGTCTCCACAAAAGATACTCTCATTTTCCTTTTAATAATTTTTGTGAATGTAGCACACGGGTGGAACACATTTGCTTTTTGCAGACAGCATCATGGGGAATATCAAAGTATTGACCTGCTTGAACTTTTGTCCTCAATGTAAAAATGTATATCTTTGCATTTGTTGATGTAGCACATGCAATTCCTGTGCTCTGCTTCACTCACTGTCTCTGGAGAGGGTTCACTGCACTCAATAGGAAGATGTGTGAACTAATAGAACATGGACACGATTAGGGAGAGCCTAGGGAATATGTTCAGGGCAGGCGTCTCCTAGTCTGTTTTTGTCACAGGGATCGCCAACTGTTACGGCGGTGTCAGGATCTGTGCAGACTACAGATTCTGGCACTCTGCCTGTTAACTTCTTTGATGTCTGTGATCAGCACAGGGAGACGTGGGCGTCAACCCACAGACTTAGGCAGGCTAGCAAGAGTTAATTTCTGCTGGTCTACTTGATAGTCTCTTTGATCACACACTGTGAGGGACCTAGTCATGTTCAATCCCCTCATAAATATGCTGGCTGGACTATGCCATTAGTTCCAGCTATAGCTTACCTATGCTGGTCTGGTGAGGTGTTGTGATCCAGACTTATTGTTGGTTATTGTGCATTATTGCTGTGAGTGGTTGTGATGTTAATCCCTGCTTTCCTTTTGTTGTTGCCTTTGTTGTTTCTCACTGTTTGTTCCTGTGAACTTGTAGTGGTCATGGGACTCAGGCATCTCTACCTTTAGAGGTAATCGGGAGGTCAAGGATAGCCTAGGGTCCCCTAGCGTGAGGGACAGTATAAGAGCCCCCTTTGCGTTGCTATCCTGTAGTTACATCTAGAGATTCAAGACAGATTTTCATAGAAGTGAGCAGGGTCGGACTGGGGTGTCTGGCGCCCACGAGGGTAATTGACTCCAGGGGCCTACCCTACAGAGATATGCAAATACCTGCTGGAGTTCTTTTGTGAAAACAAGTTATTACCGATCCACAGGTTAGGTCGGTGATAACTTATTTATTTGTGGAACAAGACCAGTGGGAACCGCACCGATCGGAAGAATGTGGAACTTTTATCCCTGACAGGACACTTTTATCCGCATTAGAAAATGTAGCGGCGGCAGGTGGGATGTGTGACTGCAGTTCCACTCATCTTTTTTGGGGCGGTCAGAAAAAGCCAAGTACAGCACTCACAGCTACTGAGGAAATGAATGGATCAGGGGTCGAGTAGGACATAAGCACCAGTGTAATGGGGATAAAAGTTCTACATTTTGCCAATCAGTGCAGGTCCCAACAAATGGACTCCCACCTTTTGTGTCTCCCCTATTTCCTCATAGACTGTAAGCTTACGAGCAGGGCCCTCACTCCTCCTGGTATCTTAACCCCTTCAGCCCCGGGGCACTTTCCGTTTTTGCGTTTTTGTTTTTTGCTCCCCTAACTTAGCCGTAACTTTTTTATTTTTCCGTCAATCTTGCCATATGAGGGCTTGTTTTTTGCGGGACAAGTTGTACTTTTAAATGAAGCCATAAGTTTTACCATATGGTGTACTGGAAAACAGCAAAAAAATTCCAAATGCGGAAAAATTGCAAAAAACGTATGATGGCACAATCGTTTTTGGGATATTTTATTCACGGTGTTCACTATATGGTAAAACTGATGTATGGGTATGATGCCTGAGGTCGGTGCGAGTTTGTAGTCACCAAACATGTATAGGTTTACTTGTATCTAAGGGGTTAAAAAAATTTCACAAGTTTGTCCAATAAAAGTGGCGCACGTTTTGCGCCATTTTCCAAAACACGTAACGTTCTTATTTTTTGGGATCTATGACTCAGTGATGGCTTATTTTTTGCGTCTCGAGCTGACGTTTCTAATGGTACCATTTTTGCGCAGATGCTACGTTTTGATCGCCTGTTATTGCATTTTGCGTAAAACTTGCGGCGATCAAAAAACATAATTTTGGCGTTTGGAATTTTTTTGCCACTACGCCGTTTACCAATCAGAATAATTGATTTTATATTTTGATAGATCGGGCATTTCTGAACGCGGCGATACCAAATATGTGTATATTTATTTATTTTTTAACCCTTTAATTTTCAATGGGGGGAAAGAGGGTGATTTGAACTTTTAGGTTTTGTTTTTTTTTTTTATTTTTTAAAACTTTTTTTTTTACTTTTTTTTTTTATTTTACTAGCCCCCCTAGGGGGCTATAGTGATCAGCAATCCAGTTGCTATTATCTATCTGCTGATCACAGCTATACAGCTGTAAACAGCAGATACAGTCACTTTCTTTTTCCCTCTGTTCCGTGCCGAGGGAAAACGAAAGTGAAACATCATAGCTGCAGGCGTCATCACATGACCCTGTGCTATGATGGCAACCACCGATAGTCACGTGATCACGCACGTGACTTCTGGTGGGGGCGGTGGTAAGTAAAAAACATGGCCGCGCGCATTTAGATCAGCAAGATTTAAGGGGTTAATGGCCGCGGGTGGAAGCGATTGAAAACAGCTGATATGTGTGCCGACCGCCGCCTGCCCGCGGCAGGGGGCGGGGCTTAACGGGACAATCTCCATGACGGATATATCCGTCCATGGTTGTGAAGGGGTTAATTTTGTTATTTTGTATTGTCTCATATTGTCTGTACATGTCCCCTCTTAATTGTAAAGCGCTGCGGAATATGTTGGCGCTATAGAAATAAAACTTATTATTATTATTATTATCATCACTTATCCTTAGGCCACATTCACACTTTCAGTATTTGGTCAGTTAGTTACATCAGTACTTGTAACCAAATCCAGGAGTGGGTGAAAAATGCAGAAGTGGTACCCGTGATTTTACCACTCCTGGTTTTGGCTACAAATACTGAGGTAAAATTCTGACCAAATACTCATTGCGCTCGTGGCCTTAAGCGGGCTTTACACGCTACGATTTCGCTACAGCGATCTCGTTGGGGTCACGGATTTTGTGACGCACATCCGGCCGCTGTAGCGATGTCGTAGCGTGTGACTCCTAGGAACGATTTTGGATCGTTGCAAAAACGTCCAAAATCGCCCCTCGTTGACATTGGGGTCCGCTGCCAGTTATCGCTGCTGTCGCAGGGGCGAAGTTGTTCCTAGTTCCTGCGGCAGTGCACATCGCTACATGTGACGCCACAGGAACGAGGAACATCTCCTTACCTGCCTCCGACCACAATGCGGAAGGAAGGAGGTGGGCGGGATGTTACGTCCCGCTCATCTCCGCCCCTCTGCTTTCATTGGGCGGCCGCTTAGTGACGTCGCTGTGACGCCGAACGGACCGCCTCCTTTCTAAGGGGGCGGTACGCCGGTCACAGCGACGTCGCTATGCAGGTAAGTATATGTGACGGGGGTGCCAGATTTTGTCCGCGACGGGCAGCGATATGGCCATTTTGCACAAACGATGGGGGTGGGTCGCATGCTAGCGATATCGGGCTGGATATCGCAGCATGTAAAGCCACTCTTAGAAAAGGCAATTACTTGTTTTCTGCAGCGAAACTCTGTAAGTGCATATTTGCTGCAGTGTAATAATCACAGGACAGGGAGGGGTTAAATGTTCAAGTATTTAATCTCTATTGGAAACAAAGAATCTTCCTCATATTAATATCAGAGAGAAAAAGTGACCTCCATACACAACACAATCTGCTATACCAAGACCAATAATATCACATTCAAGAGAGAAATACCGCCACGCCGTGACCAGACCACATATTACCACTACATAGTGGCTGAATACAACCACATACAAGGGAGAAATACCAGCACACTGTGACCAGGCAACATATTACCACCACACAGTGACTAAATACAACCCCATACAAGGGAGAAATACCAGCACACTGTGACCAGGCAACATATTACCACCACACAGTGACCAAATACAACCCCATACACGGGGTGTATTATACTGGCCTTTGTTTACTGTGAGAAACAATGCAAACTCCTGTTTTCTCTGATCGCTGTATGAATTAAGTGATGTGCACCTATTTGAATTAATTATTCTACCCTCCATACTGTTTACCTTATCTGCGCAACTTAGCGCATACGTAGTGGTTTCAGGTATAGATATTTCGGGTATAGATATATGGTGAGTAACGTAGATTGCTTAGTACTCATCTGTACCTACGCCGTTTGCGTGGTTTAACGTATACGCAGTAACTTGGTTCATTGGTGTATGGAAAGTTACGTAGTTTTCTTATGTGCCTCATGTGGTTACGTTGGTTGCTTATTTCAGTGCATGCGCAATCTCCAGGTTCATCGGAAGCGAAGGTATAGGAAGCCGGAAATAGAGCGGCGTGTGTGTATTTAAACACCGCCTGTAGTTCGGAGTTTATGTGCCGCTTTTTTCAAATCTCTTAACCTGTGGAGATATGGCGTTTAGCCAGTCCACTGGGTGGGAGGGGTGTTGAGCCTATGGACGATTTACTTTATCGGACACCATCACTTTTGAGAGCAGATCTGAGGTGCTCAGGATGGGTAGAGCTGGGACTTGTATTTCTCTATGGGGGATGGCATTGTACAGTATTTAATGTGGTGGAATATATAGGCTGCTATCATGATCTGTGGTGAGATGCATTGATCTAAGGGATTCTTTTTGGTACCACCATATGGGATATTATTAAATAATTATATCAGATTAATGTGGGTTATCCTGGATATCTCTAATGAGAGGGAGAAGGTTTCCTATGATTGTGTCCCTAAATATGAATGATATTGATATGTGATCTATTTATTTGGGCTTTTGTAAATCTATTTTCCCATATTTATGGTGTTTTAAGTCCAAAGTCAGAGTTGAAATGGGATTTATGTACTAGTGAAGATGAATTTTTGTGTACTGAGAGGTTTCATGTTTCTCTTTTAGATCCATAATGAATTATTGAAATTTGGCATGCTCATGGAGCCTTGATAAATCCTCCTGATGAACCCCTTGTGTTGAATAGTTAAAAACGAAGGGGGGAAACGCGTCGAGGTGAAGGTCATTTTGATATTTAATGTTACTAGCCAAACAGCTTTTATCCAGTCAGAATAAGGGGAATGGAAGTTGGATATACTAAAACCTTAATCCTACTAACCCCATGAAGATCGGTGGAGTTCTTCCTTTAATCATGGAAGGAGTCCAGTGGATGTGTAATGTGCATGTGATCCGTCTATCTAGAGTTTGGACATTACTAACCCTTATTAACAAATGTTTATCTAATTGGACTTATGTTATACTGCTGTGTAGGTTGGCTTTGAATAATCTGTATTAATGGGTCAGTTAATGGGCAGGTGCCCCTATCATCTTTCTGACCTGTTGGGAATTGTTTGTTAAAGAATTCCATTTTGTATTTATTTTCTTAATTGTAATCTGTGGTATCATATATTCGGTGGATATTGTAAATTATTCATTCAAGTTGTCCTTTTGTCTCAGGGTATGGCTTTAAATAAGTATGCATTTGTTTAACAAGGTTATATATATCAGTTGCTCTCACTAACCTATATAACTTTCACCTAAATTCCTTCTTTCCTTCTTTTTCATCTATGTCTTTTAGGGTGAGATTCCTTGTAATCAGTGATGGTTTAAAGGGGATTGAATTAACCAAAAAAATTGGGTGTGTCTGGGGGTTGATGGGAGTGGATATCTCATAGCCTTGGGATTCAAGTGTCCAATTACATTTTTTGATTATTATATCATTACGATGTCTATAGCAGTGCCATACTGTGATACCTTTTAATGTTGTATGTTTGTCTATGGGTTAATTTTTAGCAATAATAATAAAAGTAATTTTAATAAATATTGGGGTATTATTTGAAATTAAAAATCACACTGTGACCAGACAACATATTACCACCACACAGTTACCAAATACAACCCCATACAAGGGATAAATACCGCCACACTGTGACCAGACAACATATTACCACCACACAGTGACCAAATACAACCACATACAAGGAAGAAATACCGTAACTTCATGACCAGACCGCGCAGTGACCAAATACAATCACATACAAGGGAGAAATACCGCCACACCATGACCAGACCAGTGACCAAATAATATCACATACAATAGAGAAATACCACCATACAGTGACCAGATCACATATTACCACCACATGGTGACCGAATACAACCACATACAAGAGTCAAATATCAACACCCCATGACCTGACCACATAGTAACTGAATACTACAATAATGATCTTGAATAAAAATCACAATACTAATAACTAATATTACTATCAGTGCCATAATACACATGAGCTCTGTATATAGTGTCAGTGTACAGGTAATACAGTGATCACTAGTGACATTATACACAGGAGCTTTGTATGTACTGTAGTGTATGTGTACATGTAATACACTGACTTACCAGTGACCTCTCTAGTTGAAGTTATTTATCTTAATTTAAAGGCTGCTTTACACACAACGATATCGCTAGCGATCTCGTTAGCGATATGACATGCCCAGATCGTTGTTACGATTTGCCAAGATCGCTCATAGGTCGTTTTGTAGCGGTCACACGTATACATGTCACAAACGATGCTACATCGTTCAGCAATATATTGTTTGACCAAGGCGGTCGTGTGGATGCTGTTCGTCGTTGGCAGGGTATCAAACGTAGCAATATATCTGCTGCGTTCCAAACGACGAACAATATTTTGAAACTGAACGACGTGTCAACGATCAACGATTTTCACTCTATTTGCGATTGTGAGTCGCACTTAGGTGTCACATGCAACGACATCGCTAACAATGACGGAAGTGCATCACGAAAACCGTGACCCCGACGACATATCGTCAGATAAATCGTAGCGTGTAAAGTGGCCTTTACTCTTCATACGTCGCTGACCCCCATCACTTCTTCCTGCCATGACGCGACTCTACAGAAAATAACACAGTCAACTATAGGTGATCACTCCCAGAGCACATTTCAGACTTTTTCCCCTATTTCTACACTATGTCAGACTTTTGTTCGCCCATGGAAGACAGTATCCTCAAAATTAAATTATATTACAGCAGTGATAATGTCCCCTAATTTTTCCCTACAGTAATTATGTCCACCATTTCCCACTATAAATCAATAATATATGCTCCTCGTTCTGGCCTCATATAGGAATTATGTCCCCCATTCAGGCCCTCTTTATTTAATAATGTCTCCCTTCCTGGCACCCTTTATTTAATGATGTTTCCCATCCTAGACCCCTACGTTCTTCCGTCATAGGCCCCTAAACTGCCCCATACTGGGTTCCTTTATCCACTACCTTGTCCATTCACAGTGGGAGGAACAAAAAGATTCTTCTCACCTTCCTGCGCGCCCCCGGTGTCCTCTTGTAGCTTCATATCCGGTACGGTCAAATGTCCAGCCCTCCCATCCGAGGCCATGCACAGACATCAGAGCATGGCGCATAGCAGTCATGTTAAAAGATGTGATATAGGCACACAGACATGCACATACACATGCACACATACGCAGATGCACTGACATGCACATGTATGTGGACATATACATGCATACACGGAAACACAACCTTACATACGTAGACACTTAAGGCCCCGTCACACTAAGCAACATCGCTAGCAACATCGCTGCTAACGAACAACTTTTGTGACGTTGCTAGTGATGTCGCTGTGTGTGACATCCAGCAACAACCTGGCCCCTGCTGTGAGGTCGTTGGTTGTTGCTGAATGTCCTGGGCCATTTTTTAGTTGTTGCTGTCCCGCTGTGAAGCACAGATCGCTGTGTGTGACAGCGAGACAGCAACAACTAAATGTGCAGTGAGCAGGAGCCGGCTTCTGCGGAGGCTGGTAACCACAGTAAACATCGGGTAACCAAGAAGCCCTGTCCTTGGTTACCCGATATTTACCTTTGTTACCAGCCTTCGCCGCTCTCACTGTCAGTGCCGGCTCCTGCTCTGTGCACATGTAGCTGCAGGACACATCGGGTTAATTAACCCGATGTGTGCTGTAGCTAGGAGAGCAAGGAGCCAGCGCTAAGCGGTGTGCGCTGCTCCCTGCTCTGTGCATTTAGCTGCAGCACACATCGGGTAATTAACCCGATGTGTGCTGTAACTAGGAGAGCAGGGAGCCAGCGCTCAGTGTGCGCTGCTCCCTGCTCTCTGCACGTGTAGCTGCGTGCGCTGGTAACCAAGGTAAATATCGGGTTGGTTACCCTAAATTTACCTTAGTTACCAAGCGCAGCATCTTCCACGCGGCACTGCTGGCTGGGGGCTGGTCACTTGTTGCTGGTGAGCTCACCAGCAACTTGTGTAGCGACGCTCCAGCGATCCCTGCCAGGTCAGGTTGCTGGTGGGATCGCTGGAGCGTCACAGTGTGACATCTCACTAGCAACCTCCTAGCAACTTACCAGCGATCCCTATCGTTGTTGGGATCGCTGGTAAGTTGTTTAGTGTGACTGGACCTATAGACAAATGCATGCAGACAGGCACACAGACATGCAAACAAATGCAGATAAATTCATGCAGACACAGACATGTGCAGACAAATGCAGACAAGAATACACACTCATATATATGTAAACACACAGGCATGAACATGAAGACATGCACACAGACATGAAGACAGGCACACATACGTTGACACAGAAATGTGCACATATGTACTGCCCCGCGCTCGGCCGCAGCCGAGCTGCTCGGGTCCGGGCTCGTTCGGTGGGTGGCTCAAGCGCTTCTGTCACTCGGGGGTCACGTCACTCTGAAGGGAAGCTGGCGCTACGTGAAGGAGGGTGATCTTTGGTGGGGATGTTCACGGCCGGGGCCGTGGCGTTTAAGGATGTAAGTTCGTGACGCCACCCACGGGTTGTGGTGAATGTGGACACCACCGCTGCCGTTAACTAGGCTCCCGGGGACGGTGTTGTGCAGCCTGGTGTTGACCCCTCCGTGGGCAGGGGGTGATGGTCCCGGGGCCTGGTGGTTGTGAGGTGCGGACGTGTTGGTGGGGCGCGGTGCGCGGCCCGAGGGCACTGTTGTACTCACTATGACAGATACACCGGAGTCTCTGGTAAACCAAAAGGATGATGGTCAGTGCCCGCAGCCGGCTGCGCTTGGTACCCCACCCGGTTCGGTGGTTCTCGCCTTTCTCCTGCACCTCACTTTGTAGAACTTGACTGCCTATGCTTCAGCGATGGTAGTCCGCTTCTCGGCTTTATGTGTGTCGGGGAACCCGTTTGCTCGCAGGTGCTGGCCCGTGGGATCTCTCTGCCTGTGCGGTGGCTTTCTATCCCCCTCGGTGGGCTGTTTCCGTCTTTCGGGTCTTGGGACGGGAAAGGACCTAAGGTCCAGACCTCAATCAGTAAATTCGACATGGTCCAGTGGCTTCTGGACCTCGTTCTGGGTCTGAGTACCCCTCCTGGTGCTCCGGTTTCCAGTTGGTTTCCCGGTTCGGTACTGGCGGGCCACTACCCTGTCCCGGTCCCTTACGGTTCCACCAGCTGTCTTCCCGGCTCCTGCAGGCGACAACCACCATCTGCCTCCTGGTCACAGGGTATCTGGGCTATGATCCAGACCCCTGACAGACGTTTACTCTTTACTACTGCACTCTTTCACCTCCAAAACTGGTCTGTTTGTGTTTTTCCCACCTCAGGCTATCCAAACTCCTCGGTGGGCGTGGCGAACTGCCTGGCTCCGCCCTCTGGTGTGAACGTCAAGACCTGAGAGGGGTGACTCAGGGATTTTAGGTTGGCTGCTGTTACCTTGTTAGGGGAAGGGTGTTTATGTAAGGGCCTACCTGTGACTACCTGGCTAGTCCAGGGCGTCACACATACACATATGCACACTTACTTTTGTACACATGCAGACTTTCTGACACACACAGACAGGCACACATACACATAGAGAAACACAGACATGCACACCCAGAAAAATGTACACAAATGCAGACAGGTGCACATAGACAGACACATGCACATGTTCACACAGCAACACACAGGAACGCAAACATGCACAAATATATAAAAATGCAGACAAACAGATGCACACACACATACAGACATGCAGAAAATTGCAGCCAGGCACATGCATGCACACAGACACACATATGTAGACCTACAGACAGGCAAAGACATGCACAAGAATGAACACAAGCACAGGCACAAGCATGCACACACACATAGGCACATACATGCACACAGAATGCAGTCAGGCCAACACACGGACAAGCACAAATACATAGACACACAGGCACATGCATATACAGACATGCAGAAAAATGCAGACAGGCACACACGCTAATGTACAGCCATACATACATACACACATGTACACAGATTATACTCGTTTATACAAAAAAGTAATATAAACAGACATACACACATATTAGAGGAGTTCATACATTCCCCCGGCTTATCTCCGGTCTGGCCCGCAGGCTCCATTGCAGATCCTCTCAAGGGAGAAGTAGCAGTGCAGGGCGCTCTACCTGACGTCACAGTTAGCAGACACTGCCGCGTCTATTAACTGTGACATTGCCGGGGCAGGACACGAACAACTGAAAGCGCAAAGCAGCACCGGCTTACATAGAAACAGGTGGCCCCGGTACAGCTGCTGGTGGAGCATCCCGGGGCCCCGGCACAGCCGCTGGTGGAGCCGCCCAAGGCCCCTGCCCTAGCTCGGCCTGCGGTTAGCAGCTTGGGGCCCTATGTTAAGCATGGGGGGGACCACTAAGGACCTGGGGCCTACCAGGGGAACCCCGACACCCTGGTGGCCCATTCCGACCCTGGAAGTGAGCCCATTTAGGGTGTTTTTTTAAAGCTATTACTTATTCATATTCATGTAAAGACCTCTTCCCTTAATGTTAGTTCAGGGTAATTCTGTCATTTCACTAATGTATATGTGCAAAACTAGACACTTAGCGGTACTTCTCACATAGCGAGATCGCTAGCGAGATCGCTGCTGAGTCACGGTTTTTGTGACGCACCAGGGACCTCATTAGCGATCTCGCTGTGTGTGACACTGAGCAGCGATCTGGCCCCTGCTGTGAGATCGCTGCTCATTACACACAGTGCTGGTTCATTTTTTGGACGTTGCTCTCCCGCTGTGAAGCACAGATCGCTGTGTTTGACAGCGAGAGAGCAACGATCTGAATGTGCAGGGAGTAGGGAGCAGGCGTCTTGCAGCCTGCAGTAAGCTGTAACCAAGGTAAAAATCGGGTAACCAAGCGAAGCCCTTTGCTTGGTTACCCGTTATTTACCTTGGTTACTAGCGTCCGCTGCTCTCAGGCTGTCAGTGCCGGCTCCCTGCTCAAGTAGTTTGCTTATTAACCCGATGTGTACTCTGGCTGGGAGTGCAGGGAGCCAGCGCTAAACGGTGTGCGCTGGTAACCAAGGTAAATATCGGGTAACCAAGCGCTTGGTTACCCGATATTTACCTTAGTTACCAAGCCCAGCATCGCTTCCACGCGTCGCTGCTGGCTGGCAGCTGGTCACTGGTTGCTGGTGAGATCTGCCTGATTGACAGCTCACCAGCGACCATTTAGCGACGCACCAGCGATCCTGACCAGGTCAGATCGCTGGTGGGATCGCTGGAGCGTCGCTAAAGTGTGACGGTACCCTTAGTGGATTCTGTAAACGTTTGTATTTGCATAGTAAACTTGGTCATCTATTCACATGGTAAAATCTACATCCCCCCATCATCTAAACAATAAGATGATATAGACTGCAAATTATTCTGTAAGGATATTTGAAGAATCATTTATCACTCCCTTTTTTGAGCCTGTGTGGTCTGAGACAGAGACATTGATAAGAAAGTCTTTCTGCTGGGCTTTCATGGAGAGAATACTGTCTTGAATGTATTCCTTGTGGTGTGTGCCCAGTAGGCATAGGCTAAGTTCACACAGGGCATCTTTTATGCATTTTTGGTGCGTTTTTGAGGTCACAAATATGCACCTAAATGCATACATTTCCTTCCCCCAGCAAAGTCTATGAGATTTCGATTTTGCCGTCCACATTGTGCATCTTTTTTTGTCTGCATCTTGGCTGCGTTTTTGAAGATGCAGCATGTCAATTCTTCTTTGCGTTTTTCCAGCATTTTTGAGCCCTTCAAGTCAATAGATTTGACTTAAAAAATGCATTGGGCAAAATGTGGTAAAAACGCAGCAAAAATATGCGTTTTTTGATGCGCTTTTGCCGCTGGTGCGTTTTTTGGGGTCCAAAAACGCTGCATCTTTGTGGTTAGAATAGATGCACTGTGTGAACATAGCCATAGAGAAACTTATAGGCTATACTATGCTCCCATTGTCAATTAAATATGTAAATAGCCTCTTTTGAGAGGAAGAGAACAGGGACCCTTGTGCCACCTATTGGAAGCTTTACCCCTTACACACCCTGTTAATTGCCTCTCATCCAGCCAACCAATTCTTCTTCTTTGCCCTAATGATGGGTAACACCCCCCAAACATGACTCCACAGACGACAGTTCTGGCTTGATCTCCTAACATAAGTCATGTGGTAAGGCACTTTAAAGGTAATCTGTCACCAGGTTTTTACCACCTAATCTGAGAGCACCCACTCCTCCCGGAAGAAGCGGTTATACACCGCGAAACGGCCGTCGGAGGTTCCCCTCTGGTCTGGCCTGGCTCCCCTGCACCACCACTGTGACTAGGTAAGCACTCCATTTGCCCAGTGTTGATGGGCTGAGACTAACCCCTTGTATGGCTCTCCATATGGGTTTATACATATTGCCCACCTTCACTCCACTGTAAGGGCTTGATGATTTTTGCTATATACACTTTTTCCTAGTCCAGCATTATACTCAATTGTATTAAATCAAGGGCCTACTCTATTATGTACTAAGCCACACTGTGGGACTTTGTAACAGCACAATTGTTGTCCACAGGACCCAGGCCTTTGCCTGGGACATTCCTTTGGTCTGGCTCCCCTGCACCACTATTATGAGCAGGCAAGCATCTTTTTGATCTTTTTGCGCATTATTTGGAATTGATGCACTGACCATTATGCCTATCTCTAATTACTTTATATGGTGCTCCCCTCTAATTTAAAGGGTTCTATTATATTCTGAGAGGGTTCCTCCTCCCTAGTCTTGCCTGACTCTTTTTCTAGTATACACAATTGTGTGGATACTCTTAGTTCATGCCCCATTGTATTGATTTACAATTGAGTTTTTAATTGTGGTCCACGGGACCCAGGCATTCTATTCCCATAACTTATGCTTGTAAATGTCCTTCTTTCTACGTGTTGTTACTTGATGAGATTGATAAATAAATTTCTACTTTTGCACCAGTACTCCTAGTGCTCTTGTCTGTCTACATGCTTTTGGAGTGTGCTGTCTCGTGGCCACACTGGAGGGTTAACTCTATACCCGGTCCAGTGTGACCTTTATGAGACCTTAAGTTATGACCATGAGGCTCTTTGTTCGACTAATCTGAGAGCAGCATAACATAGGGGCAGTGATCCTGATTCCAGTGATGATGAGTCACTTACTGGGCTGCTTAGAGTAGTTTTGTTAAAATCACTGATTAATCAGCAGTAGATTATCATTCGAAGACTACTTGTCCTGCTGCCAGGGAGTCCAGCATATTCATGAGCTCTGTATAACTGCTAGATCTGCAACAGAGAAAACATGGACTTTATGAAAATGACAGCAAACAGCTCAGTAAGTGACACATCGCTGGAATCAGGGTCTCTGTTTCTACATTATGCTGCTCTCAGATGGGGAAGCAAAAAAGCTAGCGACAGATTCCCTTTAAAGAGTCCATATTGACTTTTAAGATTGCTACTTCCAACAGGTGGCAGTAGAGACCCTGCTCTCTTTCTCTGTGAAGAGGCTATTTGCAAGTTCTATGTTGGTGTAATATCAATGGATTTGAATGTTCCAGGATTTCTAGTCAAGGAGGGAGTGCATCTACAGGATGAACAGGAAGTGTATTATGGTTTGCTAGTCTTTAGAGCTAGCTCTCTGTATGCATTTGCTATAGAAAAGTTCCTTCCCATCTATCTGGGGCATGAAAATAGAATCTGCTAGTGGTGTTTCTGATCTTTTTTAGATCAGTTGCTGATGTGAAAAGCCACGTTCTTCCTCCCCAATGTCATCAGAAGTGCAAAGTTATATGACCTGATGGCATACTGGGTTTTATGCTAATCTGTTAAGGGAAGAATTTAGTAATTTAATCTTGTTCTGTTGCTTTTAATGCATCTTGCACTTCATAGAATTGTCATAAGTGACAGTAGGATGCAGCTCTTTCCAGTTATATATACAAATAAACACAAAACTAATTATCTTTTAACTGATCTTAGGTTTTTAAGGAGACAAAAACCACTTTGCTGTGGCCTCCATATTCATGACTTATTCAGTGGTTCCTTCTGAATCCCTGAAAAACATTCAGGCAATGTTGGAGCAGGGCCGCCACCAGAAATGTCAGGGCCCTATACTCTAGGTGACTGCAGGCTTCTGAATTCTCACAATGCATGTTCTGCACACTTAGGATTCTCCCATGCCAGTGGCAAGAGTAGACTGTCATGTGAGCTCAAGTATGCCGTGTACTGCACATCCGAGTCATTGATTTGGATAGGAGCGGATGTACAGTACTCAGCCACGGCCATGATCAGAAGATGGATTAGATCTGAAATTGAGCACTCTGGCTGTCTACAGCTGCCACCGGCACCAAAAACAGCTGGTTGGCAAGGGTGCCTGTTGCTGGACCCCAGCTGATTAGACACACTGGCTGTATACCACACACAGCTCTGACACACTGACAGTATATCGCACACAGCTGACACACTGGCTGTATACCACACACAGCTCTGACACATTGACCATATACCGCACACAGCTCTGACACATTGGCCATATACTACACACAGCTCTGACACATTAGCCATATACCGCACACAGCTCTGACACACTGCCATATACCGCACACAGCACTGAAACTGGCAGTATACTGCACACAGCTCTGAAACTCAGTATGCCTCACACAGCTCTGAAACTGTCAGTATACCGCACACAGCTCTGAAGCTGTCAGTATACTACACACAGCTTTGACGCAGGCAGTATACAGTACACAGCTCTGAAACACTGGCTGTATACCGCACACAGCTCTGACACATTGGCGATATACCGCACACAGCTCTGACACATTTGCCGTTTACTGCACACAGCTCTGACACATTGGCCATATACCGTACACAGCTCTGAAACTGGCAGTATACTACACACAGCTCTGAAACTGTCAGTATACCGCACACAGCTCCTAAACTGTTAGTATACCGCACACAGCTCTGAAATTGTTAGTATACTGTGCACAGCTTTGACGCTGGCAGTATACAGCACACTTCTCTGAAACACTGGATGTATACTGCACACAGCTCTGACACACTGGCCATATACCACAGACAGCTCTGACACTGGTAGTATACAGCACACAGCTCTGACACACTGGCTGTATACCGCACACAGCTCTGACACACTGGCTGTAAACTGCACATTGTACTCATATGTGGCGCCCCTGACCTGGTCAGGCACCACTGAGTACTGCACCCATGCTGGGGACAGTACAAACAGGTAATCCAGAAGGCTGACCGAGGTGTGACTACACAGGCGCATAGTGATCAGGTCTCACACATGTACCTTTGAGAGGACCCCTGGGGATCCCAGGAGGGGGCAAAGCCTTCACCTCCACTTGAGGAGTGGAGGGGGCGAAGCCTCCATCTCCACTCAAGGGGTGTGGTAGAGAGCCTGGTTGCTAGGTGGCGTAGGCAAGAACAGGAGAGGAGGGAACAGTGAGTCAGTTTAGTGTGCAGTCCAGGGAGAGCAGACGTCAGGAGCAGACCCCTGGGGCTGTGACAGTCTAACAGCGCCCGCGCAGTGACTACCGACGGGGGAGAACGGTCACCTGGTAGTGCTGCCCGAACCCCACACACAGCTAGAGAGAGAGCAGCGTAGTGGAAAGTACGGAGACTGTCAGGGAGTACCAGGCCCAAACGGGCGGCAGATCCCGGTGCGGGGATAGATCCACCTTTCCTTGCTAAACCTGCCGGTGTGGGGCCCTCAAAGCCCACGCCACAACACCCCAAAGGCCGCAGCCACGTAGCCACAGTTAGGGCCCATAGTTCACAGGAGGCAAGCAGCTGGAGTGATCTGGTCCAGGCGACAAGCAAACGGCAAACAAACGAGGGGAGCAGCTACTTCCCTGGGTGACCCCCATAGGGACTAAAAGTCGGGGTTACCACAAACCACAGAAGGGCTAAGGAAGGCGAGTCGGTAGCCACCCTCATCAGTCAGCCTGAAGGACACCTGGTTCCAGCCTGGTTCATCCCAGCTACGCCCGGGTTACTCACTCTGCCACCTTCTGTGAGTAAAACCCCTGAAAGACATTCTGCTTGTGTGGAGTTATTCTGCGCCTTGTGGTTCTACACACTTACACAGGGCCCTGGGGCTTGCCTCACTCTCAGGAGCCTATTACAACTGACTGCACCCACCATCAGCCCCAGGCGTCCCTCGATCTGCAGTGGCGGTCCCCACTGACCGCAATTCTGAGAGTGGCGTCACGACAATCCTAGAAGAAGGTTCCCTACCTGTGACAAGATCCAGCTGTGTGGAGTCCCTGAAGGTAATGCATCGACACAACACTGGAGGGGCTTCACATCTGGCGTCACGAACAGGATAAGGACTAGACCTGTCCAGACAGGTGACCATGTGCCTGGGCGGTCCGCTTGAAAAATTGGAAGCGCCGCCATATTGCCACCATGAAAAGCGCGCTGAAAAACAACAGCAGCCCGCGCTGGGAGAAGTTACCGCCCACGAAGAGGTGTGGCTACCCAGAGATCCCCTGCAGAGTCCTGACCTCGCAAGTGAAGAGAGCGGAGGCGTTCAGAGACGTCGGGACAGAAAGGGAGCCAGAAGCCTGCTGCTGGAAGAGGCAGAGCAGAAACTGAAGAGCCTGCTACTGGAGGCAGCGACGAGTCCGCTGCTGGGAAATCGTGCAGAAGAAGGCGCAGAGGAAATGGCGTCTGAACGCAGAGACCCAGAGCCAGGCTCCGCTGCCTGGTGGTATCAGGAACTTGCCCAGTTCTGCGACCAACTGGAGGCCAGGGTCATACGACAGATCAGCGAGGAACGCACGGCGCTTCTGGAGATGGCTGCCGCGGTGCAGGCCTATGAGGAAAAAGCTGCGCGACGAGTGCCAGACCGAGCGGCGACGACTCAGACCCCGATGGTGCCACCGATGGGTGAGTCCAGTGTTGCCCCTGCCAGCGCGAGTGCCCCGACCCCTGCTGCCACGCCAGCGGTCCCTGAAGAGGCGCCCGGCGCGGCGACGCTGGACCAGGCCGCAGCAGCGATGCCCTGCCCGGCCCGCAAGCCCAGGCCGCCGCAGCGATGCCTTGCCCGGCCCGCAAAGATCCGGCTGCCACCGCGACCCTCATCCATGCCGCGGGTGTGACGCTGACCCAGGCCGCCGCCTTGCTAGGCCCGGCCCGCCAAGACCCCACCGCAGCAGCGACGCTCATCCACGCCGCAGGCGAGGTGCTGAACCAGGCCGCAGCCACGCCAGGTGCGGCCCGCCAAGCTCCGATCGCTGCAGCGACGCCCAGCCCAGCCTGCACAGATCCCATCGCAGCTGCGACGCCAATTCAGGCCGCCGCAGCGATGCCCTGCCCGGCCCGCCAAGAACCGGCCACCGTAGCGATGCCCGCTAAGACTCCAGCTGCGACCCTGAGTGAGACTGCGACAGCAACGCTGATCCAGGCCGCCGCCATGCAGGGCGCGGCCCACCAAGACCAGGCCGCCGCCATGCAGGGCGCGGCCCGCCAAGACCAGGCCGCCGCCATGTCAGGCGCGGCCCGCCAAGACAAGAATGTACCTCTGTTTACCCCGGCCTGCAAGGCCAGAGCAGACACCGCTCCCCAGTCTAAGGAAGTCCCTGCTAGGAAGTCCCTGATAGAAGAGGACCCCGAATACTGGAAGCTGAAGGCTGACCTAGAGGCCCAGTTCCCACAGGAGATGGTGGATCGGTATCTGCTCCCTCCGCACACCCCCAAGGCGACTTCTGCAGCAACCACGCCAAAGAGTCCCCCGCCCGGGCCTGCTGATGACCACCCATCCCCGGCGCTGCCACAACAGGAGTGCTCAGAAGAACTAAGGAGAGAGGAGGCCAGGAAGCTGAGGAGCTGACCCCGGAGCCATCAGCAGTGGATCCATGCCCCGCGCCAGAGATGCTGCCGTATTCCCGCTGGGATGAAGAGAGCCCGACACCCTCTGCTGAAGAAGATCTGTCCAGGTACCTCGCCTGGGAGCCTGCAAACAGTGAAGCCGCACCCCAGCAGAACCCAGCCCGTAGGACACGGCGCCGTAGTAGAACAAGGTTTTCCCCTGCACCGCAGTCTCCAGAGCAGAAAGACGAAGTCATGGCCAGAGATTTGGAAGAGAAACGGTTCCTGAGAAGGGCCAAATCCCAGGTTAGAGGTCCACTTTGTCGTGGTGTAGTAGAAGACTTCAGCTTGAAATCAGGATATGGCTTCATAGTAGCTCCTGGTATGAAGGAAGGCATCTTTGTTAACAGAAGAGACGTTAGAGCCCATTTGCCCAGAGGACATCCAGGAAGGAACCTACGGACAGGAGATTCAGTGGAATTCACCATGCACCAAGGAGAAAGAGGATGGTATGCATTGGATGTTACACCATGTCCCAGAAATCCCTACAGTGAACCTGCTGTCTCAACAGAAAAAGAAACCGATACAGAAAAAGAAACAGATACAGAAGAAGAAGGAAAAGACAGAGATGGAGAAAGCAACAGGTGCCGCAGCCCTACAGGCCCAAGCCCTGGTGAGGAGGAATCTATGTAGAGAAAAGTAAAGTACAGCAAGTTAAAGTTTTGAAAAGTTTGCAACGTTAATGTTTAAGAAATGCGCCCACATGAACTAATGTGAGAAACCCATGAACCTTAAGGCTATGAACTGGCTATAGCCACAAACTCTCGCAGTGTAAATAGTTACCCCAGAGGTACCACCACCAGAGCCAGCCTGTTTAGGGGCCTGGCTCGCCCGCAACCAGGGAGCATGCCTGTTTATGGGGCCTGGCTCTCCACCACAAAGAGGGTACCTGGTCAGCACCAACTGTGAAGGCCGCCTCTGGATCCTGCCAGAAGTGGCTGAAGGCGCGGCTTCACCAGGCCAGGTATGCCCTGAAGACCACTAGACCATGAAAGCCGCCTCTACATCCTGCCAGAAGTGGCTGAAGGCGCGGCCAACGGGAGAGGAAGATTGGAGGAAAGGTCTGGGGAAGTGGATGGCCCAGACCTGGTTACCAAAAGAAACCGGTGACCTGCCTCCTGAAAGGGTTTAGCGTGGGTTAACGGACTTGTGGGTGGAGGGTGGTGATGTATGGTACCTGGTGGTTTTAAAACGTTTTACCATGTTTTAATGTTTTATGCATTTTAAAATGTTGTCTTGCAGCCCGAGGACGTGCTGGTGATAACTAAGGGGGAATGTGGCGCCCCTGACCTGGTCAGGCACCACTGAGTACTGCACCCATGCTGGGGACAGTACAAACAGGTAATCCAGAAGGCTGACCGAGGTGTGACTACACAGGCGCATAGTGATCAGGTCTCACACATGTACCTTTGAGAGGACCCCTGGGGATCCCAGGAGGGGGCAAAGCCTTCACCTCCACTTGAGGAGTGGAGGGGGCGAAGCCTCCATCTCCACTCAAGGGGTGTGGTAGAGAGCCTGGTTGCTAGGTGGCGTAGGCAAGAACAGGAGAGGAGGGAACAGTGAGTCAGTTTAGTGTGCAGTCCAGGGAGAGCAGACGTCAGGAGCAGACCCCTGGGGCTGTGACAGTCTAACAGCGCCCGCGCAGTGACTACCGACGGGGGAGAACGGTCACCTGGTAGTGCTGCCCGAACCCCATACACAGCTAGAGAGAGAGCAGCGTAGTGGAAAGTACGGAGACTGTCAGGGAGTACCAGGCCCAAACGGGCGGCAGATCCCGGTGCGGGGATAGATCCACCTTTCCTTGCTAAACCTGCCGGTGTGGGGCCCTCAAAGCCCACGCCACAACACCCCAAAGGCCGCAGCCACGTAGCCACAGTTAGGGCCCATAGTTCACAGGAGGCAAGCAGCTGGAGTGATCTGGTCCAGGCGACAAGCAAACGGCAAACAAACGAGGGGAGCAGCTACTTCCCTGGGTGACCCCCATAGGGACTAAAAGTCGGGGTTACCACAAACCACAGAAGGGCTAAGGAAGGCGAGTCGGTAGCCACCCTCATCAGTCAGCCTGAAGGACACCTGGTTCCAGCCTGGTTCATCCCAGCTACGCCCGGGTTACTCACTCTGCCACCTTCTGTGAGTAAAACCCCTGAAAGACATTCTGCTTGTGTGGAGTTATTCTGCGCCTTGTGGTTCTACACACTTACACAGGGCCCTGGGGCTTGCCTCACTCTCAGGAGGCTATTACAACTGACTGCACCCACCATCAGCCCCAGGCGTCCCTCAATCTGCAGTGGCGGTCCCCACTGACCGCAATTCTGAGAGTGGCGTCACGACAATCCTAGAAGAAGGTTCCCTACCTGTGACAAGATCCAGCTGCGTGGAGTCCCTGAAGGTAATGCACCGACACAACACTGGAGGGGCTTCACACATACACTGGGCGTATACTGCACACAGCCATGACACACTGGTCATATTGTATACCGCACATGACACACACTGTTCATATACAGAACACATGCATTGGACACACTGTATACTGTACACATCACACACACACGCCGTACACAGCAGTCACAAACTGTATACAGCACTCACATGCCGTGCACAGCACTCACACGCCATACACAGCCTTCACACCCCATATACAGCACTCACACCCCATATACAGCACTCAGACCCCATATACAGCATTCAGACACTGGACATAAACAGCATACATACACTGAACATTGAAGTCAACAATACATTAGATATATGGTGAAGCAAATCCAGAAAAAAGGGGGGATTCTTTCAGCTCACCTATTCAGTGTCCATATTACTGGCTGTGAGTCCACTTAATACTGGGCGGTGCAAGGAAACAAGATGCCGGGCAGTCCACAATACTAGTGAGTGGAAGGAGATCCAGCACTCGTCCAGATAAAATCAATTTTCTTTATTTCAAAATTAAATTAAAAAACATGGCCCAAAATAAAACAAGGTACTGGCACCAATACACACCGCTTACGCGTTTCAGACCGTGAGGTCCTTACTCATAGCATCATAAAAAATAAAGAATATTGATTTTATCTGGGTGAGTGCTGGATCTCCTTCCACTCATTAGATATATGGTGGTATATATTAGATACACACTTAGCTCAGATATAAGTACCTGCTGCTTAGTTTCCCCTATAAGATCAGGTGCAGCACAAGTTCCTGACTGACGCTCCCTCCTCATGTAAGATGGATGCAGCAGCCGTGCACTGAGTGGTTAATGTGTGACCAATCAGCACTTCTTTTTTCTCGTCTCCTGACTCCTCTGCGGTGCTAGACCTGAACAACCGAGCATAGAGGCCTGAGTGCACAGGACGGGAGGGTGAGAGGCTTAGCACATGGCACTATGCAGCGTCCTCAGTACCGTGCAGGCCCCTCCTCCATCACTCTCCTTCTAACTGCAGTACTGTAATCTAACAGGAGATCGTGCAGGAGCCAGAGGCCGGGGGAAGTCCCCCCTTATTGCTGTCTGCCAGCCGGCGCCCTGTGCTAAGCAATTGATCACAGGGAGCCACGAACTACACTTTCTTTAAGTCCAGCTGTCAGCTTGACTGCCAGACTCCGAGAATAGCTCCCACTATGGAGGGTGGTAAAACACAGCCACCGGGAGACTCTCAAATTGCTGCATCAGGCAGCCTGACAGTGCCCCCTGACAGCTGTGCCTGGGGCATATGCCCCACCAGCCCCCCAGATACACCTCTGGTATAATACACCCTCATACTGCCTCTCTGTACAATATGTGCCCACACACTGTCCCACTGCATAATACACCCCTATACTGCCTCTCTGTACAATATCCCACAATATTCCCCCATACTGCTCCTCTGGATAATACACCCCCACACTGCCCTGCTGTATAATACACTCCCACACTGCCTCTCTGTATGATATCCCCCCACAGACACTGCTCCTCTGTATAATATCCCCCCACACACTGCCCCTCTGTAAAATATTCTCCCACACACTGCCCCTCTGTATAATATAACCCCACACACTGTCCCTCTGTATAATATCTCCCCATAACCACTGCCTCTATGTACAATATCTCCCACACACTCCCCTCTGTGTAATATCCCTCCACACACTGCCCCTCTGTAAAATATCCACCCACACACTTACTGCCCATCTGTATAATATCCCCCCACACAGACTGCCTCTCTGTACAATATCCACTACACACACTGCCCCTCTGTATAATATAACCCCACACACTGTCCCTCTGTATAATATCCCCCACACACATTGTTGCTAGCAATACTATGCCCCCTTTCACAATTTCCCCTATTGCTCTATAATGTGCCTTTGTAGTAATATTTTGACCCCTTCCCTTCTGTCCGCTCCCCTCCAGAATAAAGGGTAGGACATATAATCTTCCGCTCCTCCATGGAATGCTTAGCATTCCTCACCACTTCTGTGCAGCCCACAGCAGTGTGATCAGGTTGCAGCATGATGACCTCATCAGGCTGCTGCACATCAGGTGAAGAAGACATGCACTGCTCTGCCCCACTGCTCCTGGTGCCACGACATGGCTAATTTGCATGAGAAGCGCATCACATGCGAATTAGCTATGTGGTGGTGCACAGTGTGCACTCACCCAGCATAAAGTGGCCGAAGCAACAGAGGGTGGCTGGCAGCGTCTGATGGCATTGATCATGTCAGACATGGCCGGCCCCCTGTGCTGCGAACACTTTATGCTGGTCAGTGTGTGCCACCACATAGCTAATTTGCAAGTGGTGCACTGTCACATGCAAATTAGCCATGTGGTCGCACCAATGGCAGTGAGGCTAAGCAGTGCGCTTCATTCATTATCAGCAGGCTGCAGTTATGACTTGGGCTTGGGGCTTAGTAAAGCTAAGTAATTACCTCTGGGCCAGTGCCAGGCCCCCCTCTTCACCAGGTCCCATACACCAGTAAGGGCAGTAATGCCCTGATGTTGACCCTGTGTCGGTGTGTGGGCACTCTTGTTATCATAGAAAGTTATCACTCTGGCAGTTTCAATCAAAGATCCTATTTGATTTGAAGAAAAAAAAAGTACCAAAAAAATTCAGGAAATTTGTGGTTAGGTTGCAGCTGCCTATGGCTCAAGCTACTCCCCTTTAGTAGCAGCTTACACACTGAGCAAGAGACACACATCTTCTCCCACCTACCCTTAAATAATCCATACGCCATTAGCCAGAAACACATAATCTTAAAGGTATATACACTTAATTTAAATAATATTTTTTTTTCAACATAAATAATAAATCAGTGCTATCTCCTTCTGAAGTACAAAAGGAGCTTATAATTTTTGTACAGATCAAGAAAACAACCAAGCCATGCAAAAGAAACAAAATGTATCCTTTTTTTCCTGCAGCTCTGCCTCACCTGGCATTAAATCAGGTGCAGACTATATAAACCTTTTATATAAACCTTTCACACCCTGCGCTCAGGTTTAGCCACATGCAGGTAAGGCCGGGTACACATATCCGGCTTTTCGCCGGTTTGACGGATGCGGCGCACGCCAGTACAGTGTATGCAATACACTGGCAACGCAACAAGCGCCCATCACATGCTGTCATGTGACCGGAGCACGTGACCCGGAAGTTGCGGCGCTGCCACTGTACTGTATCATAGTGTACTGGCGTGCACCGAATCCGTCAAAACGGCGAAAAGCCGGATATGTGTACCCGGCCTTAGATGGTAATGCTGGGTTTCAGGGGGATTGGTGGATCAATTTCTGTAGAAACTACAATGGACAGAGAGGGAAGTTTGCTGGACAGTACAGGGGAAAAAAAAAAAAGAGAAAAGCATGCAAACATACTAATACACCATTCAACCATCTCCCCAACTTACTCCCAAGCCCAAGTTGAAGCTAGTCCTTCCACACAAGAGCACTCTTGGACTTTGGCACCATATTGGGATAGGTGATCAGCATTCTTATGCTGAATTTCCCGGTTTGTACTGTACTGAGAATTGATAAGACAGTAATTTTAAAGGGGTTTGCCACTACTTTTACATTGATTGCCTATCCTTAGATTAGGTAATCAGTGTCTGACAGGCAAGTGTTCGACACCTGGCACCCCCACCGGTAGCAGTTCCGGAGCTGCTCTGTCAACTGATAGTGGCCATGACCGGGAACTGCACATCTGTCTCTCATTCAAAACAATAGGGGGTAGATGTGCAGTACCCGGCCGCTGCTGCTATCAGTTGACGGGGCTGCTCCGGAACACAACATTTCTGGCTGCCTACTGCCGGCAGCGGCACAGTGATTGGCAGGGGTTCAGGGTGTAGGACATTAGCCGATCAGTCATAGTACTCTTTGTATATGTAACTTTTGACTTTGCAGAAAGTAATAAAAATGCCTTAAAACATTCTCTCTTTCTCATTATTCTGGCATTTGGTAAATACAAATAATTTTGGTTCCTAATTGACCTAAAACTGGAAAAGTTTATTTTGATTTTATGTCAGATAGTGAGAAAAACATATATATGTGTCTATTTAGATAGTTTATGTAAACTTTGGGTTTCAACTGTATGATTCATACAACTTAACTCTCACAAAATGATTATGCTATAAGGAAATGCACAATATTCAAATACAGAAATTATTATTAATTTGCTGTCTATAATTCATAGACTATCGCATAATTGAATCTGGAAGTTAAGATATTATTTCTTTTCTGAATGTCCAAAAATGGAACAAATTAATTCTAACTTTTTTTTTCTTGCTGACTTCTATATTGAAAACCACCTACAGGAGGTCTGACAGCTGTCAGGGAGACTAAAATATTGAGTAACAGTAATATGTTCAGTTAGAAGAAAACATGGAACGAGAGGCAGAGATGAGTGATCCTGAGATATTTGCCAGAAAACACTGAATTGAGCCTAATTATGGAGGGAATTGAAGCTAAACCCATAAAAATCCATTAAAGTACATGATCCCTATATGCCAGGAATGCCGAATACTATGTTTAAGTGACTGCTGATCTGATGCACAAATATAAGTGTTCAAAGGCATTGCATAATAATCTTTCTGCACTAACCAGTTTGTTTGGGACCAGCTGACTAGCTTTTGTGTATCAGGGTGTCCCAACTCTACCTTGAGGACAGCTATTGGATGACAGGAGGACAAAAAACAGGGGTTAGGCCGCGCTAACATCAGCGGTATTTTGCCGCAAAACCGAATCCGTCATGAATGCGTTTCAGTTCCATTAATTTACAATGGACTTGCAGCAAGATGCAGTCACATGCGGTTGTGTATGCCGTACGCAACCGCATGTGACCGCATCTTGCCACGATTCCATTGTAAATGAATGGAACTGAAACGCATTTATGACGGATCCGGTTTTGCGGCAAAATACCGCCGATGTGAGGTGAGCCTTAGCAATATCTCTTAACTAAAAAGTAGAGAAAAAAAAAAAACATCCACACTTAAGGGTGCTTTACACGCTGCGACATTGCTAACGATATATGGTCGGGGTCACGGTGTTTGTGACTCACATCCGGCGTCGTTAGCGACATCGCAGCGTGTGACAGCTAGGAGCGACGATCAACGATTGCAAAAACATCAAAAATCGTTGATCATTGACACGTCGCTCCTTTTCATAATATCGTTGGTGGTGCATGCCACTGGTTGTTCGTCGTTCCTGCGACATCACACATCGCTATGTGTGACACTGCAGGAACGACGAACATCTCCTTACCTGCGTCCACCGGCAACGAGGAAGGAAGGAGGTGGGCAGGATATTCCGCCCGCTCATCTCCACCCCTCCGCTTCTATTGAACGGCTGCCATGCGACGTCGCTGTGATGCCGCACGAACCGCCCCCTTAGAAAGGATGCGGTTCGCCGGCCACAGCGACGTCGCAGGAAAGGTAAATCCGTGTGATGGGTGTAAACGATGTTGTGCGCCACGGGCAGCGATTTGCCCGTGAAGCACAACCGACGGGGGTGGGTATGCTCGCTAGCAATATCGATAGCGATATCGTAGCGTGTAGAGTGCCCTTTACGGTAGTGGTTTAAACAGTAGGTGGTTAAATATTAAAATTGTCTTTGCAGACCTTGACAAATTACAGCTATCCATTCTGGCCCACTGACCAGGATAGCCAAAGGGCTGGAAGTCAAATGTAATGAATTGTCAGTGTGGTGTTTGGACACTGTGTGCCCTGATCTGCATAGTCACAGAGACACAAGTCAGGTACCCACCCGAAGTCAGAGAAGAGAGGGAACGTGAGCCAGAGAAAAGAGAGTAAGAACAAAACAAAGGGTGGGTAGAAAGGGCAAGAAACATCGAGATATACACCGGGATCATAGTGGATACAGAGATTGTGACAAGGATAGACATCTTGAGAGAGTTCATAGTAAGAATCAAAGCTTTACATGGTACTTCTATGCTTGTTATACTTAAGGTCTTTTAATAGCAGTAGTATATTTTCCTGTTTTATATTATCTTTATAAAAAAATAGTAAATTGTAGGATTTTGATTACTGCTACTGGTAAGAATACATGATAGGATAGGCTCAATCATGACATGCAGTAGAAGCTAGTTAACATCGGCTCAATAGTAAGTGATACAATTAATATTGAGCAAAATTAAATTTTGCCTATTGGTTTGGCCCTCAACAACAGTTTCATTCTCTCATGTAGTCCATTGGGAAAATTAATTGTCCCCCGCTAGTTTATTGCACTCGTATCTAGTTGCATTGTAGATTTTCTGTTGGATCAGACCAGATGGGCTAACCAATGCTCCCCAAGTGCATCAGTGAACCTTGGACACACATGACTCTCATGTTCATTTAATTGTTGTTTTACCTTGGACTACTGTCGGTAGGTAATTATCACTGTATACTGGGAACATCCTACTAGACCAATTATTTTGGAGATGCACTGACTAAGTCTGCTAGCAATAAAGACTGCAATCAGGTTGATTTTGGAGCTGTTGCAAAGGTAATAAGGGTAGGCTCTTGGTTGACACTGCAACATATGCTCTCATGCTCCTTTCTTTGAGGCGTAACTTTGTAAACAGAAAAGAGGTTTAATAGGGAGGATTGCTTGTGGGGACGAGAACATATGATGTGACTTATGTTGATGCATTGACCATTATTGGTTCAACATATATAGCAATTGAAAAAAGACTGGATCTTTTAGAAGCGTGTATCAGTTATGCATCAATAGCTTTTTCAGGTTAAGTATAGTCATGGCCAAAAGTGTTGGTAACTTTGAAATTGTTCCAGAAAATGAAACATTTCTCCCAGAAAAGTATTGAAATTACAAGTTTGGTCATACACGTTAATTTCCTTTGTATGTATTGGAAGAACTCAAAAATACAGAGAAATAAAAGGCAAAATGCACATAATTTCACCCAAAACCCCAAAAATGGGCCTGACAAAATTGTTGGCACCTTTCCAAAATTGTGGGTAAACAACTTTGTTTCAAACATGGGATGCTAAATTCAAACTCACCTACGGCAAAAACAGGTGTGCAACATCAAAATCACACCTGAAACCAAATAAAAAGGAGAGAAGTTGACTCAATGTTTGCATTGTGTGTTTGTGTATGCCACACTAAGCAATGGGAACATATAGAACTGTCTGAGGACTTGAGAACCAAATAGTTGAAAAATATAAACAATCTCAGGGTTTCAAGTCCATCTCCAGAGTTCCTGGTATTCCTTTATCACAGTGTGCAACATGTGCAAGAAGTTTACAAGTTTACAACAATGGCACTGCAACTAATCTCCCTGGACATGGATAACAGAGGAAAATTGATGAAAGGTTGCAACACAGGATAGTTTAGATGGTGGATTAGCAGCCCCTGTCCTGCAGGCTCAGGGTGCATCAGTGTCAGAGGAAACTATCCATTGAAATTCAAATGAAATGAAACACTATGGCAGGAGAACCTCACTGCTGACACAGAGACAAAAAAGCTAAGACTGCAGCTTGCTAAACTGTATGTGAATAAGCCAAAATCCTTCTGGGAAAGCATTTTGTGGACAGATAAGACCGAGATAGAGCATTCTACTGTTTACTGAAAATGGAATTAGGTCTACAAAGAATAGAACACAGTACCTACAGTCAAATATGGTGGAGACTCAAAGATGTTTTGGGGTTGTTTTGCTGCCTCTTGGACTGAATGCCTTGTCTGTGTGCAACACATCATGAAATCTGCAGATTACCAAAAGGATTTTGGGTCACAATGTAGTACCCAGTGTCAAATAGCTTGCATTTTAGGCCATTGGTCTTCCAGCAGGACAATGACTCCAAACATACTTCAAAAAGTACCCAGAAATGGACGGAAACAAAGCACTAGAGAGTTCTGAAGTGGCCGGCCATGAATTTAAATGTAAATCCCATTGAACACCAGTGGAGAGATTGTAAAATTTCTGGTGGGAGAAGGCACCCGTCAAATATGAGAGACCTTTAGCAGTTTGCAAAAGAAGATAGGCCCAAAATTCCAATTGAGAGGTGTAAGAAGCTTGTTGATGGTTATAGGAGGCGATTGATTGCAGTTATTTATTCTAAAGGATGTGCAACCAAATATTAAGTTTAGGGTGCCAACATTTTTGTCTGGCCCATTTTTGGGGTTTTGTGTGACATTGTGTCCAATTTGCCTTTTTTTCTCTGTTTTGTTGTGTTGTTTCAAAAGGAAATAAACATTTGTATAACTAAACATGTGTAATTGTAATAATTTCATTGAAAAAAATACTTCATGTTCTGGAACAATTTCAAGGGTGCCAACGCTTTCGACCATGACTGTATATATTACTGGCAACCCTAGCAGAAATAGCTGAAGTGTGGGCAAGGATACTGAATTTGGCCATGTGTTACAAATTGATGACTGCATTTAGTCATGCTAAGATCTGGAATGACAACAAACACAAACCCAAGTCTGTAGAAGTACAATCATGGCATTTGTAGGCATTAGCAATAATTTATTTCAATTTTCAATATTTATATTTATTTACATTTTTTATTTGAAGGATAATTGCTGATAGAAAAATGTCTAAATCCCTGTAGTAAAAATGTGATGCATTATTATACCAGATGTTATTTTCCAGATGTTGACAACAAGCAAAAGTATTTCAAACTGATAATAATTATATAAAGCTATAAAAAATAATAAATTAGAGCAAGAAGAAGACAAGAGGGAAACACATAGAAGCCAACAATCACTTTGAAGAATCTGCAGAATTCAGTGCTTGAGACTGGAGTGAAGGTGCATCAGTCAACAAAATCAAGCGCCTGAATAACACTGGTCTAAACCTAAAAGTTTAAGTATGTTTTATAGGATGTATTTTATCCCCGGGCATCTTGCTATTATTGAAGGATAGATAAATTGTTCAGGGTACTGGAGGATCCTGATATTGCAATATCAGTTTGAGTCTGCTACAAAAAAACGAAGCATGGAAGAAATTTCACTTTTCAACAGGACAGTGATCCTAAAAGCTAAACAGTAGCAGCTGAGCAACAAAATACTGTAAGGAGTGTTACAATGGTCAAGTCAACAGAAATCTATCTAGTGAAAAATTTGTGACATTACAGAACATAATAGTTAACAATATTACTGTTAGCAAGAGCAATCTGTGTAAAGACACATTCACAGAGCAAAATCATGTTCCTAAAGGTACCATCACACTTAGCGACGCTCCAGCGATCCCACCAGCGATCTGACCTGGCAGGGATCGCTGGAGCGTCGCTACATGGTCGCTGGTGAGCTGTCAAACAGGCAGATCTCCACAGAGATCAGCCACCAGCCACCAGCGACCCGTGTAACGACGCTGTGCTTGGTAACCATAGTACACATCGGGTTACTAAGCAAAGTGCTTTGCTTATAGTTACCCGATGTGTACCTTGGCTACGTGTGCAGGGAGCAGGGAGCCGGCTTCTAGAAGCTGTGGACGCTGGTAAGAAAGGTAAATATTGGGTAACAAAGCAAAGCGCTTTGCTTGGTTACCCGATGTGTACCTTTGTTACCAGCGTCCGCAGAAGCCCGCTCCCTGCTCCCTGCACATTCAAATCGTTGCTCTCTCGCTGTCACACACAGCGATCTGTGCTTCACAGCGGGAGAGCAATGACCAAAAAATGGTCCAGGACATTCAGCAACGACCGGCGACCTCACAGCAGGGGCCAGGTTGCAGCTGGATGTCACACACAGCAACATTGCTAGCAAGATTCCTGTTGCGTCACAAAAACCGTGACTCAGCAGCGATGTCACTAGCGTTGTCACTTAGTGAGGCGTGGCCTTTAGTCTTCACATGATCTGAAGCAGCCTTCATCATGTGCCTCAGTACATAGCCTTAACACTCTCATGTTCATTAAGGTGGCTGACATTAGATTATTGTCGACTAAACAATGCTTCAGCCAATTGTTCGGCCAACAGCCATCTCGATCATCTTTCCCATACACAGTACTTAATCGGCAGGGTGTTCCTCTGATCTCTATAAGAAAGCCACCATCAGACATCTGGGCTGTTGGGTAACCTCTGGAAGAACAAAGCGATTGCCAGTCCATAATCGGACATGGCCGATCGACAACTTCTCTGATGATCATTTGGCTGGCACCCCAATATGTATTTGAGTCTTGGCAGAACCTACCAATATTAGCGAGTTTGACCGACATTAGTCTTATGTGTATGGGAGCCATTAGATTAAAGTCAACCAATCCACTGTAACGGCTCCAGTGTCCCCATGCACTCATGCTTTTTCCTCCCAGCCTATGGGAGGAAGCCTATGGCTGAGAAGCACTGGGTATTTAAGGCATCCTCTCCCTTTAGGAGGTGCCTGAGAAATGTGTTTATTCACTTGATGCATGTTTTCTAGTTGTCAGGTTCCATATCCTGTGCTGTATCTTGTGCCCTTATTATGTATCTTACATTATTCCCCTTACATAGTCACTGGTGTGCATACCTTATCTCCCCATAGTGATGTTTTTTAGGTTTTTGCACCCAGTTCGGACTTAGAATGGTGTTCCAAACGTTATTCATATATGTTCTAGTACCTGTCTGGTGTACCTTTCCTGGCAGTACCTGCCTGCCTGCCAGTCTGTTAAAGCCATCCAGTCTGTACCAGCTGTCTAGTCTCTACCAACCATCCAGTCTGTATTCAATATTCAATCTGTTTCAGCCATCCTGCCGGCACCTGAGCACGTAGGTGCCTACCTGACTCTTGGAGTCAGCTGCTAGAGGGCCAAGAGTTCCCCTGGAGTGGTACATGGTGTCTACCTACCAGCACAAGCCTAACTTCACCATCTGAGGCTATAGTGAAGATGAGGTAGTTGCTTAGTCATGCCCCTCCAGGGTGAGCCCGGTCTCATGGTGCAGTGGGTCCACATCTACTAGCATGACAGTTTGCTCAGGCCATGGACCCCACTGGCTCCTCTACACTTCCGGTGTCTAGCCAGTGGGAAAAGCAGGATCAGATCCTGACCTTTCTGTGGTCCGTGAACACTTGTCTGAACGCTCTATCGCCTGCTGCCTCATCTGCTTGAGTCCAGCCTATGGCTCCAGCACAGCTGATTAATCCTGTTCCTAGCCGTGGTCCTGCTTGTCTGCTCCCCTGACGAAGATATTGGACTACATTGAAACGCGTTGTGGTTTATGTGAATAAATAAAAAACATTGAACTTTTACTTCCCCGTGGCCTCCATAGCGCTCCATCAGACCGTGTTTCTTTCATTCCTAGGATGACATTTATGTCCGACCTGGGAGGAGAGGTCCTTGCATGGCACAACCCCTTATTGAAGAGGGGATCTCATAATCTCAAATCTGCAAACCTTCCTGGAAGCATTCTGCAAAGTTTTTGATGAGCTGGTTCTTACTGTAGACCAGTATGCCATTCATTCTGTACACTGTCTTCCGAACTCGGTTGGAATAATGAAGAGCTGGTGGCAGCTTTCTGAGAGGGTCAGACCAGGAGAAATAAGGATGAGGTTGCTGGTTGTTATGTTTCCACCTCTTTAGATAACCTGGTTTCCCTGGCTATCTGGATCGACCTCAGGTTTCAGAAAGATTCTAGAGAAGTGAACTGAGATAAGAAGTCAATGCATCTGGCTCCATCATTCCAAAGGCCGATTGTTTCTTTGTCTTCGTCTTCTACAGTTCCTTCTGAACCAATGCAACTTGACTGAGTGAAGCTGTCTAAACGTTGCCAGGAGGTCTGTCGAAAAGAGAGGTGCTTCTACTGTGGCAGTCCTGAACATTTTATCAGCTCCTGTCCAGAGAAGTCTGGAAACTCTCAAGCCTAGGGTCGGTTGGAGAGGTCACCCTGGCAAGAACAACTCCTCTCCACCTCTGACTGTCAGTATCCATATTCTTTGGCAACACTCGATTTATTAAATCAGCCTATCTGGACTCCGGTTGTAACAGGCCATAGTGGATTGGTATCAGATCCCTATCCATCGACTTCAAGCTCCCCTGGTGGTGTCGTCCGTTGATGGAAAAGCTCTGTCTGAGGCCATCCTTTTTTATCACCGAGCAAGTGGAGCTTTGGTTGGGAATGCTGCACTCAGAGAGGACTGCCTTCTACGTTACCAGGTCTGTCACATCCAATACTACTGGGCCTGTCATGGCCTCAAATTCATGTGCCTGTCTTGGATTGGAGAACTTGTGAACTGCTTAGATGGGGTCAGTGCTGTCACGAGAAATGTCTCGTTCCTGTCCGTTCTGCCCGACCGTTGGCAACTCAATGTTTTGGACCTGTCATTCGGGTATTGGTCCTATGCTAATGTATTTGATAAGAAGGAGGCATTATGACTGCCCAATAGACATACTACTGAGTTTTTCTCCTCTTCAAGGCCAAATCTACCCCCTATCCAAGGCAGAGACCCAAACCATGTCCAAATAAATCAAGGAGAACTTGGCAAGAGGATTTATTCAGAAATCCTCTTCTCAGACTAGTGCTGGGTTCTTCTTTCTTAAGAAGAAAGATGGCTCCCTCAGGCCCTGTATTGATTATACGAGACGTAATCAGAATGCAGTCAAGAATAAATATCTGTTGCCACTCATTATGGAATTATTTGATTGTCTCAGAGGCTCCAGAATCTTTTACAAACGCAATCTTTGTGGAGCATATAATCTGATCTGGATTTGTCAGGGGGACGAATGGAAGACCGCCTTCAACACTCGGGATGGTCACTACGATTATAGAGTAATGCCATTTGGGCTCAACAATGCCCATGCTTTCTTTGAAGAGTTTGTAAATTATATTTTCTGGGATCTTCTCTACTTGTGTGTGGTCGTGTACCTGGACGACATTCTGATGTTCTCTCCTGACCTGCCCACACATAGGAATGTTCACTAGGTCCTGCAAAGACTGAGAGAGAACCATCCGTATGCCGAATAAGTTCGAATAGGTGCTTTTTAGAATAGAACTTCATTCCTTTCCTGCGTATATCATTTCTGATACTGTGTTGAAGATGGACCCACAAAAAGTGTTGGTGGTTAAGAAGTGGCCTCATCCTGATGGTGTTAAGGCAATCCAGCAATTTCTGGAATTCGTCAATTACTACCACCAATTTTTGCTCATCACATATCATGCTAACCTGTGCCATGATCCGCAAGGGGGCAAATCTGAGGATGTGAACTCCGGAAGCTGAGAGAGCTTTTATCTTCCTGAAGCAGGCCTTCTCTTTGGCTCTAGTGCTACACAGACCTAAGATCAGCAAACAGCTTTTCTTGGAAGTGGATGCTTTTTTCTCTGGAGCTGGTGTGGTTCTGAAGCAGAAATTTCCTACCGGTCGAATGGTAACCTGCGGCTTCTTCTCCAGAGCCTTCTCTGCCCCCCGAGAAAAACTATTCGATTGGCGACCGAGAGTTGTTGGTGCTTACAAACAATAGCTTTGGAAGAGAAGTGTTATCTTCTTGAAGAGGTAGTCCATCTAGTCCCCATTTACACCGACCATAAGAATTTGGCCAACTTACAGTCTGCATAGAGATTAAATCCGTACCCAGCTAGGTTGTCACTGTTCTATGCCTGTTTTGACTTCATCCTCCATTTTCAGCCAGCTGACAAGAACGTCAAGGTGGATGCACATTTGAGATCCTTTTTGTCAACCGACCAGGAGGAAGAGCCTCAACACATCATTGAGTCCTGCAAGATACTTTCTGTGGCTCCATTTAATTTATATCAGGTTCCAGTAAGACTTACGTTTCAGCAGCTGAAAGGAAGGTGGTTTTACAGTGGGGTTACTTGTTTAAGTTGCTGTCCATCCCTGAGGAAAGACATGTGATCTTTGTTTCTGCTTTCTGTATCTTTCGCCCCCAGAATAAGACTCCTAGAGAACTTCCATCAGGTTGGTTGAGAAAACTTCTTGTTCCTTCTATTCCCTGGCAGCACATCACTATGTACTTTATCACAGACCTTCAAGTGTCCACGGGGTGATCCGACATGGAGCTGGTGGTGGATAGAGTCTCTAAAATGGTCCACTTAACTCCTTTATCCGGTCTTCCTTCTGCTCTCATGCTGGCTGAGCACTTCATTCACATCTTGCACATTCACAATTTACCCCTCCACATAGTTTCTAATAGAGACGTCCAGTTCACATCCAGATTCTGGAGAGCTACCTGCAAGCTGCTGAATGTAACCCTGGTTTTCTCTTCAGCCTATCATCCATAGACCAACAGTCAAGTGGAGCGGGGCAATCAGATTTTGACAACTTTCTTCCGGCACTTCGTCAATGCACAACACAGCGATTTGGTCAAGCTCTTATCATTGGTTGAGTCATCCTACAACAATCATGTGAGTGAGGCCTCCATGAATTCTCCATTCTATACTGTGTATGGTCAACAGCCCAATATTCTCTTCCCTGTGAGTTTTTCCAAAATTTAGGTAGATACCAAGACCACTCTAGAGAGGTCATCTGAACAAATGAAAAAGCATGCAGATAAGAGACACCTGGACCCGCACTTGTTCTGGCCAGGTGACACGGTATGGCTCCTTTCCAAATATGTCTGGCTCAAGATGCCCTACTACAAATTGGGTCCCTGCTTTATTGGCCACATTGAGCTTCTGCAGCAGATTAATGCCATATCCTACAAGATTAAGCTTCCGGAATTTTTATGTAACCCGGATTCCTTCCACATGTTTCTCCTCAAGCCTGTTGTTCTTAAAAAGGTGAGAGGTAAGACTCTTTTTCTAGTGAATTGGAAGGGTTTTGGTCCTGAGAAAAGGTTGAGGGAGCAAAAGGAGAATATTAAAGTTCCTCTTCTGAAGAGATTTCTTTTCGGCTTGGAAAAGAGGGTTCGTAAAGATGGGTACTGTAATGGTGCCAGCATTCCCGCGCTGTCACGCTTCTTCCTCCCGGCAGGGACACAGACTCTCTCACCTTCCTGGTCACTCAGCATTGACTTCTGTCTCATCCATTGCTTCCTCCTCTAGGGGACTGCACACGCGACTCAAGTCTCCCCGGGAACACACTTAGGGCAGACACATGTGTCTCCTAACCTGGAAGTGCCTTTCAGCGTGTGGTTGAGAAGCATTGGGTATTTAAAGGAAACCTGTCAGGTCCAATATGCACCCAGAACCACGAGCAGTTCTGGGTGCATATTGTTAATCCCTGCCTAACTGTCCCTGTATACACCAGCATAGATAAAGATATCTTTAGAAAAAGTATTTCTAAAGATCTTTTACCGTATGCTAATGAGCGAGGGAACTAGTCCCTTGGACATTAGTTCCCCTTGCCAGTTGGCTCCATTAGCATGTTAGTACACCCTTGTGGGTGTGCTAACATGCTAATGAACATGCAACGTCACAGGATGATCTCACTCACCTCTCCACCGCCATCGCGTCCGACACTGGATTTCGGCTCAGTGGGCATGACCCCAGATTTTGGGTCATGCGCACTACTTCAGTTTGAAGCCAGCATGCGTACACCCGGCTTCATAGTGCGCGTGACCCAAACTCCGGGGTCATGCGTACTAAGCCGAAATCCTCCGTTGGACGTGATGGCAGCGGAGAGGTGAGTGAGATAATCCTCTGACGCTGCACATTCATTAGCATGTTAGTACACCCACAGGGGCGTACTAACATGTTAATGGAGCCGACTAGCAAGGGAACTAACGCCCAGGGGACTAGTCCCCTCGCTCATTAGCATATGGTAAAAGATCTTTAGAAATACTTTTTCTAAAGATCTCTTTATCTATGCTAGTGTATACAGGGACGGTTAGGCAGGGATTAGCAATATGCACCCAGAACTGCTTGTGGTTCTGGGTGCATATTACACCTGACAGGTTCCCTTTAATGCATCCTTCCTCTCTGGGAGGTGCTGGAGAAATGTGTTCATTCTAGTGATGGGCAGTCCGGCTCTTTTTGGTGTTCCGGTTTCCATGGCTCCGCTCACCAAATAGAGTCGGGTCATTCGGATCGTTCTTGGCTCCTTATTAAATATGTGTTCACCCCCAGGTAAACACATATTTAAGATTATAGTGACGCCGCTGAAACCCCGCCCACCCGTGGCTAAACCCCGCCTACTTACAACGGTCCAATTACAATGTTGAGTGAGCGGGGTTTCGTCCCCCGAACACCGGAGTTTTACGCCCAGTGAGAGCCATTAAGAGATTTTAGTGGCTCTCGCTGCTCCTATCAGTCACAGCAGGGAGCCGGATCTTTATGTCGGACCGACACATCACTAGTTCATTCACTTGATGCATGTTTGCTAGCTGTCAGGTCCCCATATCCTGTACCTACTAACCTGTACCTGTATTCCAGTACCTTTTCTGCCAGTACCAGTCTGCCTGCCAGTACCTACCTGCCTCCCAGTACCTGCCTGCCAGTATGAGCCTGTCAGTCAATTCCAGCGGTCCAGACTGCATTCAGTCTGAACCTGCCATACAGTTTGTACCAGTCGCCCAGTCTGTTCCAGCCATCCTGCATGCACCTGAGTCTGTACGTGCCTACCTGATCCCTGGGATCAGCTGATACAGTGCCAAGAGTTCTCTTGGATTGGTACCTAAAGGCTACTTACCAGCACCATGAAGAAAAAACAAAAAGCCAGCACCAAATGTGCACTTCAGCACTAAACATTCCAAACTGTACTTTTTTTTTGAGATTTTTGGCAAAAAATTGCAATTTCTTGAGCTGCCTCGCCACGTCACGGCAAATCTCATTTGAGGCAGTCCTACACTACAATATTTTTATAAAATGTGCCATACGGACTCACATATGAATAGTAGATTTTTGGCAAAAAATTGCAATTTCTTGAGCTGCCTCGCCACGTCACGGCAAATCTCATTTGAGGCAGTCCTACACTAAAATATTTTTATAAAATGTGCCATAAGGCCTCACATATGAATAGTAGAACTGCTCTTAGCAGCACTCACCTGGTCTATTTCAATCCCGTACCCATGACTGAGTCATGGCTGTGGGCGGGACAGGTCCAAGCAAATGCTGCATGAAGTAAAAAGCCTGTGGACAAGGCCTGATGACTTAATGTGAACAGTCACCCAAATCTAGACAGATGGAATACATCCCAAATTGGGGTGCATAGCAAGGTGGAGGTCAACAATTTTTATAATAAGTACAGTTTGGAATTGTTAGTGCTGAAGTGCACATTTAGTGCTGGCTTTTTGTTTTTTCTTCATTGAATTGGTCGGTGGTTGACCTCCACCTTGCTATGCACCCCAATTTGGGATGTATTCCATCTGTCTAGATTTTGGCGGTTGGTGACTGTTCACATTAAGTCATCAGGCCTTGTCCACAGGCTATTTACTTCATGCAGCATTTGCTTGGACCTGTCCCGCCCACAGCCATGACTCAGTCATGGGTACGGGATTGAAATAGACCAGGTGAGTGCTGCTGAGAGCAGTTCTACTATTCATATGTGAGGCCGTATGGCACATTTTATAAAAATATTTTAGTGTAGGACTGCCTCTAATGAGATTTGCCGTGACGTGGCGAGGTAGCTCAAGAAATTGCAATTTTTTGCCAAAAATCTCAAAATTTTTATAATAAGTACAGTTTGGAATTGTTCGTGCTGAAGTGCACATTTAGTGCTGGCTTTTTGTTTTTTTTTTTGTTTTTTTTTTACTTACCAGCACCAGCCTAACCTCACCATCAGAGGCTCTAGTGAAGAAGAGGTAGTTGCTTAGTCACACCCCTCCAGGGTGAGCCCGGTATCGTCATGCAGTGGGTCCACACCAAGAAGCATGACACCCTTTAATATCAACCGGGATGAAATATATGTGTCTTCCCATTTGCCTTCCCTCAGACAGATAATGTAGGGAAAGAGAAGGGTTCAGCAATTGCAATTTAAGCTTGGATGGTAGATAATTTTCTGCCACATTATTCTGGCAGCAGCTGTCCAATAGAGAACACAGGAGTCCTTACCTGAGTGTATTTGAGATTCAGAAGACATAGATGTCAGTTGTTGTTCCAACAAAAGCTACCTAATATCTAATTTGCAGGGACTAGTCACAAGGCCATTAGTTCCTGCATTCATTCCGCCCTCTTAGCATGGCAGTACGCCCACAGGGGCATGCTAACATGCTATTCAATTAAGCATCATTTGTGTTGATTCGCGTACCTGTGTCTGCTGTCACCGCTGATCCGAAGTCCCAACACTTCCGGTCATGCTCAATGGACATCTCATTGCATTTTTGTGTGCATATTTTAGCGTATTTTTTCTCTCTGATTGGTGCGTCAGGCATTAAATAAAGCTGCTTTGTTTTTTTAAACTTCCTAGTTTATACATTTTTAGGTGTGGATTTTATTAGTTTTTGATGCATTTACGCAGCACAAACACACTAAAAATGCATGTGTGTTTTTTCACTTGTGGATTTTCCACATCTAATACAAGTCTATGCAAAAAAGTAACCGTAAGAGAAGTTGACATCCTGCGGACTGGAAAAACGCATTGCAGGTGAGTTTACACAGCGTACAAAAGAAGTACAGTGGACATGAGATTTCTATAAATCCCATCCATTTTGAGTGAATGCTAAAATGCTGCGTATTTGAGGCAGCGAAAATATGCAGTGTCAAAAAGACGATAAAACTCAACTCATCATGGGCACGTTCCTTAGATGCCATTGTTAAGTCCAAACAAATCTGTTGACTTTTAGGGGGTTGAGTTTTTTGAGTGTATGTGTGCGTTGCTTTGAGAAAAAAAAAAGGAAAAGTGTGTAGGCGAGCTATACGCTGTATTTGTACGTTTGATGAGACATATTTTACAGATGGTGTTTGTGCACAGTCTTGTCTGTGAGGTTCAGTATAAAGAAATAGCTACGCTGGTTAAGAAAAAACATGTTGGCTGAGAAAGCATTATTACGTGCTGTCCATTTCATAAGCCTTGACAATCCAACTTAATTTCCTTGCATCCAAGGTCCAGGATGATTGCAGAGTCATGTGTCTCATGCCGCTGAGTAATTTCTTGAACAGAATTAACTCCTCACGCAGAGACACACTCATTTCTTCAATCAGGTAATAAATAGAAGAAATTTACTGCTGGGCATTGAACTATATTATATATATACTGTATGTAATTATGACATTATATATATATATATATAGATATATATACAGTGCCTTGCGAAAGTATTCGGCTTTTAATGTTATGGTGAAGAATCAACAAGTGTGACACAATTGTGAAGTTGAATGAAATTTATTACTTATTTTAAACTTTTTAAAAAAATAAATAACTGAAAAGTGGGGCGTGCAATATTATTTGTCCCCTTTAAGTTAATACTTTGTAGCACCACCTTTTGCTGCAATTACAGCTGCAAGTCGCTTGGGGTATGTGTCTATCAGTTTTGCACATCGAGAGACTGAAATTCTTGCCCATTCTTCCTTTGCAAATAGCTGGAGGTGAGTGAGGTTGGATGGAGAGCGTTTGTGAACAAAAGTTTTCAGCTCTATCCACAGAATCTATATTGGATTTAGGTCTGGACTTTGACTTGGCCATTCTAACACCTGGATACTTTTATTTGTGAACCATTCCATTTTAGATTTTGCTTTATGTTTGGGATCATTGTCTTGTTGGAAGACAAATCTCCCAGTCTCAGGTCTATTGCAGACTTCAACAGGTTTTCTTCAAGAATGGTCCTGTATTTGGCTCCATCCATCTTCCCATCAATTTTAACCATCTTCCCTGTCCCTGCTGAAGAAAAGCAGGCCCAAACCATGATGCTGCCACCACCATGTTTGACAGTGTGGATGGTGTGTTCAGGGTGATGAGCTGTGCTGCTTTTACGCCAAACATACAGTATCATTTGGCATTGTGCCCAAACAGTTCGATATTGGTTTCATCTGACCAGAGCACCTTCTTCCACATGTTTGGTGTGTCTCCCAGGTGGCTTGTGGCAGACTTTAAATGACACTTTTTATGGATATATTTGAGAAATGGCTTTCTCCTTGCCACTCTTCCATAAAGGCCAGATTTGTGCAGTGTACAACTGATTGTTGTCCTATGGACAGACTCTCCCACCTCAGCTGTAGATCTCTGCAGTTCATCCAGAGTGATCATGGGCCTCTTGGCTACATCTCTGATCAGTCTTCTCCTTGTTTGAGATGAAAGTTTGGATGGACGGCCGGGTCTTGTTAGAATTGCAGTGGTATAATACTCCTTCCATTTCAATATGATCGCTTGCACAATGCTCCTTGGGATGTGTAAAGTTTTGGAATTTTTTTGTAACCAAATACGGCTTTAGACTTCTCTACAACAGTATCACGGACCTGCCTGTTGTGTTCCTTGGTCTTTATGATGCTATCTGCGCTTTAAACAGAACACTGAAACTATAACAGAGCAGGTGCACACAGGCCGGGGCCACATAGGGACTACTGCAATCCTCGCATGACACTCGGCTGACACTGGCAGCACAGCGGGAGCCGAGTGTCATGCGAGTGTCATTGCGACTGAAGTCTGATCTTGCGATCGGACCACAGCTGCGGGGGGCAGGCCGGCACTAAGGAGGGGCGGGCCAGCACAGAGGAGGAGAGGGCCGATGCAGAGGAGGAGAGGGAGGAATTTATCTCCCTCTCTCCTCTGTTGCCGGCTATTGCCATTTCGCTCTGCACTTGTGTTACACCGGTGTTATGCGAGTGCAGTACGATGTTTCTCTTGCCCCATAGACTTGAATGGGTGCGAGAGAAAGAGGCTCGCATTGCACCCGCAGAATGCTGCGATTGTTTTCTCGGTCCGATTAGGGCTGAGAAAATAATCGCTCATGGATGTTGGCACAAAGAGTAATATTGGTTCGAATGGAATGCGATGTTTTATCGCATTCCACTTGCTCCGATTTTCATGCCTTGTGGCCTAGGCCTTATACGGAGCCTTGATTACACACAGGTGGCTTCTATTTATCATCATCAGTCATTTATGACAAAATTGGATCATTCAGAGATCCTCAATGAACTTTTGGAGTGAGTTTGCTGCACTGAAAGTAAAGGGGACGAATAATATTGCATGCCTCACTTTTTAGTTATCTATTTTTTTTTAAAAAAAGTTTAAAATAAGCAATACATTTCGTTCAACTTCACAATTGTGTTCTACTTGTTTTTGATTCTTCACCATAAAATTACATTTTTTATGTTTGAAGCCTGAAATGTGGGACAAGGTTTAAAAATTCAATGGAGCCGAATACTTTCGCAAGTCACTGTATAGTCATTTTAGAAGTCTATTACATATAGAATACTTTGCAGTTCAAATTTGGAGAGAAAAGGGTTAGTAGACCACACTGCTGTAGAATGGAGAATTCCTGTAGAAGGAATGATTTTATTTGTCTACGCATTTCCAACCCTTATGGATTCTTTATGATTTGACCTAAGGAAGATGACATAAGGCTTTGAAACAAGCGTAGACAAAGAAAATAATATCTTCTCCATGAATCCTTTTTTCTACAGTAATGCGGTCTATTAACCCGTTTCCCTCCAAATTTGAACTGCATCTCCACGTGGCTTCTGCTGCAGCCTTTCTTCTGCCATTACAGTGTTTGTGACTCTTACAACCTCACCAGGTGAGTCTACCCTTACCTTTGCTGACAATGTTTTAGGATAAGACCCTATTTGCGCTTAATGTCTCTTCCAGCACTTGTAACCATATTCAATACTTTGTGTACGTGAAGGCGGTGTGAATCCATACAAAAAAGTAGTGAGCCGCAGGGAAATTGGTGGATATCATCGGCATAATAATTATGTTTGTAATAAGCCTTTAAATACTATATGTACATGTAACTAAATGTAAGGGACTCATAGAGCTAGCCAACCTATTAATTACATTAAATAATATATTTCAAGCAGTTATTACTGTGATTTCCTATACTTTCACCCTCGGTTTACATGACCAAAAACAAACACCTTGGTCCTGAAATTTAGACAGCGCTCCAACCCCTTTGCTTTGTGGGAGATGGAATCTGAGCTGGCCATACATAATCTAAAGTTTATGAGGACATCACAACTGTTCCTTGATGTCAGGGAAAGGAAGGATTAGGCAGGTTAGATTTCAATAAGTCCATTCTGTTGTTCTCCCGGGAGACAAGCCTGGAGATAAAACACCTCTGGCAGCAGGTTATGCCTCTACCTATTAAAATAAACATGCATGCTTGAATGATCTGAGCTAGCATGGTTTTTTTTGAGAATTGGGAAAGGTTGTTAATTGAAAAACCATGTTATACTCTATACTGTATATGTCCAACAATATACAGTATAGTGAAAAAGTTTTAGGCAGGCGTAAAAATTGCTGAAAAGTAAGAATGCTTTAACAATATATACGGTAAGTGTTAACAATGAATGAACAAATAAAAATCTAAATTTAATCGATATCAGTTTTTGAAGGAACTCAGCAGGGTGGTTGTTCCAAACATCTTGAAGAACTGACCATAGATGATCTCTGGATCTAGGCATGCTGATATTCTTCTGTTTGTTCATGTTATCCAACTCATACAAGATATGGAGATGAGATCAGGGATTTCAAGCAGGGAGAGGGGGGTTTGGTATACCATTACTACCATTTACTCTGAAGATAGTTCTTAATCTTATTGGCTGGATTTTTGGAGTTGTTGTCCTGCTGCAGAATAAGTTTGGAAGTAATCAGATGCTTCCCTTATGGTATTGTATGATGGATAAGTATCTGCCTGTATTTCTCACCATTGAGTACTTCAAGAAATGGGCAACATTGAAGATTATACACGTAGTGGTTGACAAGGAAACTTCGTGCAGCTTTCTTCTCTTCAAAATTAAAAGCTGTCCGGCAGTGCCATCAACTCAGAGCTGGCAGCATCCAGCTACATCCATCTAATGTTAGGAGAAATCTGGCCAGAAGTGGTCTTCCTGGAAAATTTGTGGCTAAAAAGCCATACCTTCAATGTGGAAACAATGCCAAGTGACTCAACTATACACATAAGAATAAAATATAAAACTATAAGCATATTCTATGGACTGTTGAGTAAAGATGAGCGGACCTGTTGAAATTGGAGTTTGGCAGGTAAACCAAACTTTAGAGAAAGTTCAGTTCGGATCCCGAACTTGACCTGAGCACCATTGGAACTCACTAAATGGACACTTCAGCTCTCTGCCCCCATACAGCAAGCCATAAACAGAGCACTTCTGGGGGAGGGCAGGGTGTTTTGATTTCTGTTTTTGTACACACTATATCCGATAATGCTCTTGTTATTCCGATGCGAGCCATTTAAACACTGCAGGCGGCTCGCACTGGGGTGAGCACAAAGCGTACCCAAACACACCAATGCTCCATTAAGTGGTTTGTATACGTAAAGCACCCGAATGCTGAAACTCGAACACTGATTTTTTTGTAAAATCCGAGTTCGATACGGACACCAAACTTTTATGTTTGGGTTTGCTCATCTCTATTGTTGATCCAAAATTTGACATATTTGTCAGTAACAAACGGCAGTTGTTTTCTGAAGGGCTGGAGAATGTTAAAATATTGAGTGTCAGCAGGTGTCACGCTCCCCGGGTCCCCTGTCCAGCTCCCCGGCTCCCCTGCCACGCTCCCCGGCTTCCCTGGCTCGCTCCCCGGCTCCTCTGTCCGGCGTCCCCCGCTCCACAGCCTCCAGGCCTCCTCACCTATGATCCCCAGGCGTCCCGGTCCCCGCTCCCAGCGTCCGCCGGCAGCTTCGCTCCAGCCCGGCTCCCCTGCCTCCTGTTCGCTGCTTCCTGCCCTGGCTTCTGGCACCCGGGCCTCGCGCATGCGCATTAGGGCGCGCGCGCGGTCATTGACCCTTTGTTAAAGGGCCAGCGTCCACAGACAGGATATTGAACACACAGGTACCGGGTATAAAGGGGTTTAATGTCCAAGTGGGCGGGGCCTGTTCTTCGTGTTTCCTAAGCTAGGAGTCAGGTCTCCTTGTGTCTCTGTGATATACTTACCTCTCTCTCTCCTAGAGCCGCTCCTGCCTCGCCATCCGGTCCTGCCGATTCCCGAACCCCGAACGCTGACTATCTGCCATCCCGTCAGTCCGTACCATCTCTGATCCCTGTGGTGACCCGTCCTCTCGCTCCATCGGTTCCGGACTCTGCCTGACAACATCTCGGCCTCCGAACCTGAGCTCCGTCACCCGGACTACCATCAGTGACTCCGTGGTCCCAGGGACTTCTCCATTCCACTCTTTTGCACAGACTGTCCTGCTACCCGTAGTGCTCCGGCTACCGGACCCCTTGCCTTCAGTAAGGTGTTCGGCCCAGTGGATCCACCTCATGGGTCCGCCCGTCCACCTGGCCCTAACAGTAAGAACAGGCCATGGATCCCGCCGAAGCACTAGCAGCCTTGCAGGAGGAACTCACACGCCAGCGTGAGACGCAGACCCGCATGCTAAACTTCATGTCTTCTGTGGACGCCCGCCTGAACACGCTACAAGCGTCGGTCACATCTTCAGCATCTCGAGCTTCCACTGTACCATCCACGGCCACAGCTCCCGTGGCAGCCTCCTCGGATGCTTCCAGACTTCGTTTGGCCTCACCACCCCGGTACGCCGGAGATCCCAAGACCTGCAGGGGATTTATAAATCAATGCTCCCTCCATTTCAAGCTGCTGCCGCACCTTTTTGCCTCTGACCAAGCCAAGGTCGCGTTCATGATGTCCCATCTAGAGGGTGAGGCACTGGCCTGGATGAACCCCTTGTGGGAGAAGGAGGATCCGGTGACCACCAACATCCTGGAGTTCCTGCAGGCATTTCGTGGCACCTTTGACGAGCCCGGACGCGCCTCCGCGTCTGCCTCATCTCTCCTCCGGCTACGTCAGGGGACTCTGACGGTGGGTCAATATGCCATCCGTTTTCGTACCTTGGCTTCGGAACTCGGGTGGAACAATGAGGCTCTAACCGCCGCCTTCTGGGAAGGCCTCTCGGGTCGTATCAAAGATGAGCTGGCTGGTCGTGACGTGCCGTCCACCCTGGATGCCCTGATTGCCCTAGCGACTCGAGTGGATCTTCGTTTTCAGGAACGATCCAAAGAGGTGTCCCGTGAGAGACCTCCGATACGGCATTCCTCTCCTCCGCAGAAGCCCGCCGTACTTCAGTCAACGTCATCTGGTGTCTCCGTCCACGAGCCCATGCAGATCGACCGTTTGCGGCAGTCTGAACAACGCCGAGCAGAACGGCTCGCCAAGGGTCTCTGCTTCTACTGCGGAGAGGGCACACATCTTCTACGCTCCTGTCCAGAGAGGCCGGGAAACTCCAAAGCCTAGGGTTGGTAGGAGAGGCCACTCTAGGTGCTGGGACTCTCTCAGACCCGGTTACGTGGACTGTTCAAGTGACAACGGGAGAGACGCGGTTCACGGCCGAGGCGTACCTCGATTCCGGGGCAGCAGGCAATTTCATCCAGCAGGCCACGGTGGACAAGTACCAGGTGCCTGTTACTCCACTCGACAAACCCCTAGTGATTGCCTCTGTGGATGGGAGACCCCTCTCTGACACCATCTCGTGGATCACCAAGCCGGTGGAACTGTGTATCGATGCCCTGCACACCGAGAACATCGCTCTCTATGTCCTCCCACACATGTCCCATCAAATCCTGCTGGGACTCCCCTGGTTACGGACACACGAACCCTCAGTCAGCTGGGGTACTGGTGAAATCACCCGATGGGGCTCATCTTGCCACGAGAACTGTCTGAAGACTATTCAACCCATCCGACGACCTCCGGTTCCAGAGTCCCTACCGGGACTGCCCTCGGCCTATTGGTCCTTCACGGACGTCTTTGATAAAAAGGAGTCAGAGGTACTGCCGCCACATCGTCCTTACGATTGTGCCATCGACCTGCTCCCGGGAACTACACCACCTCGAGGACGGATATATCCGCTGTCTCCTGCCGAAACAAGGGCCATGTCTACCTACATCACAGAGAACCTGGCAAGGGGATTCATTCGGAGATCCTCCTCTCCTGCTGGAGCAGGCTTCTTCTTCGTTAAGAAGAAAGAGGGCGACCTACGCCCATGCATTGACTACCGGGGTTTGAACCAAATCACCGTGAAAAATAAATACCCCCTGCCGCTCATCCCCGAATTGTTTGATCGGCTTAGAGGAGCTCGTGTGTTTACCAAGTTGGATCTTCGGGGTGCCTACAACCTGGTCCGCATCCACTCTGGGGACGAATGGAAGACCGCGTTCAATACTCGCGATGGGCACTATGAATACTGTGTGATGCCCTTCGGCCTGTGTAACGCACCAGCAGTCTTTCAGGAATTGGTGAACGACGTGTTCCGGGACCTTCTCTACATCTGTGTGGTAGTGTATCTTGATGACATCCTGGTCTTTTCTCCGGACCTCCAGACCCACAGAGAGAACGTGCAGCTGGTACTACAAAGACTGAGGGAAAATCGTCTGTACGCCAAGTACGAGAAGTGTGTCTTCGAGCAGTCTTCTCTTCCCTTCCTGGGTTACGTAATCTCCGATACCGGACTGCAGATGGATCCGGAGAAGGTCTCTTCCATTCTCAACTGGCCCCCTCCTTCTGGACTGAAGGCAATCCAACGCTTTCTGGGATTCGCAAACTATTATCGTCAGTTCATCCCTCACTTCTCGGCTCTGACTGCACCTCTCTCCGCCTTGACCAAGAAGGGGGCTAATCCAAAGGACTGGTCACCTGCGGCCGACGCCGCGTTTGGCTCCCTGAAACAGGCATTTGCTTCCTCCCCTGTGCTCCACCGTCCGGAGTTAAACCGACAGTTCACCTTGGAGGTGGATGCCTCCTCCTCGGGAGCCGGAGCAGTGCTCATGCAGAAGTCCTCCTCCGGGAAGATGGTGACTTGCGGTTTCTTCTCCAAGAGCTTCTCAGCGCCTGAACGCAACTACACCATCGGTGACCGAGAGCTATTGGCAGTCAAACTGGCTCTGGAAGAATGGCGCTACCTTCTGGAGGGAGCAGTGTACCCCGTGATCATTTACACGGACCACAAGAACCTGGAATACCTGCGGTCCGCTCAGCGACTGAACCCACAGCAAGCCAGGTGGTCCTTGTTCTTTGCCAGGTTCAATTTCCAGCTCCATTTCCGACCTGCGGACAAGAATGTACGCGCAGATGCCTTGTCCAGGTCATTCATGCCCATGGAGCAGGAGGAGGAGACATCCCAGCCCATCATCTGCCCTAGTAAAATCATTCCGGTGGCCCCTGTCACCCTGGCCCAGATACCGCCCGGGAAGACCTACGTCTCTGAGACTGACAGGCAAAAAGTGTTGCACTGGGGCCATGCCTCGAAAACAGCCGGCCATGCTGGTCAGAAAAGAACATGGCGTACGATTGTACGTCATTACTGGTGGCCATCCCTTCGCACGGATGTCGCTTCTTTTGTCTCAGCCTGCTCCTCTTGTGCCAGGAACAAGACGCCCAAACACCTGCCATATGGCCGTCTTCTGCCTCTGCCTATACCCTCAGTTCTGTGGCAACACATTGCAATGGACTTCATTACGGACTTGCCCCTGTCCTCCGGACACACAGTCATATGGGTCGTGGTGGATCGGTTCTCCAAAATGGCTCATTTCGTCCCTATGGCTGGACTGCCCTCGGCCCAGGAACTCGCTGACGCCTACATACAGCACATCTTCCGGTTGCATGGCTTTCCATCACACATTGTGTCCAACAGAGGAACTCAGTTTACCTCCCGCTTCTGGAGGGCCCTCTGCAAACATCTGGGAGTGACTCTGGACTTTTCTTCAGCCTACCATCCTCAGTCGAATGGCCAAGTGGAACGAGTCAATCAGATCTTGACCACCTTCTTACGTCACTACGTCAACGCCCATCATGACGACTGGTCCACGCTTCTTCCTTGGGCTGAATTCTCCCATAACCACCATGTCAGTGAGTCCTCCTCCAGCTCTCCCTTCCATGTCGTTTACGGACTTCAGCCTTCCGTCCCATTGCCTGTATCCTCTTCCTCGGATGTCCCTGCTGCTGATGCTGTAGCCCGTGACTTTGCAACAATTTGGGACTCTGTCAAGGCGTCCCTTGGACGTGCTTCCCTGCGGATGAAGAGACACGCAGACAAGAGGCGTTTGGATCCTCCGTGTTTCTCTCCAGGAGATCTCGTCTGGCTTGCTTCCAAGTACGTCCGATTGAAGCTACCATCATACAAGCTGGGTCCTCGCTACATCGGGCCGTTTAAAGTCCTCTGCAGAATAAATGAGGTCTCCTACAAGCTGCAGCTCCCGGCCACGATGAGGATACCCAACTCCTTCCACGTCTCCCTGCTCAAGCCGGTTGTCCTTGGTCCCTTCTCCGCTGCTGCCAGTTCGGCTTCTCCTCCTATTGCTGATGATGACATCTATGCGGTAAGGGATATCGTGGCCATGAAGACCGTGCGGGGCCGACAGTTCTTCCTGGTGGACTGGGCGAGGTATGGTCCTGAGGATAGGTCCTGGGAACCCCGGGAGAATGTGGGTACTCCTCTGATTCGTGCTTTCCTGTCCCGGTTGCGGGGAGGGGGGTGTGGGGGAGGGGGTACTGTCACGCTCCCCGGGTCCCCTGTCCAGCTCCCCGGCTCCCCTGCCACGCTCCCCGGCTTCCCTGGCTCGCTCCCTGGCTCCTCTGTCCGGCGTCCCCCGCTCCACAGCCTCCAGGCCTCCTCACCTATGATCCCCAGGCGTCCCGGTCCCCGCTCCCAGCGTCCGCCGGCAGCTTCGCTCCAGCCCGGCTCCCCTGCCTCCTGTTCGCCACTTCCTGCCCTGGCTTCTGGCACCCGGGCCTCGCGCATGCGCATTAGGGCGCGCGCGCGGTCATTGACCCTTTCTTAAAGGGCCAGCGTCCACAGACAGGATATTGAACACACAGGTACCGGGTATAAAGGGGTTTAATGTCCAAGTGGGCGGGGCCTGTTCTTCGTGTTTCCTAAGCTAGGAGTCAGGTCTCCTTGTGTCTCTGTGATATACTTACCTCTCTCTCTCCTAGAGCCGCTCCTGCCTCGCCATCCGGTCCTGCCGATTCCCGAACCCCGAACGCTGACTATCTGCCATCCCGTCAGTCCGTACCATCTCTGATCCCTGTGGTGACCCGTCCTCTCGCTCCATCGGTTCCGGACTCTGCCTGACAACATCTCGGCCTCCGAACCTGAGCTCCGTCACCCGGACTACCATCAGTGACTCCGTGGTCCCAGGGACTTCTCCATTCCACTCTTTTGCACGGACTGTCCTGCTACCCGTAGTGCTCCGGCTACTGGACCCCTTGCCTTCAGTAAGGTGTTCGGCCCAGTGGATCCACCTCCTGGGTCCGCCCGTCCACCTGGCCCTAACAGCAGGCAACAGCAAAGCATGATGGAGATTCCTAAAAGTTTGGGGTGGCATTTCAGCAAATGGCATTGGGGATTTTGTCAGGATTTATGGTGTCTTCTATGTTGAGAAATATAGACATATATTTAACCATCATGCAGAGGCATCAGGGAGGCAACTCAATAAATGTATTCTGCTTTGGACAACAACCCCAAACATACAATCAATGTCATTAAGAACTATCTTCAGCATAAAGAAGTACAATGAGTCCTGGAAGTGATGATCTGAACCCACAGAGCCCTGATCTCAACATCATCAAGTCTGTCTGTGATTCTAAGAAGAGACAGAAGGATTTGTGCAACCCCATATCCACAGAAGATCTGTCGTTCTCCAAGATGTTTGGAACAATCTCCCTGCTGGTCCTTTCAAAAGCTGTGTGCAAGTGTACCGAGAAGACTTGGTTTTTTTATGCTATTTTAAATGGTTATCAGACCAAAAATTGATTTTAGATTTCTCTTTTGTTTACTCAATTTGTATTTTGCTAAATGATAGAAATAAACTATCAACTCTTCTATTTTTGAAAGCATTCTTACTGTGCAACATTTTTATAACGCCTGCCTAAAACCTTTGCATAGTACAGAAGGTATCAGTAGTGTTCATATGATTTACATTAGTTTGTGTTACTGATCAAGAATATTGTGCAAGATTTCTCTCACGTCTACATAATAGACATGTGGCAAACCCCCCAGCTCCTAATATTTTACTTTTCTTTCCCAACCGTTACTCAAAAGAGAATAAGTTTCTTAAGATTTTAATGTTGCGTTACTTTTGAGGTTCCCTATATATAGATAATTAAAAACTGACCGAATTTGACTTTTCCTAATTACAGAAAATAGCCATTTGGACATCCTACCAAATTGCATAGATCCACATGTGGTATAGTTTCCACCGCATCTGATCCGGATAGTCTCAATAGATTAATTAGAGCAGAAAAGCAGTGGGTGGCTATGTACAGTAACTATAGTGCTAAAATGAGCAACAGAAAGAATTCTGACCATAGTAAATTGTAGCCATGTGAAAGTCAACCTCAGTGACTACATCGTAGATATCACCAGTCTTGTTTTGCATCTTGCATACATTTTTTATACATTTTTATGCTGTAGCCGGATTGTTAAAATGGTAAAATGCAAGTTCAACAGTCTGCTGTAGGCTCTGTGATATTCTAATATAAAACTAACACGTTATAAACTACACACAATTCACTCCAGGCTAAAACCAGTGTTCATTAAAATGAAATCAAAAGAACTAGGTAGAAAGATCCCAAAATGAATGTCTAGACACATATTAAACATTTGATATAGTGGATTTGCTTTTTGTGGTGATGACGTTCTTAAAAGGAGGTCCTCCATCCTGAATATTCTGCACAACCACAGACATACCAGAGAAATTTTGGCCATGGAATAACAGAAAAAGCCTACAGTTTACAGAAGTCAAGCATGAATGCACACCATTGTTAGAAGTATATTTGCAACTTTACAAAGCAAGTGAATATCTGGAGTTCAGTGTGACAAACAGAAATGCTTACTAACTGAGCAACAGATGGAAAAGTTGCCTTTTTTGCATAATCTATAAATTTGGGCTACGTCTACCGGTCTTTCTTATTCTCTGATGCTTGTTTTTGATCTTTCTGGGAAAGGAAAGATAGAAAGAATAGTGGGAAGTGAGCCAAATCCTAATCCAGTTACAAAGACAAACTCTTGTACTTCAGACATCCAGAACTATCTCTTGGTGAAGGACGGGACTGAAAGTTGCATTTTAAATACAATGACTCAAGAAAAAGGAAATATTCATTGCTTTCAGTAGATTTTCTTTTAAGGGCTCTTTCACCTTTCTTTTTCTCCTGCGTTAAGTGGTCCCATCAGAGCTTACATCTGAACCCACTGCAAAATGGGATTCAGACGTATGTGGTGATGAGGCCATTAACTATGAGGATCCCCTGTCGGGTCCACCTTCAATAGGCATATACAGACGAAAATAGTGCATGACAGAGCACGTAGTGACTCTGTATGCATCATTATAGTCAATGGGCCCATTGGCGTGTAGCAACGGTCACTGGAACACCATTGTGCAGAGTTCAATTACAATATGCAAGGTGAAGTGACAGAAACAAGGGTTTATTTACAGGCTGGAGATAAGCATTTTTGCAAGTGAGCGGGTTTACGTAATCTGGTAACAGTCACGTTTAATACACTGTAGATTCTAGATGGAGCGCCCCAACAATACGTCACCCCAGCTATGACAAAGATCAATTCAACAGTAAACTACAGTAGTTAAGCACAATATATTCACAGCTGCACTACACTAGCAACCCAGCTGTCCCCCACTCCTCAGGCACCATGGTTATCGCATTCTGGCTACTGAGGCCTATGATACGCCCTGTTAAGTGTGCACACCACTAAAGACTAACAGTATGGTCAAGGGGGAACAAGTCCACTCTCTCGAGTTTGGTGACATGATGCTCATCAGTGCGTACTTCGGCTTGCAGGGTGATGTCTCTTTTCAGTCCTGCACTCGCTCAAGGGTAATCAGGGCTCTCTCACGGTCCGGCTCGCTTTATCTCTTACAGATGGCACCATTCCTCTTCTCAAACAGCTGTTCTCAGGCAGAACACAGGCAGTGTCTCCTCTCTCTAACACTTTCAAGTAGACTTCTCATTTTCCCGCCCAAAAGTCTTCTCCCGTTCTAAAGGTCGCTTTACACGCTACGACATCGCTAAAGTGATGTCGTCGGGGTCACGGATTTTGTGACGCACATCTGGCCGCGTTAGCGATGTCGTTGCGTGTGATACCTATTAGCGATTTTGAATTGTTGCAAAAAGTGTGCAAAGCAGTAATCAAAGCAAAAGGTGGCTACTTTGAAGAACCTAGAATATAAGAGATATTTTCAGTTGTTTCACACTTTTTTGTTAAGTATTTCATTCCACATGTGTTAATTCACAGTTTTGATGCCTTCAATGTGAATCTACAATTTTCAGAGTCATGAAAATAAAGAAAATTCTTTGAATGAGAAGGTGTGTCCAAACTTTTGGTCTCTACTGTATGTGTGTATGCCTGCTAAAGGAATCTGCACTGTTGCATTTACAATCACAAAATTTTGCACAGTCACTTCATTTGAACATCATAGACTATGTTATGAGGGAAAATTTTAACCCTGTGCTTTACAGTTATTCGTCAAAAAAAACCCCGCTTACTTACTGTTTGGGTGTGTGAAGTAATATATTGGCTGTTTTGATGTTTTGAAAGTTAGCCTGGACATTTATCAGGTGACCTATAGCAACCAATCACAGTTCTGCTTCTACTTTGCTACAGGTCAATAATAGGAGCTCTGATTGGTTGCTATAGGTAACGATGGACATTCTTTAGTATAAGACAGCTTATGTGTCAGTTAATCTGATTTCGGTGGAAAGCGGGACAGAGAGAGATAGAAAAAGAAACAGACAGAGAGACTTTGAGAGGCAGAGAGAGACAGGTGAGAGAGACAGAAAGAGAGACAGACAGAGAGAGCGAGAGACAGTGAGAAAGACAGAGCAAGAGAGACAGAGAGAGAGACAGTGAGAAACAGAGACAGAACAAGAGAGACAGAGGTACAAAGAGAGAGACAGAGATACAGAGAGAGAGACAGAGAGAGAAAGAGACAGAGAGATATAGAGTGACAGAGAGCGACAGCGAGAAAGAGAGAGACAGACAGAGAGAAAGAGACAGAGAGATATAGAGAGACAGAGAGAGACAGCGAGAAAGAGAGAGACAGACAGAGGTGAAGATCCTGCTGTACGCCGATGACCTCCTGCTGCTTTCCCCATTCGAAAAAAGCCTCCAAGATAGCCTGGCTGTGCTAGAAACATTCAGCAACACATGGGCTTTGCCCATCAACCAAAAGAAGATCAAAGTCGTAGTGTTTCAGAAGAGGAATTATAACGAAACCTACAGTTCCTCCCTCACACTACATGGCGCTACGCTGGAGAAGACAAGCAGCTATACCTACCTTGGTTTGGAGCTAAGCCAAACTGGGAGCCTCAAGCAAGCAGCAGAGACCCTGAAACGGAAGGCATGCAGAACCTTTTATGCCATCAGAAGACAACTGTACCACCTCAAACCACCGGTGAGCTTCTGGCTAAAGATATTCAACAGCGTCATCACACCTATACTGCTGTATGGCAGCGAGGTATGGGGCCCAGTGACCTATCCAGACCAGACAAAGTGGGATTCCAGCCCAACCGAAGTCTTCCATCTGGAGTTCTCCTCCAAGTCCATCACAGCACCTCAAACATAGCCTGTTGTGGAGAGCTGGGCTGATTCCCCTTATGGTTCAGTATACACAATAGGGCGCTATCACACCAGTTGAAGATACAGAACAGCAACCCCAGCTCCTACCATCATAAAGCCCTGCTGAGCCAGAACCCAGAGAAAGCCAGGAACCCCGGCAGCCAGTACAGCCAAAGTCTGCAACACACCCTGACAAAAGCCCAAATAAAAGAGATCTCAGAGAGCTGCAAGATGCAATACATAGAGGACTGGAAGAGTGAATTAGAGAACTCCCAGAAGCTCACCATCTTCTGGTCACTGCGGAGGGACTTCACTCTGGCCCCATATCGGGAAAGGTTACGCCACTCCAAAGAGAGGCAGACCCTGAGCCTGTACAGACTGAGTGCCCACAGCATAGAGGTGGAAACAGGGCTGCACCGACAGACATACAAGCCGCGGGAGAATAGAATGTGCCAGCATTGCCAGCAGGGGGCTCTGGAGGACGAGGCGCATTTCCTGCTGCACTGTTACAACTACTCAGCAGTGACGGCCTCCCACTTCCAGAAACTTACCGCTCATACCTCGGACTTTCCATCCATGGACGAGGAGAGGAAACTTTGCACCCTACTGGGGGAAGAAGAATCAATGGTGGAGATCGCCGCCCAATATGTCTCCACTTGTCATAAGCTGAGGGGAACTAAAGACCTCCAAATGGACTATCATTCCCCAAATTGTGGACCCAACACCCCATTCCCACAACCCTAACCCACTCCCCTGCCTAGGCAATACTAATTGTATTTTGGTCCTGCCAATAAAGCCTATTTGTTTTGATTTGATTTGACAGAGAGAGACAGACAGAGAGAGATTGAGAGAGAGGGAGAGAGGGAAAGTGGGAGAGGAGAATAGGAGAAGGAGAGTAGGAGAGAGGGAGAGAGAGATAGTGAGAGAGAAACTTAGTTACTATCCCAGGCAATGCCTGGTACTACAGCTAGTAAGCTATATTTATTAAATAAAGCTCCTACAGCTCCAGTACTGCATCTTTGCTTTTCTTTAACAAAGGATATTCCAAAAAAACTCCCAGTAAAACACCCAGTAAAATCTAAAAATTCAACTTTGGATAGTTACGGGGCTCTGCTTGTGCCAAAACTTCCACTTACGAATCCTGGTTATTCCCTACTAGACCACAGCTGAAGGGTGAGTGAGCATGATATTGAAGCAGCAAAACAACAGGAAACTTGAGAGGAAGCAAAGATAAAGCTAATGACTATCACCAAAAGCCCAACTATATCATATCTGATCAGCACTGTCAGTAGTGTGCATAGGAAGAACTACAACTACCAGTACACCAAGTGACCACAGATCATTATCTTGTGCTTGAAGGGGGTTCCAATATTTTGATATTAATGTTCCATCTCTCAGTGTACCCTCAATGATATTGCACCACTTCTATGTATCAAAGCTTAGTCATTTATACAGGAAGTCATTAATAGCTAGAGGGATCGGAACCTCCAGAAAACCCTTTGAAGACCCCAGTTAGAGGATCCTTTAAAGTCAGTGCAAAAGAAGCTACAAAGAAAGTTTTTAATTTAGAGGACCTTATACGTCGGTGCATCACTCAACTAGCTTATTTACCTTATGATGATGCTATAGAGGGACTGAATTCTTTCTGGGGTATACACACACAACGATTGTAGTTGATTGCTGAGGATCTAAGCAGTTTATTGTCAGGGGAACTTTCTAACAAAAAAGCATAAATCAAAGTAGCCAACCAGTTCAAGTATGCTATACACATGCGGCACTGCTATTGGTTTACATAAAAAATTAATGGTTAGAAGTCTGATAATCACTTTTTCATGATCAAGACAATGTTTCAATTTTTACTTGAAAGGATTTTCCAGGATTTTGATATTAATGGGTCTATATCTCAGCATCCCCCAAATAATCAGCTGATTGATGAGGATGCAGCACTTCAACCAGCAGTGTAATCCTTTCATAGTTTATCAGGCACATCTTCATACATATGCCTAATATTACCACTCAGTCCGATTGCAAACAATAGAACTGAGCGTCAAGGAGGTGCAATACTGGTATAGCCAATGCAAAATATGTACTGATCCATGTCTGGTAAACAAATATGGTAATGGTGCAAAAACTGTGGCATTGTAACTGCTTTAATAAGCTGATCTTGACTTCCATCGGTCAGTCCCCTACCAATCTGATATTGTCAACATGAGAAAATAACTAGTAATGAGTGAGCACTATCATCCTTGGACGCTCGGTACTCGTAACGAGCAGTTAATGCTCGGATGGGCATGACTTGAGTACCCGAGTATAATGGAAGTCAATGATGAACTTGAGCAGTTTTTTCAGGAAATCTTCCGGAAAAATGCTTGACTTCCTCGTTGACTTCCATTATACTCGGGTACTTGAGTCACACCCATCTGAGCATTACAGGCTTGTTACAAGAACTGAGTGCCAAAGGATGATAGTGTTTGCTCATCACTAAAGATAACGGCTAGATGCAATGTTATCTAAAGTTAGAAGTTGTGAATAAAAGCATTAAGATAATGCTGAGCATGTAATAGTGAATATCACTAGACATGAGTGTCAGCTAAAGACATAGATCAGAATGGAAGGTTTACAAGCCATAAACCCAACCTATCTTTGTTGTAGCAATTTACAGCTGAAAGATCTTTCCCATTCCTCAAATACTACTGATACACAGGTTAAATCACACCCTAAATTCTGCACCGCAACCATACCAGAAAGGCTAAATATGTGTCTAACAAAATGAAAATAGGTATTGCCTCCAAAGAGGTTCATGTATCCTTTTTTTCTCATATACTTAAAGAACTTTCTCAGCACAGAATGACTTTTCATACCAAGTAGAGGTGGTTGGTGCACCCTTGGTGTAGCTAAATATTTTTGTGCACCTTCCTACTTGCTTTTTTTCCATCTATCTCCGCCCTTTCCTGGCCAGAGCTGTCAATAAAAAAGATAGAGGAAAGAGAAACTAAAAAGGGTGGAAGGTGCACTTAAATGTTTGTCTATGCCAAAGATGCACCAAGTGCCTATAGTTAGTTAGAATAGTCATTCTCTACTGACAAAGTCCACTTAAAGAGTAACTGTCCTGTCTTTTTTTTTTTTCTAAAAAAGAGGTTGATTCTCTTCAATTATATTTCTCCAAGGGCTACAGTTTGCTTGTGTAAGAAACTGCCACCTCCAGTTGTGAAGAATTTGATAGGCAGGCATAGCCACACTTCTTCCCACCCCAACTCATCTCCAGCTGTGCCCATTTTGGTGAAGCTGACCAAAACTAGTGCAATTACTTTATTCAGTATACCATGACGGGGGGAGGAGCAAACTATACTGAGATTCTCCAGTGTTTTTGCAGAATTCAGGCTCAACCAGCTGTGGTCTACATTAGAGTGCCTTGCGAAAGTATTCGGCCCCCTTGAATTTTTCAACCTTTCCTTGATGGGAAGATGGATGGAGCCAAATACAGGACCATTCTTGAAAAAAACTTGTTGGAGTCTGCAAAAGACCTGACACTGGGACGGAGATTTGACAATGATCCAAAACATAAAGAAAAATCTACAATGGAATGGTTCACAAATAAACGTATCCAGGTGTTAGAATGGCCAAGTCAAAGTCCAGACCTGAATCCAATCGATAATCTGTGGAAAGAGCTGAAAACTGCTGTTCACAAACGCTCTCCATCCAACACCACTCAGCTCCAGCTATGTGCAAAGGAAGAATGGGCAAGAATTTCAGTCTCTCGATGTGCAAAACTCATAGAGACATACCGCAAGCGACTTGCAGCTGTAATCGCAGCAAAATGTGGCCCTGCAAAGTATTAACTTAAGGGGGCCAAATAATATTGCACGCCCCAATTTTCAGTTTTATTATTTTTTATAAAAGTTTAAAATAAGCAATACATTTCATTTAACTTCACAATTGTGTCCCACTTGTTGTTGATTCTTCACCATAAAATTAATTGTTTTTATCTTATGTTTGAAGCCTGAAATGTGGGAAAAGGTTGAAAAATTCAAAGGGGCCGAATACTTTCGCAAGGCACTGTATGTGTATAAAGTATAGTACCTATTATGAGGAAGCCCTTGTCTTTCACATTAAAGTGGGTGCTTTATATTCTATGCATCCATACTCTACCCTGTGCTCTCTTGTTGCCTGACCTGCACATTTCTATTGAACTATTGCAGGGGGTTTCAGGAATCAGACCCCACCGATATAGAGGAATTTGGTGCCTGCAACATATTAACAAAACCTGTTACAGGTTTAGTTACTCTATACTAACTAGTACAGTACTAGTATGTTCGGTACTACTTCACAACCTTATATAAGCAACACCCTTCAAAAAGGCCACTTCCATTTTTGCCAAGGCCCTCTGCTCGAGTATCAATTTGAGAAGGTCTCTTCAAGGTTGACATCTCTAATTCTATATGCCATATGAGTGAGTAACTACAAAACATTTTGGAGGACATTATTATAGTGTTTACAACATAAACTTTTATAAAAGTTATATAAAGGTGCAAATAAGGAATCCATAATTTTCAACTATTTTAAAGTTCAGCTGTTCATGAAACTTATATAAAATGTGAGTGGGACCGTAATTTATTGAGTACTTTTCACCAGGCATAAAGAAATCTATTCTATTGTGCCATCGAAGGCCACATTTATTTCAGTATCCATCTTTTTTAGGTGGATACAAAAAACATGGTCAGGCCTCCGACACACATCCGTGCCGCCGGTACGTGTTTGGTACGTTTTTGCACGTACCGGTGGCACGGAGACTTGTACAGAAATGCTACCCCATGGTAGCAGGCACACACACGTGAAACCACACAGAATGTGTGTTCGTGTCCGTTTGTGTGTGCGTTTTCCAACACGCTGACATGTCCGTTTTTCTCCGGCATCACGGGTATCACACGACCCGCACCCGTACCACACGATGTAGTGTGAATGCGGTACCGTGTGACATGCGCCGGAGAAAACTCACGTGTCAGAGAAAAAAATAACAAATCTTAACTCACCTTCTCCTGCCCTCCTGTCTCTGCCGCTGCTGTCACTTGCTGCCGACCGCTCATTATGCTCATTTAATATTCACTTCACTGTGGCCGGCAGCAGCAGCAGCGGGGAGTCGGCAGAGCTGGAGACCGAAGATCAGTACCCTGGACAGCAGGAAGGACCACGTGAGTATGCAAATTACCGATTCTCCGTGTGTTATCGCGGATAGCACACGGAGAACACACATGGCCCGCACGTACCAGAGACACGTGCTTACCTACACGCAATACGCAGGGAAAATACGTGTCTCGCGGCACGTGCGTGATTTTCATGTGAGTGTGACAGAGGCCTCAAGTGCATTTTTGTGCCCACCTAAAAAAAGTGACAAAAATGAGGTCAGAAAAAGAGGAAAGTGACTCGATCTTCTTTGTGAATGGCTAGAATGCCTTTTTTTAAGGACTGCAGATAGAAACCTCGACAGAGCCACTGATATGTAGCTAAAACCGGGTGTGAACCAGTCCTAAAAGTGACTGTGACCAAAATGCTTTGTGATGCTGTATTTGCAGTTTTGCCTTCATTGACATGGAAAAGTAAACCACATAACAAGTTCAGGTCAGGATCTATTAGAATCCATAACAAAAGGGTCATAACTTTTCTATCATATTACTCGAGGTGCCTACAAAAAAGGAAGTTCATATTCACCTTCTTTCTCATGGGGTTGAATGGAAAACTATTTAATGGGAATAGCTGAGTTTACTTTGTCCTGCTCCAGACCACATAAACCTAGCCTACTCCCCAAACACTGGGCTGAACTGGAGGCAGCACAGTATTACACACTTATGAGGTCTAAAATATGTTGTGGCCTTTTTCCCTTGAAATAAGGGTGGAGGATTGTTAAGGATTACATTGTAAAGGAATAAGATGGCCTGTGCTCATAAGACTCGCCGCCTGTCTGGCTGCTAATCACACGTTTTCCGCTGTTAAAAGGAGACCACAAGGATCCGTTTGCCTGTAAGGAATCATAGAGACATCCCTTCCCCCAACATCTTGCATGTTTACGCTGAGAGCTTCGTGTGTCAGCAGACTTTTTTCCATTTTGCATCTCATTCCGATATGGAAATATCTTTTATATAGTATGTGTGGAGCACAAGCTATATATTGAACAATGAACTATAGTAGTGATTAATTCATAAAAATGGCTTAAAAAAGCACGAGCATTTTGTCAGTGTTTTGCATCTGTATTAGTAAGCTGAAATCAGGAGTGGAATTATTGGAGAAAAAAGATTAACATTCACACCTCCATTGTGTTTTGGAGCGACTCCTGATTTTGACTTACAAATACTGATGAAACTCTGATCAAAATTACTTATACAGTATGTAAAAATAGCACTATAGTATGATCACCAAGCTACAACTGGCCTACTTTGGACCCATCATACAAAGAGAGCAATCACTGGAGAAGGACATCATGCTGGAAGAATAGAAGGAACAAGGCGAAGAGGAAGACCAGCAAACCGATTGCTTGATATCAAGATAACGGCAGGGAAGACTCTGGTGGACCTATCTAGGCTTGCACAAGATCGATCTTCCTACAGAGTGTTTATCCATCAAGTCACCATGGCTCAAGATCGACATGAAGGTCGTTAAAAGCATAAAGAATTGTAGGATAGGTCATCAATATGAGACACCTGGAGCATCCAATCTTCTTTGTTGGTTATAAGCAGTGTTCAGGGCAATTTACAGGGCACCTTATCTTCTATAAGGGTGAGTACTTGACAGCAGACACTTGATAGCACACTAAACAATATATGGAGGTTCTATTATGCCATATATTGCTTAAATCCAGTGACCCCCAGAGCAGATTTTTATCTGATCAGTGGGCATCCCAAGTGTCAGGCACTCACTAATCTCATGCTGATGACTTATCCCATGGGTAGGTCATCATTTTTTCCTGTTGAATTGATTCATCCTTGTATTATGTGGATGGAATACTAGATTTCACCTGTGGCATGCTGGAACTGTGAGCAGGATGTCCTCAACATAACCAGCTGATAGCTGTTGTGGTCGTATGTCTCACTCATACATGCCAACCTGGAAAGTCCAGGAGCATCCTGCAGTATCCTGGACACCCTGAAAAGTTATAAATATCCCAAGCTCTGCCAAATCTGCCTAAGGCCCTGTGCGCACTAGGCGTTTTTACCCGCGGTTTTACCCACGGTTTTGCTGCAGAAATTTCTTGAGAAATGCTTGTGATCTTTCTGCAGACATTTCCCAGCAAAACCTATGGGAAAAAAATAGCTGTGCGCACACTGCGTTTTTTTCTCAAAAAATTCTTTCTGAGGATTTTCTTGAGAAAATTTCTTGAGAAAATGTGCATGTCACTTCTTTTCCGCAGGTACCTGCGGTATACCCCCGGTATTTCACTCCATTCACTGTAATATAATCGCGAAATACCAGGGGTATACCGCAGGTAGCAAATGATGTGCGGTATACCGCCGGTATAGCCGCGATTTACCTGCAGTAATGTTCATAGCTGCCTGTGGTTTTGCAGGAAGTGATGTCATTATGACAGAAGAGGACGTCGCACAGAAGCCCTTCTGTGTGACCTGCAGGTGCCCGTGCAGTCTGTGTCCTGCTCCGGCCCCGCGGCTGCCTGCACTCCAGTGTCAGTGTCTGCCCGCAGTGCCAGCAGCTTGTCACCCTGCAGTGCGTGCAGCTGCGGGGATGCCGAGCGCTGCTGTCAGGAGGTTAGATGAGATCATTACCTGCTGTGACGATCTCCTGCCTCCTGACGTCATCGTTGTCACTGCCGTCTATGCCCGCGGCTCGAGACTGTCACTAGCGGTGACGGCACGGGCTCTCGCGATACTGCTGAGAACGCGGCGGGCATAGAAGTCAGTGACAACGCTGATGGCAGGACTGCAGGAGATCATCACAGCAGGTAATGATCTCTGCTAACCTCCTGATGGCAGCGCTCGGCATCCCCTGCAGTGACCTGGGCTAACCTATTGATGTTAGCTCAAGTCACTACATTGCTCTCCCAGCCAATGGGGAACATTCTGTTCTTCATTGACTGGGATAGTGACTATGGTATGGATCGCCATGGGACCCCCTTATTGGATTACGCCGGACCAGGATTTGATTGTTCTTGTCAATAAATTGGTGAAAGAGGGAATGCGGGGAGTGTTTTTTCAAATAAAACTTTTTTTGTTATCTATTTTTTATTTCTTACTGACTGGGTTGGTGATGTCGGGTATCTGATAGACGCCGTGACATCACTAACCCCAGGGCTTGATGCCAGGTGACATTACACATCTGGCATCAACCCCATATATTACCCCGTTTGCCACCGCACCAGGGCAACGGGATGAGTTGGGGCGAAGCGCCAGGATTGGCATGTCTAATGGATGCGCCACTTCTGGTGTGGCTGCAGCCTGATATTTTTAGGCAGCGTAGTGTCCAATAACAGTGGACCTCCCTAGTCTGAGAATATCAGACCCCAGCTGTCCGCTTTACCTTGGCTGGTGATCCAGTTTGGGGGGACCCCACATTTTTTGTTTTAAATTATTTATTTAATGTAAAATAACAGCGTGGGGTGCCCTCTGTTTTGGATTACCAGCCAAGGTGAAGCTGCCAGCTGTGGTCTGCAGGCTGCAGCCGTCTGCTTTACCCTAGCTGGCTACAAAAGATGGGGGGACCTCACGTCATTTTTTTTTAAATTATTTATTTATTTTTTAGCTAAATACAAGGCTAGGCACCCTTTAGTGCCACATGAAAGTCACTAAAGGGTGCCATCTTAGAATATCATATATATTCATCTATCCATCTTTCCCTCTATCCATTATCTGTCTATCTATCGATTATCTATCTATTATCTATATTATTTATTGCAGTTCAGCATAAAAAAACCACAGGGACCAACCTGCGGCAAAACCGCGGCAAAATTGCGGCAAAAACACATGCGTTTTTCCCGCGGTTTTGGTGCAGTTTTTTACCGCAGGTGCTGTAATCTTCAACTCCCAGAAGTTTCTCAAGAAATGTTCTTGAGAAAAATCACTTTTCTAGTGCGCACATACCTCCAGTTATTCTGGGACATAGTTTCATTCAGGTGATTACACTGGGTGCAGACTTATTAGGCTAGTTGTATTTTAGTGGATTTTTTTTTTTATTATTGATCAACAACTATGTTCTCAATCAACCCAAAAGACTCATAAATATCAGAGCTTAATATTTTTGGAAGTTGGAGTGGGTTTTCTTTTGGATTTGGCTATCTTAGGAGGATATCTGTTTGTGCAGGTAACTATTACTGTGCAGACTTATTAGGCAACTTAATAAAAAAACAAATATATTCCCATCTCACTTGTTTATTTTCACCAGGTAAACCAATATAACTGCACAAAATTTAGAAATAAACATTTCTGATATGCAAAAACAAAACCCCCAAAAATTTGTAACCAATATAGCCACATTTCTTTATGATGATACTCAATAGCCTACCATCCATAGATTCTGTCAGTTGCTTGATCTGTTTACGATCAACATTGCGTGCAGCAGCCACCACAGCCTCCCAGACACTGTTCCGAGAGGTGTACTGTTTTCCCTCCCTGTAGATATTACATTTTATGAGTGATCACAGGTTCTCTATGGGGTTCAGATCAGGTGAACAAGGGGGCACTGTCATTATTTTTTCATCTTTTAGACCTTTATTGGCCAGCCATGCTGTGGAGTAGTTGGATGCATGTGATGGAGCATTGTCCTGCAAATCATGTTTTTTTTAACGATACCGACTTCTTCCAGTACCACTGCTTGAAGAAGTTGTCTTCCAGAAACTGGCAGTAGGTCTGGAAGTTGAGCTTCACTCCATCCTCAACCTGAAAAGGTCCCACAAATTCATCTTTGATGATACCAGCCCATACCAGTACCCCACCTCCACTTTGCTGGCATCTGAGTCGGAGTGGAGCTCTCTGTCCTTTACTGATCAGCCTCTGGCCCATCCATCTGGCCCATCAAGAGTCACACTCATTTCATCAGTCCATAAAACCTTTGAAAAATCAGTCTTAAGATATTTCTTGGCCCAGTCTTGACGTTTTTATCTTGTTTCTTGTTCAAAGGTAGTCATTTTTCAGCCTTCCTTACCTTGGCCATGTCCCTGAGTATGGCACACCTTGTGCTTTTTGATACTCCAGTAACATTGTAGCTCTGAAATATGGCCAAACTGGTGGAAAATGGCATCTTGGCCGCTTCACGCTTGATTTTCCTCAATTCATGAGTAGTTATTTTGCGCCTTTTTTGCCCAACATGCTTCTTGTGACCCTGTTGGCTATTTGCCATGAAACACTTGATTGTTCGGTAATCACGCTTCAAAGGTTTGGCAATTTCAAGACTTCTGCATCCCTCTGCAAGACATCTCACAATTTTGGACTTTTCAGAGCCCGTCTTTTCTGACCCATTTTGCCAAAGGAAAGGAAGTTGCCTAACAAGTATGCACACCTTATATAGGGTGATTATGTCATTACACCACACCACTCCTCATTACACAGATGCACATCACCTGATTTACTTAATTGGTAGGTGGCTCTCAAGCCTATACAGCTTGGAGTAGGACAACATGTATAAAAAGTATCATGTGATCAAAATACCCATTTGCCTAATAATTCTGCATACAGTGTATTAGGGTATGGAGAGATATGAGAGGGCATCAAGGGGGTTGTTGTGGTATGCCTAAGAAAATGGGCATGGTAATATGTGGTCTGCAGATAGATGACACTTCCGGATTTCTGGTGTCTAAAGTTGGCACATATGTTCTCATTATTTCATTTAAACTACAATACTTATTTAAGATTTATTTTTCAGATTTTTTTTTATACTAATCTATTGCTCCATTTCCTAAAGATGATTTTTTTTGTTTTCTTTTTGTGAAAATAGTTACTTTTTTCACATAGGAGAAGCATTCATATTAATTAATTCTCATTCATAATACAGCGTAGACATTCCCCTTTAACCTGTTCTAAAATATGGGTACATAAAGGTGATTATTGCGTCCAGACGTTGCTCATTACGGACTAATTGCAATCTTTATAGTTGAGTAAACTGTACTTTTTTCTAATAACCTTTTCCATTTTATCACCTCTCCCAACAGTTATATACACAGTCATTCCAATCCTTCCAAGCACGCGTATCCCAATTAATGGTAATTAATATGTTCTAAGATGCACTAGAAGCGTGTGCATGACCACAAAACTCACACACAGGCTTATTATATAGTTAAAAGGAAACTCCTTGCCAGGAAATAAAAGAGTCATTACGGGTCATTTATAAACCACAAAATACGAGACTGTATAATATTTTTTTAGTTAGGCAAAATTGCTTATTTGTCTACCTCAAGCAAAACAATGAGCACATTCCCGGCATGCCATTATTTCTATATTGCTGCATGCCACACAATTTTAAGTTCCTAAATCCAGATACCAAGTGCTTAATTAATTTTTAGGGAATTGCAATCCCCTAATATGCTCTCATTATAAAAAATTTCTACTTCCATATCGTTCTCCTGTGCTTCCTTTTGGTGACTATAGACCGCATTTTATGGCAGCCTGGTGTCAACTGTGTCTTTTATTCTGGCATCAAGGTGGCATGAAGCTTATTAAAAATTTAACGGCCCATGTTTTAGGTTGTATTCACACGGGTCATATATGCTGCATCACATTACAAGATATGTTTATGAGATTTTCCAAAATCTCATCCACATGTTTCAAAGACAATCCACAGCTTGTCACTTTATATTGTGGATTTTCACAGCAGATTTCACCCTGTAGAATGCAAAAGGTATAATCAGCTGTAAATATGCAGCATATCAGCATCAAAATCAGCATTCTGGTATATTCCCATAGGATGAAAAAAAACCCTGTAAAAACCTCATCAATAAAGCTGCGGATTTGTCACCCATTCACATGAAAGAAAACAAATTGCCCCTGTTTCTTCAATTAGAGATCTGTCATAGATCTATTTTTACATGCAGACATCTATCCAGGCTAAATTATCGATTTAGTTTGCCTATATGCAGCGCTGATCTGAAGTTGTTCCTAAAGGGGTTCACAATCTAAATTCAAGTTAGCATGTTTTTACTGGGAGCGAAAACTGGAGAACCTAGAAGAAGGCCACGTAGCCACAGAGAGAACATTACCTAGATCATGAACTGAATAATTTCTTGCTTATGAATAGCAAAACAATATAGGACACTGGAAGAAAATCATATAGTTGTCCTCTAATGGAGGCACTGAATTGTTCTCTCAATGGCTGCAACAAAGTATGCTCTTCTTGGCTATAATTGGAGATACTATGGTTATCTTATGGGACATTATGTAAAACTACAGTTGTGGGTTCAGTGCAAATGACACTTATGTGTGGAACTGTGGCTGACTTTGTTATACGAATTCCAAATGCATGGGCAATTAGCTTCCTGACAAGACACTTGACATGACTGGAACTTCTTAAAAGAAACTTGAATTTTACTGACAATGTCTTCTAATAAGGAGGTAGACGACTTAGAACGTTCCAATTAAACAGAAACAACAATGGAACACTTTCGTGCCTGTAAACAAATCTGGCTCTACTCCAATGATGTACGATACTATTACGCTAGTGTGGCGCCCTGGACAAGCCAGGACGTCATAGGTACTGCAACAACACACCCTACACCCCGGTTAGGAACACCGAAGTCAAACATAAATCCTTGTTGCCTTCCTCCAGGGACTGATGTCCACACCAGGTGGGGCGGAGGCAGGTGGTTGGCTCCACCCACTAAGGAGTTCACAGTCCTGGAGGCGGGAAAAGGAGAGAGAAGAGTTTGAGGAGTCATAGAGTGAGGAAGTAGTAGTGGAGGAACCGACTGACCGTGTCCGGATACGTGGCCTGGGCACCTGACAGCAAGGTTGGCAGACGGTGGTGACCGTCTGCAGGAGAGGCCGATTGACGCACAACCGTGAGAACCGGGGACGGGCGGTGGCCCGCCGGTACCGAAAAGGGGAGCGAAGAGAAGGCAGCACCATCCGGCAGGGCCTACGGACCCCGACCAGGCTAGGAGTCACTGTAAAACCGGTCAAATCCGTCAGCGACGGGAACCTCCGGGGTTTCCCAGCAGTAAAGACCCGACTGAAGGCAACTGTCCAAACCGTGAGGGAGATAAAGCTACCGCCAGAGCTAGAGCTCCCAGGGCCAGAGCCTGCGGGCAAAGGAAGGGCTCCCTTAGCCAACATGCCGCTGGGGAGCGGGCTATCAGTGGGAAGCCATTGGGGCCAAGCACAAAACACCGGTGCAGGGAGAGACAGTTACCGCCAACCTACCGGGAGTGACCGCCGCAGCCGTCTGTGGGACTCGTCCATCCAGCCATTTCTTTTACAAGAGACTCCGTGTGCTTTACTGGCTGAGTAAGTACCACTGTGCCGTCTGGCACTGCGCTGCCCCGCGACCCTGCACCTGGCCAGGCCCCGCATCCCACCTTCCGACCTCCACCACCTGGCCCCGGGACCACCAAAAACCCCCTACCCACGGAGAGGAGAAAACATCTCAGCTACTCCCTGTCAACGCTCCCGAGATCCCCGTACAGAGCAGCGGTGGTGTCTCAACCTCACCACAAACTGTGGGTGGCGTCACGGACAATACCCCTACACCCAAAACCACCCCTTTCACTCACGGGCGAGGAGCGCCACTCGAGTCCCCGGGATCCGGCCCACTGCTCGAGCCAGCAACCGAGCGAGCAGCAGCAGCAGCCGGACCCGAGCAGCAGGTGAGCGGAGCGTCCCCTCCTCCGCCCGCGACAACTTGGCGTCACGAACAGGATCTTACCGCTCTGCTGTTGTTAGGGCCAGGTGGACGGGCAGACCCAGGAGGTGGATCCACTGGGCCGAACACCTTACTGAAGGCAAGGGGTCCGGTAGCCGGAGCACTACAGGTAGCAGGACAGTCCGTTCAAAAGAGTGGAGTGGAGAAGTCCCTGGGACCACGGAGTCACTGATGGTAGTCCGGGTGACGGAGCTCAGGTTCGGAGGCCGAGATGTTGTCAGGCAGATTCCGGAACCGATGGAGCGAGAGGACGGGTCACCACAGGGATCAGAGATGGTACGGACTGACGGGATGGCAGACAGTCAGCGTTCGGGGTTCGAGAATCGTCAGGACCGGATGGCGAGGCAGGAGCGGCTCTAGAAGAGAGATAGGTAAGTATACCAGCAGACGCAAGGAGACCTGACTCCTAGCTTAGGAAAACACGAAGAACAGGCCCCGCCCACTTGGACACTAAACCCCTTTATACCCTGTACCTGTGTGTTCAATATCCTGTCAGTGGACGCTGGCCCTTTAAGAGAGGGTCAATGACCGCGCGCGCGCCCTAATGCGCATGCGCGAGGCCCGGGTGCCAGAAGCCAGGGCAGGGAGCGGTGAATAGGAAGCAGGGGAGCCGGCCTGGAGCAGAGCTGCCGACGGGCACCGGGAGCGGGGACCGGGCCACCTGGGGACCGCAGGTGATGGGGGCTGCAGGCTGTGGAGCGGGGGACGCCTAACAGAGGAGCCGGGGAGCGTGGCAGGTGAGCCGGGGAGCGAGGCAGGGGAGCCGGGAAGCAGAGCAGGGGACCCGGGGAGCGTGACAGTACCCCCCCCACGCCCCCCACCCCGCAACCGGAACAGGAAGGCACGTATCAGAGGAGTACCCACATTCTCCCGGGGCTCCCAGGACCTATCCTCAGGACCATACCCTGCCCAGTCCACCAAGAAGAACTGTCAGCCCCGTACGGTTTTCATGGCCACGATATCCCTTACCGCATAGATGTCATCATCAGCAATAGGAGGAGGAGCCGAACTGGCAGCAGCGGAGAAGGGACCAAGGACAACCGGCTTGAGCAGGGAGACGTGGAAGGAGTTGGGTATCCTCATCGTGGCCGGGAGCTGCAGCTTGTAGGAGACCTCATTTATTTTGCTGAGGACTTTAAACGGCCCGATGTAGCGAGGACCCAGCTTGTATGATGGTAGCTTCAATTGGACGTACTTGGAAGCAAGCCAGACCAGATCTCCTGGACAGAAACGCGGAGGATCCAGACGCCTCTTGTCTGCGTGTCTCTTCATCCGCAGGGAAGCACGTCCAAGGGACGCCTTGACAGAGTCCCAAATTGTTGCAAAGTCACGGGCTACAGCATCAGCAGCAGGGACATCCGAGGAAGAGGATACAGGTAACGGGACGGAAGGCTGAAGTCCGTAAACGACATGGAAGGGAGAGCTGTAGGAGGACTCACTGACGTGGTGGTTATGGGAGAATTCAGCCCAAGGAAGAAGCGTGGACCAGTCGTCGTGATGGGCGTTGACGTAGTGACGTAAGAAGGAGGTCAAGATCTGATTGACTCGTTCCACTTGGCCATTCGACTGAGGATGGTAGGCTGAAGAAAAGTCCAGAGTCACTCCCAGATGTTTGCAGAGAGCCCTCCAGAAGCGGGAGGTAAACTGAATTCCTCTGTCGGACACAATGTGTGATGGAAAGCCATGCAACCGGAAGATGTGCTGTATGTAAGCGTCAGCGAGTTCCTGGGCTGAGGGCAGTCCAGCCATAGGGACGAAATGAGCCATTTTGGAGAACCGATCCACCACGACCCATATGACTGTGTGTCCGGAGGACAGGGGCAAGTCCGTAATAAAGTCCATTGCAATGTGTTGCCACGGAACGGAGGGTATAGGCAGAGGCAGAAGACGGCCATATGGCAGATGTTTGGGCGTCTTGTTCCTGGCACAAGAGGAGCAGGCTGAGACAAAAGAAGCGACGTCCGTGCGAAGGGATGGCCACCAGTAGTGACGTACAATTGTACTCCATGTTCTCTTCTGACCAGCATGGCTGGCTGTTTTCGAGGCATGGCCCCAGTGCAACACTTTTTGCCTGTCAGTCTCAGAGACATAGGTCTTCCCAGGCGGTATCTGGGCCAGGGTGACAGGGGCCACCGGAATGATTTTACTAGGGCAGATGATGGGCTGGGATGTCTCCTCCTCCTGCTCCATGGGCATGAATGACCTGGACAAGGCATCTGCGCGTACATTCTTGTCCGCGGGTCGGAAATGGAGCTGGAAATCGAACCTGGCAAAGAACAAGGACCACCTGGCTTGCCGTGGGTTCAGTCGCTGAGCGGACCGCAGGTATTCCAGGTTCTTGTGGTCCGTGTAAATGATCACGGGGTACACTGCTCCCTCCAGAAGGTAGCGCCATTCCTCCAGAGCCAGTTTGACTGCCAATAGCTCTCGGTCACCGATGGTGTAGTTGCGTTCAGGCGCTGAGAAGCTCTTGGAGAAGAAACCGCAAGTTACCATCTTCCCAGAGGAGGACTTCTGCATGAGCACTGCTCCGGCTCCCGAGGAGGAGGCATCCACCTCCAAGGTGAACTGTCGGTTTAACTCCGGACGGTGGAGCACAGGGGAGGAAGCAAATGCCCGCTTCAGGGAGCCAAACGCGGCGTCGGCCGCAGGTGACCAGTCCTTTGGATTAGCCCCCTTCTTGGTCAAGGCGGAGAGAGGTGCAGTCAGAGCAGAGAAGTGAGGGATGAACTGACGGTAATAGTTTGCGAATCCCAGAAAGCATTGGATTGCCTTCAGTCCAGAAGGAGGGGGCCAGTTGAGAATGGAAGTGACCTTCTCCGGGTCCATCTGCAGGCCGGTATCGGAGATTACGTAACCCAGGAAGGGAAGAGAAGACTGCTCGAAGACACACTTCTCGTACTTGGCGTACAGACGATTCTCCCTCAGTCTTTGTAGTAACAGCTGCACGTTCTCTCTGTGGGTCTGGAGGTCCGGAGAAAAGACCAGGATATCATCAAGATACACCAACACACAGACGTAGAGAAGGTCCCGGAACACGTCGTTCACCAATTCCTGAAAGACTGCTGGTGCGTTACACAGGCCGAAGGGCATCACACAGTATTCATAGTGCCCATCGCGAGTATTGAACGCGGTCTTCCATTCGTCCCCAGAGCGGATGCGGACCAGGTTGTAGGCACCCCGAAGATCCAACTTGGTGAACACACGAGCTCCTCTAAGCCGATCAAACAATTCGGGGATGAGCGGCAGAGGGTATTTATTTTTCACGGTGATTAGGTTCAATCCCCGGTAGTCAATGCATGGGCGTAGGTCGCCCTCTTTCTTCTTAACGAAGAAGAAGCCTGCTCCAGCAGGAGAGGAGGATCTCCGAATAAATCCCCTTGCCAGGTTCTCTGTGATGTAGGTAGATATGGCCCTTGTTTCGGCAGGAGACAGTGGATATATCCGTCCTCGAGGTGGTGTAGTTCCCGGGAGCAGGTCGATGTCACAATCGTAAGGACGATGTGGCGGCAGTACCTCTGACTCCTTTTTATCAAAGACGTCCGCGAAGGACCAATAGGCCGAAGGCAGTCCCGGTAGGGACTCTGGAACCGGAGGTCGTCGGATGGGTTGTATAGTCTTCAGGCAGTTCTCGTGGCAAGAGGATCCCCATCGGGTGATTTCACCAGTACCCCAGCTGACTGACGGTTCGTGTGTCCGTAACCAGGGGAGTCCCAGCAGGATTTGATGAGACATGTGTGGGAGGACGTAGAGAGCAATGGTCTCGGTGTGCAGGGCACCGATACGTAGTTCCACCGGCTTGGTGATCCACGAGATGGTGTCAGAGAGGGGTCTCCCATCTACTGAGGCAATCACGAGGGGTTTGTCGAGTGGAGTAACAGGCACCTGGTACTTGTCCACCGTGGCCTGCTGGATGAAATTGCCTGCTGCCCCAGAATCGAGGTACGCCTCGGCCGTGAACCGCGTCTCTCCCGTTGTCACTTGAACAGTCCACGTAACCGGGTCTGAGAGAGTCCCAGCACCTAGGGTGGCCTCTCCTACCAACCCTAGGCTTTGGAGTTTCCCGGCCTCTCTGGACAGGAGCGTAGAAGGTGTGTACCCTCTCCGCAGTAGAAGCAGAGACCCTTGGCGAGCCGTTCTGCTCGGCGTTGTTCGGACTGCCGCAAACGGTCGATCTGCATGGGCTCGTGGACGGAGACACCAGACGACGTTGACTGAAGTACGGCGGGCTTCTGCGGAGGAGAGGAATGCCGTATCGGACGTCTCTCATGGCACACCTCTTTGGATCGTTCCTGAAAGCGAAGATCCACTCGAGTCGCTAGGGCAATCAGGGCATCCAGGGTGGACGGCACGTCACGACCAGCCAGCTCATCTTTAATTCGACCCGAGAGTCCTTCCCAGAAGGCGGCGGTTAGAGCCTCATTGTTCCACCCGAGTTCCGAAGCCAAGGTGCGAAAACGGATGGCATATTGGCCCACCGTCAGAGTCCCCTGACGTAGCCAGAGGAGAGATGAGGCAGACGCGGAGGCGCGTCCGGGCTCGTCAAAGGTGCCATGGAATGCCTGCAGGAATTCCTGGATGTTGGTGGTCACCGGATCCTCCTTCTCCCACAAGGGGTTCATCCAGGCCAGTGCCTCTCCCTCCAGATGGGACATCATGAACGCGACCTTGGCTTGGTCGGAGGCAAACAAGTGCGGCAGTAGCTTGAAATGGAGAGAGCATTGATTGATGAATCCCCTGCAGGTCTTGGGATCTCCGGCGTACCGGGGTGGTGAGGCCAAACGAAGACTGGAGGCATCCGAGGAGGCTGCCACGGGAGCAGTGGCCATGGATTGTACAGTGGAAACCCGAGATGCCGAGGATGTGGCCGCTGCTTGTAGCGCGTTCAGGCAGGTATCCACAGAAGTCATGAAGTTCAGCATGCGGGTCTGGGTCTCACGCTGGCGTGTGAGTTCCTGCTGCAAGGCCGCTAGTGCTTCGGCGGGATCCGGGGCCTGTTCTTACTGTTAGGGCCAGGTGGACGGGCAGACCCAGGAGGTGGATCCACTGGGCCGAACACCTTACTGACGGCAAGGGGTCCGGTAGCCGGAGCACTACAGGTAGCAGGACAGTTCGTTCAAAAGAGTGGAGTGGAGAAGTCCCTGGGACCACGGAGTCACTGATGGTAGTCCGGGTGACGGAGCTCAGGTTCGGAGGCCGAGATGTTGTCAGGCAGATTCCGGAACCGATGGAGCGAGAGGACGGGTCACCACAGGGATCAGAGATGGTACGGACTGACGGGATGGCAGACAGTCAGCGTTCGGGGTTCGAGAATCGTCAGGACCGGATGGCGAGGCAGGAGCGGCTCTAGAAGAGAGATAGGTAAGTATACCAGCAGACGCAAGGAGACCTGACTCCTAGCTTAGGAAAACACGAAGAACAGGCCCCGCCCACTTGGACACTAAACCCTTTTATACCCTGTACCTGTGTGTTCAATATCCTGTCAGTGGACGCTGGCCCTTTAAGAGAGGGTCAATGACCGCGCGCGCGCCCTAATGCGCATGCGCGAGGCCCGGGTGCCAGAAGCCAGGGCAGGGAGCGGTGAATAGGAAGCAGGGGAGCCGGCCTGGAGCAGAGCTGCCGACGGGCGCCGGGAGCGGGGACCGGGCCGCCTGGGGACCGCAGGTGATGGGGGCTGGAGGCTGTGGAGCGGGGGACGCCTAACAGAGGAGCCGGGGAGCGTGGCAGGTGAGCCGGGGAGCGAGGCAGGGGAGCCGGGAAGCAGAGCAGGGGACCCGGGGAGCGTGACAGCTGTCTGGTAGAGGTGCACCTTGTGTCCCGCCGAAAATTTTTGGAAGCCACCATATTGGGCGCGAAAAGTCCCTGCTCGAGCGTCTTCCCGAGCAGTGGAGGCGCGAAGGACGAAGCTCCGCCCCTGAAGAGGAGGTGCCGGAAAGACACCAAGGGGGGACGGATGGCGTCTGGCTGCATGCAGACCCTGGCTCCTGGAAAGAACTCCTGCCAACATGTCCTTCCTGCCTGACCACGCAGCGGCCCCAGAGTTGGTGCCCGGAACAGCGGCATGGATCAGAGCCCGCGTGGCTGGGGTCTCCCGCCATTACCAGGACCAGATATGTCGGTTGATGGAGCGGTGGACCGTGGAGGTGGAGGAACTCGCCGCGGTCGCACGAGTGTACAGAATGGAGGGTGTGATGGAAGAACGTGTGAATAACCCACGCCCCTACATCCCGGAGGGACCGGCCACTGCGGCTTAGGGGGCCCGGTTTGCCCCTGACCCCCATACTGCCTCCATCTTCCCTACTTGCACACCCCGCCCCTGCTGGTCCATCTCACTTGCGGCCCTTTGTAACGGCATAAAAAGGAGCGGTGAGCCCGGAGACTGCGGCAGCTGGCGGCAACCCGCCTGGCGCAGGCACAGATGATAGCGACTCCGGGCCTGACACCGAACCTGTCTCGGAGGACGAGGGGGTCATGGCCGTGTGTGGCATGGAGGCCACTTACATCCCAAGGATCGGGAATAATGAATATCGGGCGGCCCTTCCCCGTCGCGCCTGCTATGCGCTGGAGGGGCTAGTGCCCGTGTTTCTCCACCCGGGACCGGGTGAAGAAGATGAAAGCGATCAGTGATGGCAGCGGTCCCCCACCGCAAGTGTCCCCGTTGGGACCCCCAGCACCGTTATGATGTTCCAGTATGTTGTTAAATGTTTGAATGATAAGATTGAATCAACCGAAGCAGTTTATCAGATTGACACCGTGATTGAACCGGCCGTTGCCGGCAACTAGTCCCTGTAGGGACTTTCTGCAACCGTTGCGTAGGGAACTTCTTACGGACAAGCCAGAGAACTTGCAGGGCAACCACAAACTTAGTGGAGTGTAAATAAATTGTTGGCTTAATACCGTAACCGCTTCCGGAGAGGCTGGTTTGGGAGGATGGGCCTGGAGGAAATGGATGGACCAGGCCCGCCACTACCGTAACCGGTGGCAATCCTCCGGGGGTCAGGGGTCCCCCATGGACGTGGGTCCCCTGAAAGAGACCGTACCCGCTCGGGCAATTTGCTTCTGGACTGGGGCAAGGGGTGCTGCCCACTTCTTAGGGGCAGCATCAGGGCCAGGTTGTTTGGGCGGGGGGAGAGCGGACGTCGTTACCGTTTAATAAAAGACAACCGTTTAATAACGTTAAAAGTACAGTGCCTCCCGTTATGGGAAGTTTATAAAAAATGCTTATGTTTTATATGTGTTTTACCATTTTCTATTTTTCTAGTTGTGAAAATAAAACCTGTGATGGACGAGCAGCCCGCGGACGGTCTGCGTTTTACCAAGGGGGAATGTGGCGCCCTGGACAAGCCAGGACGTCACAGGTACTGCAACAACAAACTCTACACCCCGGTTAGGAACACCGAAGTCAAACACAAATCCTTGTTGCCTTCCTCCAGGGACTGATGTCCACACCAGGTGGGGCGGAACCAGGCGGTTGGATCCACTCACTGAGGAGTTCACAGTCCTGGAGGCAGGAAAAGGAGAGAGAAGAGTTTGAGGAGTCGTAGAGTGAGGAAGTAGTAGTGGAGGAACCGACTGACCGTGTCCGGGTACGTGGCCCGGGCACCTGACAGCAAGGTTGGCAGACGGTGGTGACCGTCTGCAGGAGAGGCCGATTGACGCACAACCGTGAGGACGTGGGGATGGGCAGTGGCCCGCCGGTACCGAACCGGGGAGCGAAGAGAAGCCAGCACCATCCGGCAGGGCCTACGGACCCCGACCAGGCTAGGAGTCGCTGTAAAACCGGTCAAATCCGTCAGCGACGGGAACCTCCGGGGTTTCCCAGCAGTAAAGACCCGACTGAAGGCAACCGTCCAAACCGTGAGGGAGATAAAGCTACCGCCAGAGCTAGAGCTCCCAGGGCCAGAGCCTGCGGGCAAAGGAAGGGCTCCCTTAGCCAACATACCGCTGGGGAGCGGGCTATCAGTGGGAAGCCATTGGGGCCAAGCACAAAACACCGGTGCAGGGAGAGACAGTTACCGCCAACCTACCGGGAGTGACCGCCGCAGCCGTCTGTGGGACTTGTCCATCCAGCCGTTTGTTTTACAAGAGACTCCGTGTGCTTTACTGGCTGAGTAAGTACCACCGTGCCGTCTGGCACTGCGATGCCCCGCGACCCTGCACCTGGCCAGGCCCCGCATCCCACCTTCCGACCTCCACCACCGGGCCCGGGGACCACCAAAAAACCCCTACCCACGGAGGGGAGAAAACATCTCAGCTGCTCCCTGTCAACGCTCCCGGGATCCCCGTACAGAGCAGCGGTGGTGTCCCAACCTCACCACAAACCATGGGTGGCGTCACGGACAATACCCCTTCCTTCCAAAACCACCCCTTTCACTCACGGGCGAGGAGCGCCATTCGAGTCCCCGGGATCCGGCCCACCGCTCGAGCCACCGACCGAGCGAGCAGCAGCAGCAGCCGGACCCGAGCAGTGGGTGAGCGCAGCGTCCCCTCCTCCGCCTGCGACACTAGGTATGGGGAAGTACCAAGCGAACGGCAAAAGGGAAGAGAAACTCTGTGTCTTGGGAAGGGGGAGATGGTGACCCCTGACCAAACCTACAGCTAGCATCTAGCTTTCCTCACCACCCTAGATAAGTTTCACACCTATGCACCGAGCCGGATACCTGACCCTGGCTGACCCTGAAATAAGCCCTAGGTAGGGAATGGATGGGATGAGCGCTTAGTCAAAGCCACTAAGCTCTAAAGAAGACACAGGGATAACACACAGGGGAAAGTAAACAAATAACTTATATCCAGATGACTCAGGGAGAAAAACTGCAACAACAAAGTTACTTCAGGTGAATTCAAGCTGACTGCTTGCACTGAAGACTTGTTTAGGGTATTAGACCTATCACCAGAACCAAGTAACGGGGAGTGAGAGTATTTAAACACACAAAGGGAAGTGCTGATGCTTAAAAGCTGAAACGGTGAGTAAATCTGTAGGGTCCTAAACAGAAAGGGATAAACCCAAGCAGGGAAAAAGGGTATGTCAGAGAGCAGCTTGTTTAGCCAAACGCTGAAACCTTTTCCAGCTGGAAACTACAGGACTTTGTCAAGCATGACACACCCGTGAAGAGATGCTCCATTTTGAACCAAGACTTGTACCTTTATTTTTGCCACAATTGTCACACATTCTACTCTTCACTTACTTTTACAGCTATACGATGGACACGCTCAGCTATATAAGCCTGTGCTTGATATTTCCAATAAGTCAACTTGTCACAAGCCACTTTGTCTGGCAGGGTCCAGAGAAACCCCGACACCCTTTAAACCTAAATTTTTGATCTGGTCTTACAACTGGGTCTTGTGGATAGCTATCACAGAAGGCTGCCATCTGGATGTGCGAACTAGAAACAGGAATATTCGCCAAAAAGGGTCAAAGCCAAGAAGTACAAACAAAATCAGGAGCCAAGCAGGTAGTCAGAATTCTAGCCGTGGTCAGTGCACGGGAAAAACAAAACACACAATAATCAAGTTAGAGCCAAGGCAAAGATCCAAGTGCTAACTACACACACTAACAAAAATAACTGGCAGCTAGTGTGAGTCTGCTGGGGTTTATAAAGAAGGAAGCCCCACCCAAGGCTCCCAGAGGAGAGATAATTACCTATCTGCTCACTGCAGCAAAAAACAAGAGAATAACAAAGCGGAAATTATCCAGCATTAACCGTAGTGTTATTGTGGCACCCCCTAGCGACCAGGGCAGGGGTTGCAGCAGAATGTTCAGATACGAATGTAACACTGTCATAGTCACTTGTGTCCTATCATGGCTTCTGCTCTTTAGGTTCTGGACTTGTTATATTGCTGTTCAATTTGATGCTGTCTTATGCCTGCTTTACACGCTTCAATAAATCTTTCAATCCGTCGTCGGGGTCAAGTTGTAAGTGACGCACATCCTGCATCGTTCGTGACGTATTTGCGTGTGACACCTACGTGCAATCAAGATTGAACGAAAATACGGTGATCGCATACACGTCGTTTATTCCTCATACATTGGACGTTTTGTTGTATGAACCTAGTCAATTGAAACGTGTGACATCCCTCATACGATTTTGATGTCTGAGGCTATGTGCGCAGGTGTGCGCTCTGCACCGCAGCTTAAAAAAGGTCCGCTTCAGAGCGCAGCTGAAAAGCTGCGTTCTGAAGCACCTCACAATGTCTGTCATTCACTAATCTCTTTCAGTCCGTCACTATCTCTGTCCCTCTCTCTCTGTCCATGTCAGTCTATCCCCCTCTCTCATATACTCACCGATCCCCGGCCCGGCTCTGCACGGCATTCACACTGCTCCGGCGGCTTTTACTGTTTTGAAAAAGCCGGCCGCCCATTAAACAATCTCGTATTCCCTGCTTTCCCCGCCCACCGGCGCCTATGATTGGTTACAGTGAGACACGCCCCCACACTGAGTGACAGGTGTCACACTGCACCCAATCACAGCAGCCGGTGGGCGTGTCTATACTGTGCAGTGAAATAAATAATTAAATAATTAAAAAAAACGGTGTGCGGTTCCCCCCCAATTTTAAAACCAGCCAGATAAAGCCATACGGCTGAAGGCTGGTATTCTCAGGATGGGGAGCTCCACGTTATGGGGAGCCCCCCAGCCTAACAATATCAGCCAACAGCCGCCCAGAATTGCCGCATACATTAGATGCGACAGTTCTGGGACTGTACCCGGCTCTTCCCGATTTGCCCTGGTGCGTTGGCAAATCGGGGTAATAAGGAGTTATTGGCAGCCCATAGCTGCCAATAACTCCTAGATTAATCATGTCAGGCGTCTATGAGACACCCTCCATGATTAATCTGTAAATTACAGTAAATAAACACACACACACCCGAAAAATCCTTTATTAGAAATAAAAAACACAAACATATACCCTGGTTAACCACTTTAATCAGCCCCAAAAAGCCCTCCATGTCCGGCGTACTCCAGGATGGTCCAGCGTCGCATCCAGCGCTGCTGCATGGAGGTGACCGGAGCTGCAGCAGACACAGCCGCTCCTGTCACCTCCATGCAGCAACTGAAGACAGCCGCGCGATCAGCTGAGCTGTCACTGAGGTTACCCGCTGTCACTGGATCCAGCGGTGGATGCAGCGGTGGCCGCGGGTAACCTCAGTGACAGCTCAGCTGATCGCGCTACTCACCTCAGTTGCTGCGTGGAGGTGAGAGGAGCAGCGGTGAGTAGCGCGATCAGCTGAGCTGTCACTGAGGTTACCCGCGGCCACCGCTGCATCCACCGCTGGATCCAGTGACAGCGGGTAACCTCAGTGACAGCTCAGCTGATCGCGCGGCTGTCTTCATTAGCTGTGTGGAGGTGACAGGAGCGGCTGTGTATTCTGCAGCTCCGGTCACCTCCATGCAGCAGCGCTGGATGCGACGCTGCATCATCCTGGAGTACGCCGGACAAGGAGGGCTTTTTGGGGCTGATTAAAGTGGTGAACCAGGGTATATGTTTGTGTTTTTTATTTATAATAAAGGATTGTTTCGGGTGTGTGTTTATTTACTGTAATTTACAGATTAATCATGGAAGGTTTCTCGGGGAGACGCCTGACATGATTAATCTAGGACTTATTGGCAGCTATGGGCTGCCAATAACTCCTTATTACCCCGATTTGCCAACGCACCAAGGCAAATCGGGAAGAGCCGGGTACAGTCCCAGAACTATCGCATATAATGTATGCGGCAATTCTGGGCGGCTGTTGGCTGAAATTGTTAGGATGGGGGGCTCCCCATAACGTGGAGCTCTCCATCCTGAGAATACCAGCCTTCAGCCGTATGGCTTTATCTGGCTGGTTTTAAAATTGGGGGGCCGCACGCCGTTTGTTTTAATTATTTATTTCACTGCACAGTATAGACACGCCCACCGGCTGCTGTGATTGGGTGCAGTGTGACACCTGTCACTCAGTGTGGGGGCGTGTCTCACTGTAACCAATCATAGGCGCCGGTGGGCGGGGAAAGCAGGGAACACGAGATTGTTTAATGGGCGGCCGGCTTTTTCAAAACAGTAAAAGCCGCCGGAGCAGTGTGAATGCCGTGCAGCGCCGGGGATCGGGGATCGGTGAGTATGAGAGAGGGCTGCTCAATTCAGTTACTCAGGAGTTTAGCGGTCACCGGTGAGTCCTTCACTGGTGACCGCTAATCAGGACGCGGCACAGACAGAGCCGCAGCATGACAATGAAGTCGGGTGAAGTTCACCCGAGTTCATTCTGACAGTGCGGCTCTGTCTGTGTCTGCTGTCAGCAGCCATTCAGCTCTGCTACATGGCTGTCTGTGTCTGCTGTTAGCGGCCATGTAGCAGAGCTGAATGGCAGATGACATAGTAAAAACGCATCCCTACACATTACACACGCTTGGCAAGTCAATAAATAAAAAAAAAAAAAAAAAGGGTGCCCAATGCATACGTCACGGAACACATGATCTAAAGGATCGCACACAAAATTGATCAATTTAACATAGACTAGTAACGCTCGTGTGACAGCAAATGAACGACCTACGTGCAATCTCATTCAATCGCATAGGCAACCTGGGCGTGTCACATCGCATACGAGATCGCATCCCTAATTGTAAGGTGTAAAGCTGGCTTTATGTTACTCTGATATTGTACAATTAATACAGTAAACACAATTCTTCGGAATGTGGTCATCAAACTACAATTCTGCTCTCATTACTGGCTTCACGGTTGCTCTTTTTGTTGAACAGTGGGGAATCTTGTCTCAGTGGCTCTACATATCTGCCTTAGCGTTCTTTCCCTTGTGGTACACTTTTCCACCTACTAACCCACAATTTCAACTCCTACTCCGTTCGCTGGCCCTTCCCTGTTTTACACTCAACACATCTTTGCATTATGATGATGATGGTGATGATCTGGCAACATATGCTTTGTATAAAACATTTTTATATGACTCTTTAAAGTAACCATCATTGAACAACTTGCCCCACAACTATACCAAAGAAATAAGGCAGGTGACTGTCTGGACCCTTCCATAACATCATAAGACAAAAGGAATTTGTCACTAGAAGTTTTGCACAAAACTCACCAATCATCATGGCAGCATAAGATGCTGTCACTTCACCCTATGATTTCTCTAGTGCTTCTGAGCTACATAGGCAGGTTTGGGTGTCGATCAGCTGTGGGCTCATTCATACTCAGGCTAGCAAGAGTTTACCTCTGCTAGCTTGCTTGTTACTTCTGGGATCACATATTGTTGGAAGCCTATCACATTGGCTTCCTTCCTTTTTAAGATGGTGGAATCTGTCCTCTCTTGCCGACCATAGTTTATTGCTTTGTTGGTCTGTGTGCTGTTGTGTCCCAGTCCTGCTGCTGATTATATTGCTTTGTGCGTGGAGTGGTTGTGGAGTTCTCCCATTGTCTTGTTTTCGCCCTGCTTTCATTTTCCACCTAAGCTCTTATTGTCTTATACCTCTTTGTGTGTGTTGAGAGATAGGGCTTTGGTTTCTCCTGTTCTTCGATTTCTGTTGACTTTATCGCTCCTGCCCCAACCCTCCCCAGGAGTTGGGGGGTTGGGTATATGATCAGGGCTGTTCAGTAGCAAGGCCAGGTAAGCGGCTCAGACATCCTCACCTTCAGAGGTTACTCTGAGTTTAGAGATAGCTATGGTCCCATGGCCTGAGGGCCAATCTAGGAGCTCCGATCCCCTGCTTTCTCCTCACTCACCGTGACAAAATTGGTTCAATTCGGAACTTACAAAAACATCAACCATTTTTATTTTCCCCCAACAAAATGATGACACAAAGCATTCCAACCTATTACTAGGATACTGTGAATATCACTCTTTTGGAGATACCGTGGCGATCATTGCTTTGCAGTTCGGTTGTCATAATGTATACACTGAGCTTATCATTGTTATATGACCCTGTATGCATCATTGTCATGAAGACACTGCGGTTTAGCTTCCATAGCGTGCAATAATGATGTCAGTCTTACGTGGATACTGTAGTTGCCACAGTTTTCCATGATCCCATGGTTAACTATAGTCATGAATGATCCCCCCATGGAGTAGATTTGTTTAAATGCTTCTATTTTGTGCAACAAAATAATTTAGATTACAGGAAACTGTTGTGTTGGAAACTGTTAGTGTCATGGTTCGCCTCCTCGTCCACATGGCTAGGGAGCGGAGCCTTCTCCCGGGCCTCACTTCCGGAGCCTGGATGTGTGGCGCCCCTGAGGCTTCCGTCGCCACAGGAACATTGCGCCCCATCCAGTGGTGTGATGTCCCATTCTGGGTAAGGAAAGGAGTGAATGCCGGTAGGCAAATTTACACTACACCCATTGTTAGGTACACACTGGGACCAGGGACAGTGGCAGCAACCCTCCCATGCTGCATGCTGGGAGGGGCCATAAGACCCATCCCTGCTCCTATAGGGTACAGCTTAGCAACTGGGGAGGTGGGAGGAGCCACCAGAGAGCAGACAGAGAAAGGAAGGTCAAGTGTAGTTTGAAAGAGAGAGAGGAGAGAAGGAGGAGGAGGTCTGCAGGAGGCAGACGTGAAAGGGAAGAAGGAAAGAAAGCTCTAGTCAGACAGGAGCTAAGAAAGGAAAGAGACGCTTCCTGGTGAAGAACCTGGGACTCAGAGGGTCCAGGTGACATCAAGCAGAGGAAGAGAAGGGATTCCAGGGCCACGGATAGCTTTTGAGCTGGTAGCCTGTTCCACAAGAACATCGGTGGAGGGATCAAGCTGCAACAGGGGACGGTCCCTAGAAACAGAAGGAGTGAAAAATCATCTCCAACAGTGAAAACCGAGGCCCAGGGAAAGTTGCAAACTCCCCGGGCCACAGCCCACAGCAGAACCTCTAGAAAGGGGGCAAGTAACCGACAGGCGAGCTCCCAGCCTGGAGGCTGTAGTGGAGGCCGAGCAGGTTCATCCTAAAAGAGCTAGGCTTAAGAAGACAGCGGAAGAGAGAGACACTTTAGAGAGAAGGGTACCGGCTTTCATTCCAGAAATTGCCCAGAAACGGCGGAGGTCCCTGACAGTGGGTTCCAGCAGTCCAGAGGCACCAGTGTGCACCTACCAGGAAGTGTGAGTAAACAACTTGAAACTGCACGCTTGGTGTTGCCTCTGTTATTTCATCTTCATAGTCTTCCATCACACCATAGACTCTCACGAGCATCAACTGTGCCCCCGGGGCACCGCTCCACCTGTGGGGAGCAGTACTACCATTGCTGCCATTCCATCACCCCAGAGGCCTTACACAGCAGCGGCGGCTTATTAGCCGCAAACCACAGGTGGCGTCACGACAAATATAAACTTTATTCACCCCCAAGTCACCAGCCATTTTAATTGACACCCACCAGGGCCACGGAGCCGGGCCCCGCCACCACTGACGACCCCCGGACTAGTCCGGCCCGGCACCGGGTGTCCCATAGCCCTGGGGTGGGCGAGTCAGATGCCTTAAAAGCTGACATTTCCAGTGAACCAGCGCCAGCTATAAGCTTAGCGCTGCTTTGACTGTGAGTGCTGGTCCCTGTAAGTGTGATCCTGATCCGTTCCCTCTCTGTGCCCTAAGCCTCTGTCTGTGTTCTGTCCCCTAGTCGTTCTGCCTTTCCTTTGTTCCACCTCCTTACTTCCCACAATAGCCCTGGTTGTTTTCCCCTCTCCTACCTACCCATTCAGTTGTTTCCTCTGGTACCGACCTCGGCCTTATCTCGACTCCTCCACTGCTAGTTCCTCCGGTCTTCCTGCTGCCCGTACTGTGTATGACCCTGACCTGTCTGACCATCCCCCGCATGTGTGACGCCCTGGACTAGCCAGGTAGTCACATACATACCAACATACACACCCCCCACCCTAGACAGTTACACCAGTCAAACAAAAACCCTTGTTGCCTCCCTCCAGGGTCTGATGTCCACACCAGGTGGGGCGGAGCCAGGCGGTTGGCCCCATCCACCGAGGAGGTCACAGGCCTGGAAGTGGGAAAAGTGTCAGATCAGTCTTGGAGGTGAAAGTGAGAGGAGTAAACACTTCAGGTGTCTGGGTAGGAGCCCGGGCACTGACAGCAAGGTTGCCAGACGGTGGTGGCCGTCTGCAGGAGTTGGTGGAACTCCGCAGAGCCGTAAGGACCGGGGTCGGGCGTCGGCCCGTTGGTACCGGACTGGGGAACGGAGTGAAGCTAAGCACACAGGCAGGGCCATCGGACCCCGACCAGGCTTGGAGCCGCTGTCAATAGTCAAATCTGAATGTGACAGGAACCCCAGGGGTTTCCCAACAACCAAGTCCCGATTGAAGGCAACAGTCCACCCAGAGAGGATATACAGCCACCGCCACAGGCTAGAGATCCAAGGGCCAGCGCCTGCGGGCAAAACGGGCTCCTACGGCACCTATACGCCGGGGAGCGGACTGTCGGTGGGCAACCACAGGAGTCAAGAACATCTTCACAGGTGCAGGGAAAGACAGCCACCATCAGCCGTCCGGGGAGTGCACAGCAACAACACTGCAGGAGGCTGCGGGACCCGTCCATCCGGCCGTTTTGGTTTACCAATGACTCTGTCAGTGATTGTCTGAGTGAGTACACCAGTGCCGTCCGGCAACGCGCCGCGCAGTCCCTGCACCCCAGCCATCCGGCCTCCCCGTTACACCACCGGGCCCCGGGATCACCAACCCCCCTACCCACGGAGGGGACAACATCCCAGCTGCACCCTACCATCTCTCCCGGGATCCCCGTTACCAGCAGCGGTGGTGCCATCATCACCACGTCCCGTGGGTGGCATCACGAACAATCTCCCTAACCATACCACCCTCTTTTCACTCACGGGTGAGGAGCGCTGCCCGAGTCCCCGGGTCCGGTCCACCACTCAAGCCACCGAGCAGCAGCAGCAGAAGCCCCGGACCCGAGCGTGGCGAGCGCGTCCCCTCCGCCCACGACACATGCTCCACAGTTTCAGCTGTCCGGCTGATGTTAGCAGACACTGCATTAGCACACACTGGGAGTTCCCCTCCTTGCTCATTCTGTTCCGTGTAGTGTCTTTCCCTGCAGGACTCCAGCTCCCCCTGCTGGCAGCCTGACAGTTAATTTTTTCATCTTCCTTTGGACTTGGTTGGAACTTGCCAAAAAAAAAAAGGAACCAGGGGTAACATAGGCCAGACCAGAAATATAGTTGCGCTAATAAGTCCTGCATGTGTATTACTATTCCATGTCCAATCCATATCAGTAATTGATGTTTGGTCATGGATTGTAATGCATAATAATTTGCCTAAACCATTTTCACATCCATTTTTGATAATGGAAAAAAATGAATATCTGAATCTACCGACAGATTGTAAGCAAAAGTTTGTCTTCGGTCACCCTTCACTTTAATTATAAAGAATGGCATATACAGCAATTAATTAATATGCTACTGTTATCGTAAATTCTTCCTTCATACGTAGACGCGATCCAGGTAATCATGAAAAGCAGGAAAGGGAAATTAAATTAGTCATGGCTGCTCTGCCTGCGTTGTCATCAGAATCCAGGTGCCGTTTGCTGCGCTCGTATTAAGCCAGCGGAGAGAAGAGATGGCCGTCTGCCCATGACAGCCCCCTGCTTTCTGTATTCAGAGAATGCAGGCATTATAAACTGGAATGACAGCTCGGGAAGCAGGCATCGTGAATTTTGCTTTCCCTCTTCCTGATCTCGACAATTACACAAAACCTTCCCACATGGGAGCAATTAAGGTAATTATTAAGGAATCACTGTTTAAGTAATTTCCTAATAGACCGGCTTTAAAGGATGAGCATTTTATAATAATAATATAATAATAATCTTTATTTCTATAGCGCCAACATATTCCGTAGCGCTTTACAATTCAGAAGGATCATATACAAACAAGCATTTTTATTTGTTACCTAGAGATGACATGCATTTTCTGTGCCAGACAAACAAAAAGCAAATGTGCTGCGAGCCTCCTCATTTCCCCATATAATAAATCTGTCTCTTTAAGAAAATGATTTAGCTCCGGAGCTGCGGCATTAAATCGGGCCTCCAAGCAACTGCTTAATTTTGATTTTGCTACCTCCGTGCGACATTCGGAGTGCATGAGTGTGACACTGCGCGCCGCTGTAAAGGCAGGGGGAGGTCGGCGATAATAGGATTATTTATACAAATCAAGACTAGCTTGGCGTATGGATGCCGAGCCCGTATGATTTATCAGACGCGTCTGTGGGTTCCTGTCACATTAAGAGGTGCACGAATCCGTCGTCCTCCGCCGTGTACTCCGTGCCTTTGATATCCGTTCGACAGTCGGAATACCGCCGCAGCTTGCCTGATTCTCTCTCCGGCTTGTTTTGACTCACTCGCAGCTATATTGTGGGAAAGGATTTAATCCCTCAGGAGACCACATCCAGCCCACAGGTCTCCAGTTGCACAACCATTCTGCACGCTTCCTCAGGCACCAAATGGATTAATCCATTCTCACCAGAGTAGGAGAAGTGTGCGAGGAAGTGTGGAAAAAATTTTGGCGTGAATGGATTTATAGATTAATGTCTTCAGACGCCATTAGCAGTCATGAAATTAACCCTTTGCCTGAAAACTCACAGTCACATACAAATAGTAGATGGTACTTGGATTCTACTGTGCATTTTGGCTTTACGACCAATCATCAAATTAACCTTTAATAGAAATAATATTGCATAATTCATAGATTTTAGCCCGTGTGGTTTAGCCTTCAATTCTAAACCACTAGTGATGGCGAGGTTAACGCTTTCATGCAAGAGTAAAAAGATAAATTAATTAAAGTGATAACTGCTAATTGACCAAAAAAGCATCAAAAACATGTAACCTCGAACATCAAAATCTTTCAATCCCTTCCCCCATTTTCTGCTTGTAACATAATGCAGATAGGCATAGATGCTTCCTTTAAAGGGGAGTTTCACTACTATGATATTGATGACCTTTCCTTTGGTCATTAATGTCAGGTAGGTGGGGGTCAGACACCTGGCACCCCCACAAGTCATTTGTCTTCAACTCCCATTAAATGAAAGTAGAGCTGACCTTCAGTACCCATCAATTGACAGAGCTGGGCTATTCAGCTCCGCATCTCTTTACATCCCGAAGCTGAGAACAGCTGACCGGCGCCTCGAGAAAGCCATTGTAGCCTTTGTTTCAATACCGCTTGTCGCAGATGCTCCTTCAGGTGCCCTCATAGTGCCATCCACACACATACATCTGCCAATCATGTGTCTCAGCTACTTTCTTACCTGTTCAAACCAGTTCCTGCATTGGTCTTTTGTCATACATACTGGTATCATTTCCAGAAGTTCAGCAATTAACTGGCGAGGCTGCAGTGGTCATCAGCTTGTAGCTTTCCAGGAAGGGCTGACCGTGACCCTCAGAGCATCTGGTCTGGATCAGCAGGAGATTACAGTCGTTCTTCGATATATTGCGGTTCATTTATTGAGGCGTGACTGTATCGTGGATTTTATAACAAAATAGATATAATTCTGTATTGCGGAGTTTTCGCTATATTGCGGGATTTTGCGATGTACTGTACAGTACTGTATATCACGAGCAGAAGAATACCATACTGTACACTATGGAAACGCAGTACTTTACACCACTATCGCTTACGCAAGTTTTTCCACGTGAGATTGTACACGGCACATTGTTGGCTGATGGAATAGAAAGCGACCAACCACAGCACTATGTTGTGTATCCTGAGCGCTGATTGGCTTAGTGACCATTGCATCAGTCTGTTTGTGACCATACTGGATGTTCAGCATCTCTACTTGTGCACTATATCGCCGTCTGATCATTGCGCGTAGTGTTGCTCTGCAATCGTAAAACTTTGAATTTACTGTTCAGTACAATTTAATGCCGCTACTTTGAAGATTTTTATCTATCACAGGAGATTTTCGTAACATAACTCCTGCGATAGGTAAGAGATCACTGTATAGCTTTTTTATTTATAACATTTGGGCACTAACTGTTTTTTTAGGGGGGTATATATCTTGGACTTAAGGCTGCTTTACACGCAGCGACATCGCTAGCGATGTCCCTGGTGAAAGCACCCACCCCCGTCGGTTGTGCGTCATGGGCAAATTACTGCTCATGGCGCACAACATCGCTGATACCCGTCACATGTACTTACCTGCCTAGCGGCGTCGCTGTGGCCGCGAACCGCCTCCTTTATAAGGAGGAGGTTCGTGCGGCGTCAAAGCGGCGTCACTAAGCGGCCGTCCAATAGAATTTGAGGGGCGGAGATGAGTGGCCGTAACAGCCCGCCCACCTCCTTCCTTCCTCATTGGCCGCGGCTGCAGGTACGATGTTGTTCCTCGTTCCTGCGGTGTCACACATAGCGATGTGTGCTGCCTCAGGAACGATGAACAACATCGTACCTGCAGCAGGAACGATATTTGAGATTAGAACGACGTGTCAACGATCAACGATATGGTGAGTATTTTTGATCATTACCGGTCGTTCCTGCAAATAAATAAATCTCCAAATATTCATAGGGTTCATCAGGGGAGAACAGGAACGTATACCCTGCAATGGGTGGGGGTCCCACTGGCCACTAGGACACATGCAGAAAGCAAGATGTGTGTGAACACATAGACTACAAACGTGCTGTGTGTATACACACCTGCCATTGCAGGGTATACGTCCCTATTCTCCCCTGATGAACTCTCTGATTATTTGGAGAGGGAAACGCGTTGGGTGGGGTTAATTTTATTTGGGGTAGCCTATCTGACTTGGGTGCTGCCCTTGTAAGGGCGGAAGTTACTGCATAGGCACAACAGGGGTAGTATTTACTAACGTGTTCCCCCCTTTTTTCAAGCTGGCCCTCTTCCGCCTTTGTATATCCGGTGGTGTATGATCTACCTGTGGAGAAGAATCGGGTGAGATCTATTCTTTTGTTTACATTTTAATGCACTGCACTTTATCATTCTATTATGTATTTTCTGTTTTAGATTTCAAATATTAAAAGTTATTTTTTAATCCTTGCTATATAGCTACAATTTACAGGATTTGGGCTGCACATTTTGCCTGCGTAGCAGGATTTGCTGTTTGTTTGTGTGAGGGAAGGGAAGAAGCTATTGCCCGTAATTTTTGACACCTTAAAATCCAAATGTACGATCCTTGTTTTTCCCAACATCTGGTGTCAGGCGAGTCAGAATACACATTAGATAATGTGTGTAAGCACCTTTAGTCTGGAAACACAGCTGCACTTGGGCATCTGGATATCCTGACTCCCTGATGTTCCTAAAGTCTTGGACATCCCAGATACTTGAAGCAGATAGCTTGCAGCCTAAACATATTATCTATTGCAAACCATATGTGTGGGTCTGCATATGGTCATTTTGTGGTCAGGCCAAATTGTTTTCTCCATAATGTATTTCTTTCCTAGTGGCAAAGCCTTTGTAGCCAGAAAATAATGTAATTTGTAGAACCACTGCATAGCCCATTGTAAAGCTTGTCGCCGGGGATGGTGCTGTGGCGAGCTAGAAGTGGACTCACTGGACCACAGGGAGACCCCGAGTCTACCGTAATGTGGGGTAGAGGATCGGGACTGTGGCAGCTGACCCTCAGGATAGGGGCAGACACAGGAGCAGACAGAACTGAGTCTCAAGTGCAGAGAGGGACCACCAGGGTGGCTCAAGGCAGACAACACAGGCAGGACGGACAAGCAGTGTCTCTAGCACCATTGGGGCAGGACAGACAGGCAAAGTCACTAGTAAGGCAGATGGCAGGGCCGGGACGGACAGGCAGAATCTCTTCCACCAGCCAGGCAGGTATGGACAGGACAGGATTTGAACCAGGTGCCAACAGAAAGGATGGATGGTAGCCAGGTACGGGCAGGACAGGACTAGAACCAGGTGCCAATAGGCAGGATGGGCTGGTAATCAGGTACGGGACAGGACAAGACCAGGTACAAACAGGACAGGATGGTATGGGCAGGGTGACCTTACAAATGACTAGACAGAATCAACTAACAGAACTGAGGGTGTTGAACAGGCAACTTCCCTAGTGGGAGTTTGCCTTAAATACCCAGTGCCTCTTAGCGATAGGCTGAAAGGCACTTCCTAGGAGTGGTGCGCTGGTCCTTTAAGAAAGGGGTAGCAGCGCGCACACTCATTAGGAGCACTGCCGGAGGTCCTGTGACATGCGCACAGACTTTGGGAGGAGGAGAAGCCCACGTAGAGGAGAGGCAGAGATGCCGGGCATGAGAGCAAGAAGTGCAGGGACACAGAGTTACACCCATACCTCAATTTTTTATTTCATTATTATTAATAGAGGGAAACATGGGTGAAAAAATATTGCTTATTTTAGAGGGAAACAGTTAATAAGGCAGATACATTAAAAATGTACAGAAAACACATGCGATCGCAGACAATATTATTAACATAATTTCTAAAAATCTCCGGAGTATCTGAGGCCATGGGAAACCGGCATTAAACATCTTAATCGCACCTATGTGACAGCTGATGTGTATTATCCTTCACACAGATTTTTTTTTAAAGCAGAAAAACATTAGCACTAAAAATCACACTTTTGACACCACCTCAAGGCCGACTTCACACATCCCGTTATACATGCTGTTTTCACTGGTAATTTTTTCTGGTAAATTGGGAACAAACCTAGAGAGGGAGAAATCATTAAAAAAAAAAAACAGAAAAAGAATAAAGCTTCTTAAAAGCAAGTTTTATTATTTCTAATTTGCGAACTAGAGCATATGTCAGTGTCGTAGCGAGGCTTTCCCTCATTGAAAGATTCCGCGTGCTGCTCTGGCCAAGTCTAATGTGTTGGCAAAGGCTGAGTGGCTTTTTGGTGCCCCCTCCTGGAACCCAGCAGCCCAGGTCACATTCCTCGTCAATCCTCTCTAGCTTCACCCTGGGTAGATTTCCCAGAGATGTGCTAGAAGCTAATGCCTCATGTCTCGCTCCTATTAACAGAAATAAGAGCTCAGTTTTTTAGAGCTCTAGACATCGCTTTTCCATTATTTTATCTTTTCCTCTTAGCGGATTTGATGTTAAAAGCGCCGAAAAGATGTAGCCGAATTTTCAGAAATAGTATACTCTATTATTTTTTTCCACAAATCAGTCAAATTTGCTACAAATCTTGAGAGATCAATTTTCCCATCTTATAATTCACCAAGAGATAAATCAGCTAAATTTACTGCAATTTATCAAGCCTGGCAAATCGGCTCAATAATCTCTACTCATTAGGAAATTAAGAGTTAGAATTTTGATTGCATCCGAAAAAGCCTCTGCATAGATATAATTCTACTAGGAACATAAGGCAAGACAGCAGAAGCAGATATTCCGCGCTTTCGAGTTCTCAGGCAGTTTTAGCTAGCAACGGGTTAAGCAGAATCGCAACGTTGCCTGTGACGGAGGAAGCTTTTGGTCCAATCTGCAGTGAAAGAGACAGCTGCTGTCAGTCATTCTTCGCACTCAAGCAGTTAACTGCCTCCCTGCAAGATTAGGAGCAGGATAAGTGAAGGTGTGAACGAGGAAGGGCAGACAGGTTAGAGTCCGGGCCGCCAAGATAGACAGGCAGGCTGTCTCGCTCTGTGACAGAGTCACATCGTGACCTGAATGAGTGTCCGCCAGCATTGTATAACATCCAGTGCTCTTACAATAATTATATTGCAACTAGAGAGGGCCTCCCAATCCCTAACACAATGAAGCCGAGGAGGTAACCCAAGACGTGCCCTAGGGAGAAGACAAGGCTATTGTTTTATTATTTAAAATTAAAGGACCACACATGAAAACATGAGTGCCGGAGTCTATTTTATGGGTTTCTGTTCAGCCATACTCTGCAATGCACATTTACACATGTTTTAAACAATGAGAAAATGATAATATCACAAAGAACTCATATTTTTTAGTAGAGTTTGGCATTTTAGGATAGACCTATAAGTCAGTATGAACAATTCATGAACTACAATTTTTTTAAGGAAACCGGCCTCAGATTATTGGTGGCTAAATCATAGACAGCATGAATAAGACAAGGAACACAAGGTATCCTATGTTGGCCCTAAGGCTGGGGCCCCTGTACTCACCCTTACACCCAGAGGTACCCTTAAAGGTAGGGAGGTCCGGGCCCCCGACCTGGCCCTGACTCCTGTACTAGCCCTGATGTAATTCCCCACATCCACCCGAGGAGTGACCCGGGACTGTAAACACCAACCCCCACAATGAGACACGGACAGGGGAAATCGACAACTCATGCACACGGCAACCACACACAAAGGAGCCACTAAAAGTCCACAAGTGGAAACAACATAAAAATGGGGAAGATAACAGACTACTGGGAAACTTCCATACCTTACAACTAGCACACTATGATCTGCTGCAGCCAACACCTATGCTTCAACCCAAAAATCAGAACAGAGAGAGGGTTTCTCCACCACCTATTTCCTCCTGGCCAAGCTTCCAAATGAATAAAAATAAACAGCACCCTCTGCTGACAGCAGAGGGTATATATAGGACATGGGAGTGGTCTAAACTGGAAACACCTGACCAGGAGTCAGAAGCTGCTAAAAGGTAAACCAACATTAACCCTCTCCTACCCAAGGGAAAGGGAATTAATTTATTCAGCAGAGTCTCACAAGGTAAAGTGAGACTCAGACCCAGACCTTGTCACTAAACTCTACAACAGAGAGACGACCGTGACATTAAGTCAATGCAGGTGTCGCGGGCAGGGGTGTGACTGACCATGTCAGGGAAGGCTTCCTGAGGCGCTCGAATCTGGGATCTTGGCTTGGGCTCGAGTGGCAGCCGGATCCGGGACCCGTGCAGCGGCCCGTCGCCCATAACAAATAAAAAGGGAAATTATCTACAGGGGAAGAGTTTGTCAGTGACGCCACCCGTGGGTTGCGGTGAGGGTTGGTGAGTGACACCGCCGCTGCCTTGGTATGGGACGCCCGGGGCTGATGGAGCTGAGCAGCAAGGTGGAATATCCTCCACGGGTAGGGGAGGTGTAGTCCCGGGGCCCAGAGGATGGTGCGGGATTGCAGGGAGCAGTCTTTACAAATGGACTGGATGGTACCGGTGTACTCACTGTGGTAGTAAATCACACAAAGTCCATATGGTAAACCAAGGCCGGATGCCGGGAGCCTCTAGAGGGGTGTGCTGGTCTCGCACACGAACTGACAGGGCAGGGGCCCTTCCTCCTGCACTTGTAGTTTCTTGTGTGTTGACTTAACCTGCATTAAAAGGGAGAAATCTGCTCCCCAGTGTTTTGTGTCCTGTGGGAGCCGTTGCCCGCAAAATCTGACCATTGGGATCTCTGTGGGTTCTGGCGGACACCCTATCCACCGCGTTGGGCTTCCGTTTCGCTCTCTGGGCTACTTGTGGGATAAAGTTTGGAACCTTGTCCCCTGCTGCCTGATTAACAAGGGGCTTGCAACCTTCCTCATCCTAGGGTCCAGGCACCCCGACTGTGCATGGCCTCTGGACTAGATTCCCGCTGTCGGCACCGGCGGGCTACAACCCTGCCCCGGTCCACTTTAGGTCTCCCGCGACCGGATCTCCATCGCCTGTGGCCCTTCTCTGCCGTCTACCACCTAGTCAGCTCAGGTAGTCCGGTAGTCCAGGGGCTCCAACCCCTGACCACCACTTCACACTCCTCTCCACTCCACTGTCTATTACACCCTCCAACTAACTGACGTGTTCCCTCCCCTGACACCTCAGGACCCCTAGGTGGGTGCTCCCATCCACCTGGTCCCACCCACTGGTGTGTCCCTATTGTCCCGGGGGGGTGACTAGGCTTTTGTGGCTGGTGTTACCTATGTGTGGGGTGTTGTGTTAGTAGAATCCCAAGGAGAAGGTGATTCCTGCACCCAGGAGGGGTACAGTCATTTGTGACTACCTGGTTTTGCCAGGGCATCACATTGGCGTCTATATTTGAAAAGCTGCGTCGAGACTATATGTCTCAGATAACTAGTCCGAGGCAGGTCTCTGGTGGAATCTACCCACCCCGCTTTCCCAGGCTGACAGTTCACTCTGTATGCACAAACACATATATAGGGAGAGACTTATCAGTATAGTATATATCCTACTGGACAAACCATCAGCAGATCTGGTTTACAGTACCATCTCCATGTTGATGTCATACAATTATACACATCTTCTGCTTATATAATCCCCACCTTAACAGAAAATATCAGGGATTGTCCGACTGCTGCCTCTGACATCATGTCCTCGCTCTATTTGAAACTGAATCTCTCTAAAGCCTGCTTTACACCTTGCAATTAAGCATACGATATCATATGCGATCGTACCCGCCCCCATCGTATGTGCGGCACGTTCAATTTGTTGAACATGTCGCACAAACGAATAATCCCCCGTCACACGTACTTACTCATCCATACGACCTCGATGTGGGCGGCGAACATCCACTTCCTGGAGTGGGAGGGACGTTCGGCATCACATCGACGTCACGCGGCAGCCGGCCAATGGAAGCGGAGGGGCGGAGATGAGCGGGACGTAAACATCCCGCCCACCTCCTTCCTTCCGCATTGCCGTCGGGAGCCGCAGGACGTAGGTAAGATCTGTTCATCGTTCCCGGGGTGTCACACACTGCGATGTGTGCTACCCCGGGTACGATGAACAACCTGACGTTCAATTTTTAGGAAATGAACGACGTGCATGCGATGAACGTTTTACCGTTCAATCGCAATCGCACGTAGCTGTTACATGCTACAATGTAACTTACGATGCCGGATGTGCGTCACTTACGACATGACCCCGCCGACACATCGTAAGATACAGTGCCTACAAGTAGTATTCAACCCCCTGCAGATTTAGCAGGTTTACACATTCAGAATTAACTTGGCATTGTGACATTTGGACTGTAGATCAGCCTGGAAGTGTGAAATGCACTGCAGCAAAAAAGAATGTTATTTTTTTTTTTTTTTTTTTTTAAATTGAGAAAAGTTTATTCAGAGGGTCATTTATTATTCAACCCCTCAAACCACAAGAATTCTGTTTGGTTCCCCTAAAGTATTAAGAAGTATTTCAGGCACAAAGAACAATGAGCTTCACATGTTTGGATTAATTATCTCTTTTTCCAGCCTTTTCTGACTAATTAAGACCCTCCCCAAACTTGTGAACAGCACTCATACATGGTCAACATGGGAAAGACAAAGGAGCATTCCAAGGCCACCAGAGACAAGATCGTGGAGGGTCACAAGGCTGGCAAGGGGTACAAAACCCTTTCCAAGGAGTTGGGCCTACCTGTCTCCACTGTTGGGAGCATCATCCGGAAGTGGAAGGCTTATGGAACTACTGTTAGCCTTCCACGGCCTGGACAGCCTTTGAAAGTTTCCTCCCGTGCCGAGGCCAGGCTTGTCCGAAGAGTCAAGGCTAACCCAAGGACAACAAGGAAGGAGCTCCGGGAAGATCTCATGGCAGTTGGGACATTGGTTTCAGTCAATACCATAAGTAACGTACTCCACCGCAATGGTCTCCGTTCCAGACGAGCCCGTAAGGTACCTTTACTTTCAAAGCGTCATGTCAAGGCTCGTCTACAGTTTGCTCATGATCACTTGGAGGACTCTGAGACAGACTGGTTCAAGGTTCTCTGGTCTGATGAGACCAAGATCGAGATCTTTGGTGCCAACCACACACGTGACGTTTGGAGACTGGATGGCACTGCATATGACCCCAAGAATACCATCCCTACAGTCAAGCATGGTGGTGGCAGCATCATGCTGTGGGGCTGTTTCGTAGCCAAGGGGCCTGGCCATCTGGTCCGCATCCATGGGAAGATGGATAGCACGGCCTACCTGGAGATTTTGGCCAAGAACCTCCGCTCCTCCATCAAGGATCTTAAGATGGGTCGTCATTTCATCTTCCAACAAGACAACGACCCAAAGCACACAGCCAAGAAAACCAAGGCCTGGTTCAAGAGGGAAAAAATCAAGGTGTTGCAGTGGCCTAGTCAGTCTCCTGACCTTAACCCAATTGAAAACTTGTGGAAGGAGCTCAAGATTAAAGTCCACATGAGATACCCAAAGAACCTAGATAACTTGGAGAAGATCTGCATGGAGGAGTGGGCCAAGATAACTCCAGAGACCTGTGCCGGCCTGATCAGGTCTTATAAAAGACGATTATTAGCTGTAATTGCAAACAAGGGTTATTCCACAAAATATTAAACCTAGGGGTTGAATAATAATTGAACCACACTTTTATGTTGAAAATGTATTAAAATTTAACTGAGCAACATAACTTGTTGGTTTGTAAGATTTATGCATCTGTTAATAAATCCTGCTCTTGTTTGAAGTTTGCAGGCTCTAACTTATTTGCATCTTATCAAACCTGCTAAATCTGCAGGGGGTTGAATACTACTTGTAGGCACTGTATATTGTAGCGTGTAAAGCGCCCTTAAAACTGAACTTCTCATGTTTCTTCTACCTACTAACCTCCCTATACCCAATTTTGCAGTTTCCTTGGGTGGTTTAACCATAACGACCAAGCAACACGTTCGCTGTCTTGGGGTTATATGTGACAAAGAACTTTCCTTAACCCCTTCACCCCTCGGCAATTTTCCATTTTTCATTTTGGATTTTTTCCTCTCCTTCTTCCGAGAGCCATAACTTATTTTTATTTATTTTTCCGTCATTATTACCATACTAGAAGGTGGCGCGATTCTACGCATCGGGTATTCTAGAATTTACGTATTGTGTAGTTCATGTATGATTTTTGTTATATATATATATATATATATATATATAGATGTTGTTGTGTGTAGTTACCAAGTGTTTGAGTAGGGCGCTGTACATGTTCTGGGTGTTGTCTGGGTGTGGCGGGGGTGAGAGCGGTGTTGTATGTGTGTTGCGTGTGTTGCGTTGTTTGTGGAGCGCTGTGTGTCTGTAGCGTTGTGTGTGTGTGTGTTGTGCGGTTTGTGTGGGTGTGGTGTGTTTTGGGGGGAGGTATGTTTTGTGCAATGTGTGTGTTGTGCGGTATGTGCGTATATTTATGTATGCCGCGGTGTTTGTGTGTTGGGTGTTGTGTGGCGTTGTCTGTGTGTGTGGGTGTCTGTGTATGGCGGTGCCCATCGTGCCCCATCCCTCATGCTGCGCACCCCCCATCGTGCTCCATCCCCCATGCTGCCCACCCCCCATCGTGCTCCATCCCCTATGCTGCGCATTCCCCATCGTGCTCCATCCCCGATGCTGCGCACCCCCAATCGTGCTCCATCCCCCATGCTGCGCACTCCCCATCGTGCTCCATCCTCCATGCTGCGCACTCCCCATCGTGCTCCATCCCCCATGCTGCGCACTCCCCATCGTGCTACATCCCCCATGCTGCGCACCCCCCATCGTGCTACATCCCCTATGCTGCGCACCCCATCGGGCTCCATCCCCCATGCTATAATAGTTCTCCTATTATACTCAGAGAGGAGTATAATAGGAGGACTATAATAGGAGGAGTAGTCCTGGGGGGAGAGGAGTATAATGCCGGCTCCCTGCACATGTGTACCGGGAGCCGGTGTACGCTGGTAACCATGATACACATCGGGTAACTAAGGGACCTTAGTTACCCGATGTGTATAATGTTTACCAGCGTTCACCGGCTCCGTCAAGATCCCAGCAGCGCAAGGTTATGTCTGGCGCTGCTGGGATCGTGACGGAGCCGGTGTACACTGGTAACTATGATACACATCGGGTAACTAAGGGACCTTAGTTACCCGATGTGTATAATGGTTACCAGCGTACACCGGCTCCGTCACGATCCCAGCAGCGCAAGGTTATGTCTGGCGATGCGTGCGGAGGGCCGGGGCGAGCGGCCAATCCGTGGGGGGGGCGGAGCCGAGGCGAGGCGAGTGGCCAATCCGTGCGGGGGGTGGGGCCATGGCGAGCCCAGCGGCAATCAGCTTTGTGTCACCGTAAGGACACAATTTTGGAGCAAGACAGACAGACAGACAGACAGACAGAATAAGGCAATTATATATATAGATGAGGGTTTATTTTTTGTGGGACGAGTTGTATTTTTGAATTACGCCATTCATTTTACCATATAGTGTACTGGAAAATGGAAAAAAAATCCAAATGTATTAATCTCCTGTTATTGTATTTTAATGTAATGTTGCGGTGAACATAAATACGTGATTTTGGCGTTTGGAATTATTTTCTGACCATGCTGTGTACTGGATCAGACTAATTGATTTTATATTTTGATAGAGCGGGCATTTCTGAATGCTGCAATACCAAATCTGTGTACTTTTTTGTTTTATTTTCGAAGGAGTAAAAGGGGGGCGATTTGAATTTTTAGTTTCTCAAATTTTTTTTTCACATCTTTTATTGAGTTTACTAGTCCCCCCTAGAGGACTTTTTGACTGTAGTGTCCGATCACTACTCCTGATCAGACTGATGCTGCAGCATCACTCTGATCAGGAGAAATACTCATGTCCTATGACTGCCGGCGCTCTGTCAGCTCTCACAAGCATTGATTCATGACAGCATCAGGGGGTCATCAGCTGATCCCACGCTACCATGACAACACATTTTTGCCCCATGATCGCTTCACGGGTCCGCCGATCCCCGCTGCAGCCGTTTAAATCCCACTGTCAGTGTTTGACAGAGCTATCTAAGGGGTTAACAAATGCCTCTCTGAATCACCTGCGCCTGTTATCCACCCATGCCTGCTGATTAAAAAAAGCATACATGTCTGGGAAATACCATGGGCTTGTCGTCGCAGCCCGTGGTAACCAAAGGGATACGACCAAGGACGTACCAGTACTTCCTTGGTCGTAAAGGGGTTAATTCCCTCTATCCAACCACTTGCTTGTGTTATCTGCATCTTAAAAACATCTCCAGCATTCTACTCATTCTCACCTTTTTAACTACAAAAACTCTTACTGTTGCTCTTACTCATTCTTGTCTGGACTACTGCAACTCTCTTCTGATCAGTCTCCCTGTTACCAAACCATCCATCTTGAATAGAGCAGCCAGGATCATACTTCCATCCAGTTGCTTCACCGATGCCTCCTTCTTGCGCCAGTCATTGCACTGGTTACCCATTAAGTATTAAGTGCAATATAAACTTATTGCTCTCATCCTCAGTGCTCTCCACAGTTCTGCACCACCCTACATCATCTCCTTCATCTCTATTTGTCACCGTACCCATGCCCTCCATTCTGAAAATGAACTAAGACTAACATACTCCAAAACCAGAACCTCTCACTTCTCTCCAAAACTTCTCTTGTGCTGCACCAGTTTTCTGGAATGCATTATCCCAAATGATTAAATTAATACCTAGCTGTCACATTTTTAAGCATGTTTTTAAAAATCATCTATTTAGGCCAGCTTATCACTTTACTAATCTAAAGAAAAGTGTTCCCGGTTTCCCATTCAAATTTCCTCAGAATCTGGTTGCTCTTACTCATCTGTCTCCACATCCTCTATCCACCCAACAGCACTTGGAAACTGTACTTAGACAAATACTTGGTCATGACCAGCTCATGCAGCTTTATATCAAATCCCCTACCAGCACTTTCTATTTATTGTGTATTCTCCCCATTTCCTTATAGCTAGTAAGCTTGCAAGTAGGGTCCTCACACCTCCTGTAACTATTGAACTATGTCTTACTCTGTACTGTCTTTATTATCTGTACATGTCACTGCTCAATTGTAATGTGCTGCTGTATATGTTGGTGCTATATAAATAAAATTATCATTATTATTATTACAGCAGAGTGGTGCAAGGGGAATCTGTCTTGGACTAGTTATTTGAGGCATATAGTACTCAGCCTCCTTTTTTCAAGTACACTTTCTCTGGAATCCTGCAGCATTTCAGAGTAAAACATACACAGATACACTAACACAGCCAGAGTCTTATTCATGCTGCCCATAGTTCAAACAGCGTAAATCTACTGTCAGGTTCCTTTTAAAATGAATCTGTCTGCAGGGTTTGCTACCTCATCTGAGAGCAGCATGATATAGGCAAAGAGATCCTGAATCCAATGAAGTATCACTTAGTTTACTGGGTGCAGCCTTTCTGGCACAATCATAATTTTTAGATTTAGCCATGTAGCAGAGCTGAGAGAGCTGCCCCGTCCACACCAGGCTCTCAATACAGATTGTACATTGTCCGTGAAGTGTCAATCACAGGAGGGGGCATGCCGGACTGCCGTGCTCGTGACATTGTAGTACGAGCTGGTTAAATAAACATAGCAAATAAACAACAGATTGGACCTTGACAAGACAGGCATCCTGAATTATATGTTTTAACCAATGCAGCATGCTGTCTTCAGCTTACATAGCAAAAACCTGCTGACAGATTCCCTTTAAATGCTGCTATGATAGAGTTGGCACTTGAAGTGGGAATTTTCCACGTCGGACAATTCAGTAAAACATTCCTCACGTCTGACAAACACATCTCACATTTAATGACATCAGAGTAAAGGGACTTAGTTTTCCATTTACACTATAAAGGAGTGTCATAATTAACCCTAATTCACCTTTTTGAGCACTAAAAAAATATCTAGTGTTTTGCTTGGGGGTCTTTTGAGGGGGTTAGTCACAATTTTACATAACCCTTTTTCAGTGTGGAATCGTCTCTAATAAGGGGACTCTCATCATGAATTTTATCTTCTTCTCATTAGCTGAAGCTGTGAGTTGACTCTCGTGGCTGTTGCACTAAAACCGGCCATATCTATAAATGAATTGTCTGATGAAGATCTTGAGTTGGGCAATTAACAACAACGATTCGCCCATTAGGATTCATGTTTTACTTATCTGTGCAGTTAATGTCTACAAGGGTTGAGAACTGAGATGTTGCGCCTCAAAGTGAAAACAATAAAAGGTAGTTGAAAAATCTAACATGGTTGATAATTTTCCTTCTGAGAAATAATACCCATGGATAGCCGGACAGGGCACAGAGAGATCAAACTGTCTGCAGCAGGTGAGGACACTGACAGTAAAGCGCCTCGTGCAGGATTTATGTATGTGCCCCACTCATTAAAGCGACATGATGCATGGATATGCACACATACAGTATATTATTATTATTATTATTTATTATTATAGCACCATTTATTCCATGGCGCTTTACAAGTGAAAGGGTATACGTACAACAATCATTAACAGTACATAACAGACTGGTACAGGAGGAGAGAGGACCCTGCCCGCGAGGGCTCACAGTCTACAGGGAATGGGTGATGGTACTGTGGCGCCCCTGACCTGGTCAGGCACCACAGAGTATTGCACCCATGCGGGAGCAATGCTTCCAGGTAATCTCCAAAGGCCAGGATGAGGTGCACACACAAACATATAGTGACCAGGCCTCCCACATTACCAGAGGGGACCCTTGGGTAGCCAAAAGGGGTTAACTTTCAATTCCCAGCTGGGGGTGTGTTCAGGGGCTGGTTGCTAGGAAGCAGGGCAGAGAGAGAGAGGAAGAGGGGAGTCTGGAGGAAGAAGTTGAAGTGTGTGGAAGGGAGCAGAGGAGCTCTCGTGTCAGACAGGTCCTGAGGAGTGCAGTAGCTGAAAGCGGGGGAGAAAGGAGTACCGTGGGTCGGCCTGAAAATCATCCAGAGAGAAGGGTGGCTGAGTACGGAGATCCCGGTATCCGAGCACACAAGGGGAACTAGGTCCCCAGTACAGGCAGCAGATCATCCAGAGCTGCTTAACCTACAGGTGGGGGGGGGTACTTCATGCCCTCACCACGACTACACAGAGCTTGAGCCAAGCAGCAATCACCAGGCCCATAAGGGGACAGGGCCAGAAGCCATCCCACCAAGGCCACGCTGCCGGCAGACGAGCCAGAGACAGGGGAGCAGGGTGGTAACAGCTTCCCTGGAGGGGTCCTACCACGCTTCAAGCAAAGGATCCTCCTAAAACAGAAAGAGTGCAAGGAAGGCGAGTGGACAGCTACCCTCAGAACGGCCTCCTGGAATTCCTGGTTCAACCTGGTTATCACAGTGTCGCCCGGGCATCTCACCGTGACCTCCAAACAGTGAGTAAACACGTTGAAAGACTTCTTGGACTGTGTTTGAGTCATTCTGCGACCTGTGGTCCCACACACATACACCGGGGCCTGGGGCTTGCCTCACTCTCAGGGGGCTAATATACTGACTGCACCCACCATCAGCCCCAGGCATCCCTTAATCTGCAGTGGCGGTCCCCGCTGACCGCAATACTGAGAGTGGCGTCACGACAATCCTAAAAGAAGGTTCCCTACCTGTGACCAGACTGTTCCATCCACGTGGAGTCCCTGAAGGTACTGCACCGACACATACTAGCGGGGCTTCACAACTTCTGGCGTCACGAACAGGATAAGGACTAGACCTGTTCAGACAGGTGACCGTGTGCCTCAGAGGTCCGACCGCAAAAATTGAACCGCCGCCATATTGCCATCTTCAAAAGCGCGCGCTGCAGCCCGCGCGAGGGAGAAGAGCACCGCCCACGAAGAGGTGTGGCCGCCCCAGAACCCCCACAATTCGGAGAGCGTTCTGACCCAGGAAGTGGAAAGGGGGCGCGGAGATTTTTGAAGAAAAATGGACGCTGCAGGAGGTAATGCCCCTGGTCAGGGCGACGCAGCCCAAGCGATGCCAGCCCCCGTCGCGCTGGACGCAGCAGCGCCTGGTGCCGGTGCCGCGGTCGCAGCCGCGCCGGCTGAAATCTCCCCCATAATGCCAGTTTCCTTGCTGTATGTCCCAGGAGCGCAATGGCTGCCCCAATACGCCGGTAAAATAGACACGCTGACCGGGTTTAAGAAGAAGATCAGCACCCTGCTAGACATGCACGCGATGACTGGTAAGCAGAGGGCCGCTGTGGTGCTGGGACAATTGACTGAGGCAGCAGAATTGGAAGCTGAGTCCTGGACCAATGATGACCGGAGCTCTGTTGAGACCATCTTTGCCAAACTAGCAGCTGCTTTTGAACACCGCACCGAGGGAGAGCTGAGGACGGACTTCTATAACTGCCGGCAGAAGCCCCAAGATAGCATAAGAGCCTATGCCCTCAGGCTGCAGGCTGCACTGCGGGCTCTCAAGCTGGTGGACCCTGTCAGTGATCAGGAAGGAAACCGGATGATGAAGGAACAATTCTTGCGGGGCCTGCGTTCTCCTGAGGATGGGAAGCAGATGAAGCTGTGGTCCCTGGAACACCCTGACGTGGACTTTGCCATTCTGAAAGACAGGGCAGTGAAAGCACTCCAACCTCCTGTGGACACAGACCCCGTCGCACCAGCATGGCCTGCCAGTTCCACGGCTGCAGGAGCGGAATCCTCCTCGCAGGCCCTGGTAACTGCAAAAGGACTCAACACGCCAGCAGAGACCATAAATACACTATCCTCCCAGGTGCAACAGCTCACTAAGGACGTCGCACAAATCCTGAAAGCAATACAGTTGCCCTCAGAGACCAAAGTCCCTCATCGGATCCTGCTAGCTGACAACCCAGAGGACGTCCCTTGGATGCGGAGGAGAAGAGGTCCCCCAACCCGAGGCAGGAGCAGTGATCGCTATGACTCATCTGGACAACCCATCTGTCGTCGTTGCCAGGAGGCAGGACACTATGCAAGGGCCTGTCCTTTAAACGAGCCAAACCTGGGGCCGGGGGCCAGTCCTCAGGATTAAGAAGATCAGGCCCAAGTCGCTGCTGTGATCAGTACGTGGGTGGACGTCCTGTCCTGTCCATCGTCCTGGACGGGATCCCTACCCCGGCGTTATTGGACACCGGCTCTCAGGTCACCACGATCCCGTATGTCCTTTATCGGAGGTTTTGGTCGGACGACGATCTCCGACCACCGGACCCCTCCCTCACCATCTATGCTGCCAACGGACAACCTATAGACCAGATCGGGGTCAAAGAGGTAACCATAAAGGTGGGAAGGCAGGAAATGAAGGGACAAGGACTGATTGTTGTGGACACTGATATTAGAGAAAGGAACCCGCAAATGATTTTAGGCACTAATGTCATAGAAAATTGCCTAGGGGAAGTGTTGTTGTTGCTTCACCAGATTGTTGAAGGTGCTGAGGGCAGGTCGCAAAGAGCCTTGCAAAAGGAGATCCGAATCATTCTGAGGAAGCAACAGGTAAAACAGGCTGGCGGTGAGATTGGTAGTGTACGGGTGATGGATGCTAACCCCATTGTGATACCCCCACGGAGTGAAATGATGATGTGGTGTAGAGCAGCGGTAGGTCTCAGAGGACAAGACTACCAGGCTGTACTAGAGCCCACTCATTCAGACCACTGGCCCACGATTCTGACAGCCAGGGGGGTAGTTGATGTACACAAGGGACGAGTGCCTGTACGAGTGTTGAACTGTGGGGAGGAGGAAGCCAGACTACCAAGGTACGCTACCATAGCCAAACTGTTTACATGCTCAGATGACGCCATAACACCTGTAGGTCCCCTGACACAAGCTGACTCAAAAGAGGGCGAGACCTCCCAAAAGCAGTTAGAGGATTGGTGCCAGAAACTACACGTGGGGACTGACTCTACACCCGACTACCAGAAACATGGGGTTTACAGGGTCGTGCAGGAATACGAGCAGGTCTTTAGTAAGAACCCACTAGACTTTGGTAGGATCAAAGGGGTGCAACATCACATACCCACAGGCAGTCATCCTCCCATTAAGGAAAGACATAGGCCTATTCCACCAGCCCATTACCAGCGCACAAAGGACATGCTGAAGGACATGAAGGAGGCAGGCGTCATAAGGGACAGTTGTAGCCCCTGGGCGGCTCCCCTGGTCCTGGTAAGAAAGAAGGATGGCACGATGAGGATGTGTGTGGATTACAGACGGATAAATCAGATAACACACAAGGATGCCTACCCTTTGCCAAGGATAGAGGAATCCCTCGCTGCCTTGAAAGCCTCTAACTACTTTTCTACCCTAGCTCTTACTAGTGGCTACTGGCAAGTATCTGTAGCAGAAGAAGATCGGGAGAAGACGGCCTTCACCACCCCAATGGGCCTCTGTGAGTTCAACAGCATGCCATTTGGACTCTGCAATGCCCCCGGGACCTTCCAGAGGCTTATGGAATGCTGCCTAGGGCACCTCAACTTTGAAACCGTCCTGCTCTACCTGGATGATGTCATCGTGTACTCCAAGACCTACGAGGACCACCTGAAACACCTGGCTGAAGTCTTTGAAGCACTATCCCGATATGGAATGAAGCTGAAACCATCCAAGTGCCATTTACTGAAGCCAAAGGTCCAGTACCTAGGTCACGTGGTCAGTGCAGAAGGAGTAGCACCGGACCCAGAGAAGGTCACAGTCATCCAGGAATGGCCCACACCTACTACCGTCCGGGAGGTACGTCAGTTCCTTGGCTTGGTAGGCTACTACAGAAGGTTCATCAAGGGCTACACGAAAATGGCAGCGCCTTTGCAAGAGCTCCTGGTAGGCCACCCAAAGAAGAAAGGAAAGATCTCCGGCCCGCCATTTCACTGGGGAGAAGCAGAAGAACACTCCTTCAGACAAATGAAAGGGGCCTTGACGGGTGAAGAGATCCTAGCCTACCCTGACTACGGTCTGCCATTCGTACTGTACACCGATGCCAGTAATGTGGGACTGGGAGCAGTGCTTTCACAGGTGCAGGGAGGCAAAGAGCGTGTGATTGCTTACGCCAGCAGGAAGCTCAGGCCTACTGAAAGAAACCCGGAGAATTATAGCTCATTCAAGCTAGAGTTCCTGGCCATGGTATGGGCTATCACAGAGCGGTTCAAGCACTACCTGGCAGCCACCAAATTCACTGTCTTCACGGACAACAACCCCCTGACCCACTTGGATACTGCTAAATTGGGTGCCATGGAGCAGCGTTGGGTAGCCCGACTGGCGAATTATGACTTTACTGTCAAGTATCGAGCTGGCCGCAAGAACGGCAACGCAGATGCTCTGTCCAGGATGCCTCACCTAGCAGACGAGGGTGAAGATGTAGATGATCTTGAAGAGATTGAGCTGCCAGCGTTCCATCGCCATGGAGCAAAACAGTGTCGGCAGTCGCGTGCCAACCGCCAAGAGGTGACCCTGAACCCACTACCTCACTACAACTGGAAGGAGACCCAGGAAAATGATCCAGCGGTAGGCTTGGTAAAGAAACTGATCAGCCAGCCGGGCGCCAGCCTTGACAAAGGAGCCCCACCTGAGGCACAGTACCTATGGAAGGAGAGGGGTCGATTATTCATCTATCAAGACAAACTTTACAGGAGCATCATTGACCCGAGGACGCATGAGAAGGTGTGGCAAGTGATTGTACCACAGAAGGATACGAGGATGGTGCTAGAAGCCTATCACAATGGTGCAGGCCACTTTGGTTGGAAGAAACTGGAGGCCCTACTTAAAGTAAGATTCTACTGGGTGGGCATGAGATCTGCCCTAGAGAAGTGGTGTCGAAACTGCGGGCCCTGCAATCTTAGAAGAAAAGACCAGCACAGCCAGAGAGCACCACTCCAGCCAATCCAAACTAAACGGCCCCTGGAGATCGTGGCCCTGGACCATGTAAAGTTGGCACCCAGCAGACAAGGCTACAACTACGCTCTCACTATGGTTGACCACTACTCCAGATTCCTGGTGGTAGTACCAGTCAAGGACTTGACAGGTCAAACTGCAGCCAAAGCTTTCCAGACACACTTCTGTCGACCACATGGCTATCCAGATCAAGTGCTCACTGACCAAGGACCAGCCTTTGAAGCTGAAGTGTTTAAGGAGTTTTGTAACCTATACGGCTGCCAGAAGATCCGTACTACGCCTTACCATCCTCAGACCAATGGCATGTGTGAGAAGATGAACCACATCATTCTCGACCTTCTGAAGACGCTCCCACTAGAAGAACGAAGTCAGTGGCCGGAAAAACTGCCCGATCTAGTGGACATGTATAACAACATCCCTGTGAGTTCCACGAACTGCACACCGGCATACCTGATGAGGGCCAGACCAGGGAGATTGCCAGTAGATCTGGAAATGGGAGTTGAGACCCCTGAAGACCATCTACAAGGTGCTGATTGGGATTCCAACCGCCAAGCCCAATACAAGAAAGTACAAGAGTGTGTGGAGCGAAGCCTGACTCAGCAGCGTGAGAAACAAGAAAAGGCCTACAATCGAAAAGCACCTGCTGTTCCTTTGATGCCAGGAGATATAGTTCTCAAAAGAAAGAGAAGACGTCATAAACTTGACAATCACTGGGAAGAAGAACCCTATACTGTGTTACCATCGACGCTTAGCAATGAAAAGACATGCCTTATCAGCAAGGATGGAGGAAAAACAACAGCTGTCGTTTCTAGAGATCGCTTAAAGAAATGTCCTGAACAACTAAGAATCCCTGAAGAAATTCCCAACCCTTTGCCAGTTCAAGAACCAAAAGAAAAGATGATCCATACTGTACTTGGAGATTTTCCAGCAAGTTGGCCTCAATACAATGGAGCAGTAGTTATTCCAGTCATTACATTCCCTCAATCTAGAGAAGTAAGAGAACCGGAAGAACCTGTTCAGAACCTGGAAGAGCCAAATGTAGCTGAAGCAGAAGACCATGCACTGGTATCAATACCCAGTACACCCATTATTCACATAGAGACACATACATCGGGTGGGAGGACACAACCTCAGACAGATGACAGTATAGTACTGCGTAGGTCAACCCGCAGCAACTTTGGTCAGCTCCCATTACGCTATAGAGAAAGTACAGTTTAGTTCAAAGTGACTGTATGAAATGTAATGTTTAACCTGTTTACAGTTAGGTAACGTTTAAGCGAAATGTGCCCACAAGGACTATTGTGAGACCTCCTTAAAATGTTAGACCACTGGTTATGAACCGGATTTAACCACAAACTTTGCATTGTAAAAAGTTGCCTCCTTGGTATCAACCCCAGAGTCTGCCTGTTGAGGGGCATGGCTCTGCACCAACAAGGGGGCACGCCTGTTTATGGGGCCTGCCCTCCAACACTCGGAAGCGGGTACGCCTGTTTATGGGGCCTACCTTACACCACTCTCCTCAGGAGAGGAAGATTGGAGGAAAGGTCTGGGGAATGTGATGGCCCAGCCCTGGTCACCAAAAGGACCGGCGACCTACCTCCTGGAGGTTTTTGGGTGGGGTTCGGACATGTGGGTGGTTGGTGGTGGAATGGTACCTGGCATGTTTAAATGTAAATAATTGCCCCTGTGTGGGAAAAGTTTGTATTTACCTTTTCTCTTGTCTTTGCAGCCCGAGGACGTGCTGATGATAACTAAGGGGGAATGTGGCGCCCCTGACCTGGTCAGGCACCACAGAGTATTGCACCCATGCGGGAGCAATGCTTCCAGGTAATCTCCAAAGGCCAGGATGAGGTGCACACACAAACATATAGTGACCAGGCCTCCCACATTACCAGAGGGGACCCTTGGGTAGCCAGAAGGGGTTAACTTTCAATTCCCAGCTGGGGGTGTGTTCAGGGGCTGGTTGCTAAGAAGCAGGGCAGAGAGAGAGAGGAAGAGGGGAGTCTGGAGGAAGAAGTTGAAGTGTGTGGAAGGGAGCAGAGGAGCTCTCGTGTCAGACAGGTCCTGAGGAGTGCAGTAGCTGAAAGCGGGGGAGAAAGGAGTACCGTGGGTCGGCCTGAAAATCATCCAGAGAGAAGGGTGGCTGAGTACGGAGATCCCGGTATCCGAGCACACAAGGGGAACTAGGTCCCCAGTACAGGCAGCAGATCATCCAGAGCTGCTTAACCTACAGGTGGGGGGGGGGGTACTTCATGCCCTCACCACGACTACACAGAGCTTGAGCCAAGCAGCAATCACCAGGCCCATAAGGGGACAGGGCCAGAAGCCATCCCACCAAGGCCACGCTGCCGGCAGACGAGCCAGAGACAGGGGAGCAGGGTGGTAACAGCTTCCCTGGAGGGGTCCTACCACGCTTCAAGCAAAGGATCCTCCTAAAACAGAAAGAGTGCAAGGAAGGCGAGTGGACAGCTACCCTCAGAACGGCCTCCTGGAATTCCTGGTTCAACCTGGTTATCACAGTGTCGCCCGGGCATCTCACCGTGACCTCCAAACAGTGAGTAAACACGTTGAAAGACTTCTTGGACTGTGTTTGAGTCATTCTGCGACCTGTGGTCCCACACACATACACCGGGGCCTGGGGCTTGCCTCACTCTCAGGGGGCTAATATACTGACTGCACCCACCATCAGCCCCAAGCATCCCTTAATCTGCAGTGGCGGTCCCCGCTGACCGCAATACTGAGAGTGGCGTCACGACAATCCTAAAAGAAGGTTCCCTACCTGTGACCAGACTGTTCCATCCACGTGGAGTCCCTGAAGGTACTGCACCGACACATACTAGCGGGGCTTCACAGTACAATAGGTGAGGACAGAGCTGGCTGCGCAGTGGTCTAATGGACTGAGGGCTATTGTAGGTTGTAAGCTTGTTGGAAGAGGTGGGTCTTGAGGTTCCTCTTGAAGCTTTCCACAGTAGGGGAGAGTCTGATGTGCTGAGGTAGAGCGTTCCAGATTATGGGGGATGCACGGGAGAAGTCTTGTACGTGATTGTGGGAAGAGGAGATAAGGGAGGAGCAGAGAAGGAGATCTTGTGAGGATCTGAGGTTGCGTGCAGGTAGGTACCGGGAGACTAGGTCACAGATGTAGGGAGGAGACAGGTTGTGCATGGCTTTGTATGTCATGGTTAGTGTTTTGAACTGGAGTCGTTGGGTGATGGGAAGCCAGTGAAGGGATTGGCAGAGTGGCGAGGCTGGGGAGTAGCGAGGGGAGAGGTGGATTAAGCGGGCCGCAGAGTTTAGGATAGATTGGAGGGGTGCAAGAGTGTTGGAAGGGAGGCCAGAGAGCAGGAGGTTGCAGTAGTCGAGGCGGGAGATGATGAGGGCATGCACTAATGTTTTTGCTGATTCTTGATTAAGGAAAGCACGGATCCGGGAGATGTTTTTAAGTTGTAATCGGCATGAGGTGAAGAGGGCTTGGATGTGTGGCTTGAAGGATAGAGCAGAGTCGAGGGTCACTCCAAGGCAACGAGCTTGTGAGACTGGGGAGAGTAAGCAGCCATCGAGTTTGATGGAAAGGCTTGTTGGAGGAGATGAGTGAGGAGGAGGAAAGACAATGAATTCTGTTTTGTATATATATTTTGTATATTAAATATTTACGTGCTTATACACTACATACAGATTTATATATCTATCCATCTATAAAACAAAAAAGGGGACCAGTCACACACTGTGAAAAACCAAAATAAATTCTACCTTAAAACATAAATGGAGGTATTTGGAATAATATAATGGCTATTGTAATACTAGCCCAGCGCCCCTTCACGGCACCCTCCTTTGCTGGGTCCTACACTAAACTGCATCTTTTCTGGGCTTTAAAAACCTACAAGATCAGCTGGTGAACACAATATATCCATCTATATATATATATATATATATATATATATATATATATACACAGTACAGACCAAAAGTTTGGACTCACCTTCTCATCTCTAGAACAACTATTAAGAGGAGACTTTGTGCAGCAGGCCTTCATGGTAAAATAGCTGCTACGAAACCACTGCTAAGGACAGGCAACAAACAGAAGAGACTTGTTTGGGCTAAAGAACACAAGGAATGGACATTAGACCAGTGGAAATCTGTGCTTTGGTCTGATGAGTCCAAATTTGAGATCTTTTGGATCCAACCACCGTGTCTTTGTAGAAAAGGTGAACGGATGAACTCTACATGCCTGGTTCCCACCGTGAAGCATGGAGGAGGAAGTGTGATGGTTTGGGGGTGCTTTGCTGGTGACATTGTTGGGGATTTATTCAAAATTGAAGGCTACTAAACAGCATGGCTACCACAGCATCTTGCAGTGGCATGCTATTCCATCCGGTTTGAGTTTAGTTGGACCATCATTTATTTCCCAACAGGACAATGACCCCAAACACACCTCCAGGCTGTGTAAGGGCTATTTGACTAAGAAGGAGAGTGATAGGGTGCTACGCCAGATGACCTGGCCTCCACAGTCACCAGACCTGAACCCAATCGAGATGGTTTGGGGTGAGCTGGACCGCAGAGTGAAGGCAAAAGGGCCAACAAGTGCTAAGCATTTCTGGGAACTCCTTCAAGACTGTTGGAAAACCATTTCCGGTGACTACCTCTTGAAGCTCATCAAGAGAATGCCAAGAGTGTGCAAAGCTGTAATCAAAGCAAAAGGTGGCTACTTTGAAGAACCTAGAATTTAAGACATACTTTAAGTTGTTTTACACTTTTTTAAGTATTTCATTCCACATGTTTTCATTCATAGTTTTGATGTCTTCAATGTGAATCTACAATTTTTAGAGTCATGAAAATAAAGAAAACTCTTTGAATGAGAAGGTGTGTCCAAACTTTTAATGTGAGGGGCATTATACTGTTTGGAGGGCTATATTGGGGCCATTATACTATGTTGGAGCCACTACACTGTGTAGGGGGCTGTGTGTCAGCCATTATACTGTTTGGGGGGCCTATCTCGTGGCCATTATACTGTTTTGAGTGCTATATAAGAGCCATTATGTTGTGTAGGGCCCATTATGCTTTATGAAGGTCTGTGTGAGGGACATTATACTGTGTGGAAGGTGTGTGGGTGACATTATACTGTATGCAGTATACTATGTTGGGGGCCATTATACTATATGGGGAGCCATTATGCTGTGTGAATGGCCATTATGCCATTAAACTGAGTGAAGAGCTGGTGGGGGCCATTATACTGTATGGCGGGCCATTATACTGTGTGATGGGCTGTGTTGGGGCCATCATACAGTGTGTGGGGGCATTATACTGTTTGAAGGGCTGGTAAGGGCAATTATATCGTGTGGGGGGCTATTATACTGTTTAGAGGGCTAGGTGAAGGTCAAACAATTGTGTGAGGCCATCATACTGTGTGGGGGCCACCGTACTGTGGAGAGGGCTGTGAGGGGGCCATCATACCATGTGGAGGGCTCTGTGGGTGCCATCATACTGTGTGGAGGATTGTGCTGGCCATTATACTGTGTGGAGGACTCTGTGAAGGCAATGATATGCAATGGTTTTTTTTCATATCATGATCTTAGTAAAAAAAAAAATAAAAAATGATGCATAAATTAATAATATTGCTATTTTCCTAATGGCCACTGGGGCTATTTTAGACTCATACTTTCTGTTGTTTATGGAAGAGTTTTCAGCAGGCACCTTATCATCAGAGATAGGATTACAAAGACAGGTAACACCTTCATATACAGCTGATAACACAGGATCCACCAATCACAATAGGTGATGTCACAGCCAGGGTCGGCATCAGCACCGAGCACACCTGGGCAAGTGCCGGGGCCCTGGACGACTGGGGGGCCCACATGTAGTCAGCAGAGGCAAGTCAGTTACTATCTTTCCTGCGGCCCCGGGCAGATTTCTGGGGACCGCAGACAGTGCTCCGGCAGGCAGCCGCTCTTTGCTGGCTGCCAGCCATTTAAACCGACCGAGCATGCGGCAACAGCATCCCAAGTATGTGTATGCCCCTCAGATCTCAGCATCCCCCTGTATGTGTATGCCCCTCGGTGGTCCTAGTAATGTGTACACCCCCCACTGGCTCCAGTAATGTGTATGCCACCACTGGCCCCAGTAATGTGTATGGCCCCTACTGGTCCTATTAATGTGTATGTCCCCCAGGCCCCAGTAATGTGTGTGCCCCACAGTGGTCCAAGTAATGTGTATGCCCCCAGTAGCCCTAGTAATGTGTGAACTCCCCACTAGCCCCGGTAATATATATGTCCCGCACTGGCGCCGGTAATGTGTATGCCCCTCCACTGGCCCCAGTAATCTATATGCTCCCTAGTGTCCAGCAGTATGTACATGCCCCTCAGCATCTGACACGCCTACACCAGGGTCTGGGGTTTACTCATTACTGGGCAGGAGTTCTGCTCCTGGGACGCCGCCGTGGAGGGGCCTGGCTCCGTGACCCCAGCGGTGTCAATCAAAAGGAAAGGGGAATGAATGGATGATGGGGACAGTAGTTTATGATGCCACCTGTTGTATGCAGCACCTCACTCGCCAGGGACCGATTTTGGAGTGCCAGGATTCACTGTGATAGGCTCCAGCCAATCCCGGGTAGTTTGGTGGTCAGATCCGTTGCACCTTTCTTAAATGTCTCTTTCCTGGTCATCTCTACGCTTGTGTTGCCCTCCTGCCTTGCGCCCTCACTCACTGAACCCTGTGCCAGTGCCTGTGGACCCCACAGGGGTGGCATGAAGCTCTATCCCTTGGTCTTTTTGGGTCACCTTCCAGCAAATTCGTCTGCAGTGTGTGGCTGTGGTGCTTGAAGTCACCTAAGCCGCTGGTTTTGCTACTGGAGCCTGTAGGTTTTTCTCCTCTAGCCTAGGGACCAGTCCTCATGTTGCAACCAAGTCCTTCTACCTGTAGATTATATGTGGAACAAGGCCACAGAAGGTTAACTCCCATGGTCTCTAGGACCCTTCTGTCTGTACCCGGGCAGAGCAGCACCAGCTCCAGGCATCGGGTCTTAGCTCCTGCACTGCTCCTTTCTCTCCAACTCAACACTTCACACTGTCTTCCCATTTGTACTATTGTGTTCCCACTCCTAAGACTCCACCCCCCCCAGCCTGGCTTCTGATATAATCATACCCTTGCCATGTTTGATGAGGTGTTTCTGAGCCTGGGTGTTGTGCTTTTGCGTGAACTGGTTGTTACCTCCTTCTTACCCAGGATGGGATACCACACCTCTGGATGAGGTGCAGTATCTCTGTGGCGACTGAAGCCTTAGGGGCAACACACATCCCCAATAATGTGTTTGCCACTCAGTAGCCCCAGTATGTGTATGCCACTCAGTGGCCCCAGTAATGTGTATGCCCCTCAGCATCCCCAGTATTGTGTATGCCCCCAAGTATTGTGTATGCTCCTCAAGTGATGTCTGTGCCCCCCAGTAACGTGTATACCCCCAGTGATGTCTATGCTCCCCAGTGACCCCAGTAATGTGTATGCTCCCAGTAAGATACAGTATATGCCCCCAGTGCTGTCTATGCCCCCTGTGATGTATTTACCCCCACCCCCTCCTGCGATGTATATACAGCTGTCTCAGTGTGCACTGTGTGCGGCCATGTCTGATAGTGATAGCCATCACACAACGCGGCCTGCACAGCCCCTTGCCTGGGAGGAGCTGGACAGGAGACAAGTGGAAGAGGTGAGCGAGGCTTGCTGCTGACTTCCCCATATTAAAAATATCTCTAATGTTCTGTATGTCAGTGTATCTATGTATATCAGTGCATATGAGTTTGTATATATTTATGTTTGTTTATATGTATTTTTCGGAATTTGTTTTCAAATGTGTATATATAGGATTGCCTGTATGTGTACTACGCATCTGTGTATATGCGTGTATGCGTGTGCGTAGGGCACACTGAGACTCTTTCGCCCAGGGCCCACGAAAACCTTGTGACGGCCCTGGTCACAGCTGAACGCGCTACCTGTCAATTCACAATGATCTTTTCACATTCTTATAGGGTTGGAATCAATTTAATATGGCTAATGTCCATGTGTTCTTTCCTTAAAGGGGTGGTTCACCCATATTTTTTATTGTCTAGATCGATATTATATTGAGAAACAATGTTTCTCTCAAATACCTTATGTTGTCAATAGTGCCTGTGAGAGGCGCTATTGCAGACCGCTGCTCCCCGTCCAGTGACGTACCCGTCCAATGCTGCCACGTCACATCCGTGCGGCCGGCTACAGTCTTCCAGACTCTGAGCTGTGAGCGGTGTTTCACTGCTGTCACAGCCCATTTGCTCCCCCCTCCTCCTCCCTCCTCCCTCCTAGCACAGCACGACGCGTCTCCTGCTCCGCCTTCCCTCCTCCCTCCTCCCTCCTAGCACGGCACATCTCCTGCTCCCCCCTCCCTCCTCCCTCCTCCCTCCTCCCTCCTCGCAGAACGCTGCAAGCAAGAGACGTGCTGTGAGGGAGGAGGAGGAGCAGGGAGAAGATGGGCTCAGAACGCAGCCGGCCGCACGGATGTGACGTGGCAGCATTGGACGGGTACGTCACTGGACGGGGAACAGCGGTCTGCAATAGCGCCTCTCACAGGCACTATTGACAACATAAGGTATTTGAGAGAAACATTGTTTCTCAATATAATATCGATCTAGACAATAAAAAATATGGGTGAACCACCCCTTTAAACAACAGTAAGTTAGAGTCTAAAGAAGCTCCAATGGCCAGTGTGAAAATTGAAAGATTTCAAATTTTTTTTACTACCGATTGTGACTTGTAAAAAAAAGAGATTCACACCTATAGATAGACACTATGTATCAATTCACTGCAATAAATCAATACATGAATTGCACTACAGCTACACACATTAAAAAGATAAGGTACTTAGTTAACATTTCTCGAACAAAAAGTGAAACATCCAACCATGTCAAGTTGTACTTTTTATTTGGATGGTCCGTTTCACTTGTGTCTCATGTCCTCTCCATGTGCCATCAGCAAGGGCATTGAAGATGAAATGTGGCTGAGTCTTTCAGCATGATAATGATCCCAAGCACACTGCCAGGGCAATGAAGGAGTGGCTTCGTAAGAAGCATATGAAGGTCCTGGAGTGGCCTAGCCAGTCTCCAGATCTCAACCCCATTGAAAACCTTTGGAGGGAGTTGAAAATCCGTGTTGCCCAGCGACAGGCCCAAAACATCACTGCTCTAGAGGAGATCTGCATGGAGGAATGGGCCAACATACCATCAACAATGTGTGCCAACCTTATGAAGTCTTGCAGAAAATGTTTGACCTCTGTCATTGCCAACAAAGGATATATAACAAAATATTGAGATGAACTTTTGTTATTGACCAAATACTTATTTTCCACCATAAATTGAAAAAAAAAATCTTGCCAAATCAGATCAAGTGATTTTCTGGATTTGTTTTCTCATTTTTCTCTCATAGTTGTGGTCTACCTATGATGTGAATTACAGACCTCTCTGATCTTTTAAGTGGAAGAATTTGGACAATTGTTGGCTGACTAAATACTTTTTTCCTTACTGTATATATGTCTGCCAGCTTGGGCCACATCCTGGTATATATGTCCTCTAGCCTGGGCCCCATCTTGGGATTTATGTCCCCCAGTTTGTGCCCCATCCTGGTATATATCTTCTCCAGTCTGGGCTCCATCCTGGTATATATGTCCCCCAGCTTGGGCCCCATCCTGATATATATGTCCCCCATTTTGCACTAAAAAAATAAATCATTAGAGTCCTGGTGCTTTGCTATTACATTACAACGCTGGGACTCTGATGTCCTGTGCATGCGTTTTTAGCAGTGGTAATCCAAAGAGATTGTGTCTCCTGGCACTACCACAGAGACTAACTATATTGGTGTGCTGTGCACGCTAATATAATTAACAGTAGCGTAGGTCCGGGTGGGCCCCTGATAATCACAGGGCCCACAACCTCTGCCTCTGCGGTAGCTATGCTGGGAGAGTCACAATGTCACGTGAGCCCCGAATCATGATTACTAACAGAAGAGGTTGTAGTAGACAACCCCTTTAAGTAAAAGACCTCCTGTATGTATATTTCAGGGGTAGCAAAAGGGGATCATTTTCTTTCTGGAGAAGAGCTATTTTGGCAGGGAGCATTACTCTAAAGAAGTCGGCATATCGACAAGGAGAATCAGTCCCAGTGGGGAAAAAATAGCAACAGGTTCTTTATGAAAGGGTGAAAAGTCATATTCCAAAATAATTTTTTTTATTATATTCATCATTATTATCATTTTTATTTTTACTGGGGATAACAAGTTACTTTGTTACTATTTTAGTAATCTGCCCTTTGTGAATTTTGTGAATGGTTTTTATTTTGAGATAAAACGTTTCCATTGACCTCTTTAATAACTTGCTGAATGCGTTCAGAATTGAGGCAATGGCTAACCAATTTCAGCATTTCCAATTTCCACTGCCCTGATAGCTGTCATGTACAGTCACATATCACATTGCACAGGAAAAATTTCCTTTCACTCACCCACAACATATTAAACTTAGTGGTTTAATGACTGTTTCCCTTTAAATGCATGACCTGGCAATCCTATGGACTCCTGCACATGGGTGTCATTTCCTGATTCAACGTTTCTCTTTCTTCACTTCGCAGTGAATGAACTTGAACTAAAGATCGCTGATCTTTATGCTTCATGTACCTGGACTTCTGAGAGTAAGAACATTACTGCAAATGAAGAAAAAACAATGTAATCAGAGGATGTGAAAGGAAATAATATAATATGCATCAAACAACAATTATTTCTGCTCAAATACTGCATTATAAGTTAAAATAATGTAAAAAAACAAATACATTTTACCTCCTCGAGAATGGAATAGAAATCAAATGTTTTCAAAATGTAAACGGATTATCCAGGTTTTATTCAATTTTGCCAAGAGAAATGGATAAAATAAAAAGATAAAAAAGTGTACTCACCTCTTGTTACGAATCTGCGCCGCCATAGCCACAAGCAGCCTGCTGCGGTTCCTGTTGCGCCCAGGTGCCGGCTGCCATTTTTGGCCGTGCCTCAGGTCGTCCTGCTGACTGCTTCCTCCTCCACGTCTAAGTGTGGAGATGCGGCTAGTGCACATGTGCGCGCCGATTTACCCCATCCAGAGCCTAAGTCCAGTATTTCGCCTATTGAGCATGCTCAGCCTGATAGTGCCATTTCTGAGGCCAAGTCCTCGGTTCAGGCTACTGAGCATATGCCTACACTTAGTGCGAAAAGCCTCTTTGCACAGGTACTTGGACATCGTGCCGTGTCTAAGTCCTGTGTTGTGCCTACTGAGCATGCTCAGGCAGATAGTCTGATTTCTGAGACTATTGTTCAGGCTACTGAGCATGCTCAGGCACTTGATTCATCAGATGCTAGGTCCGGTAAGGACCTCACTGGGCATGTCCGTGAAGTGGCAGGCCCTGATAGGGCAGAGGGCATCAGGTGTCCTGATGACGTGGCCACTCCGGACTGGCTCCCGGATGCCCGTCCCTATGACCTGGCACCTCACCATTGGTCGTCAGACGATGACTAGTGAGGTGTTTGGGGTGTGGCTGCCATGAGATCATCAATGACGTGGCAGTTCCGGATAGGCCACTAGTGATGTCGCTGATGACATGGCACTCCACTATTGGGCCCTGGAGGTGCCATTGTGGTCCACACTGGGTTTGGGGCGGACCCAGGTTATAAAAGAGGCTGGAGACAACATGGAGGTGCACAGTCTTCTCATAACCTTTTTCTGAGCACACCTCCATGAATAGAGTCCATTGCAGCATAAGCCTTTGGAAGCGGTAGGTAGGGTTAGGCGAACGGTGCCTGTCACGCCAAGATTTGTAGCTCAGCGCATCAGGGTCAGGCGCCCTGCTTCCCTCCTGCCATTCCAGTCTTGCTGTAGCAGCCCAGTGGCGTTAACTGGTCTGCGGCTGCTGCACTACTTGTCCGGTTGTGCCCCCTACGCACATGGATAGCGTATCCCAGGACCCCTGTGATGTTAACAGGGAGTTCCTGGGTTGGATGTGTGAACCCTGTTATCCTCCTCGGCTTCCCAGTCAACGCTACTGGTGTGACCACCTGGCCTGATGTGTCCTTCAAACATGTGGCCAGTCAAGAGGTGACCATAAACGCTAATGGGAGGACCACTCGGCCTGACGTGTCCTACACACGTGGCCGACAGGGCGCTTTCTCGGCGGTCTTCCGGTCAACGCTACCTGGTCACCACCCGGCCTGACGTTTTCCCTGCACACGTGGTCGGTGTAGCGCCAGGTACACCAAAACGCAAACTGGGTTGTCATCCGCTCTGACGTGTCCCTACACACGTGACGGGTTCCCAGGTTTCCTGGGTTATCTCAGAGCCACTAAGCTCTGTATTCTCTGCCTAACCTTTGGATTGCCAGAAGCTCCTTTGTCATCTGGAGCATGGTGGGCCCCGACTGGCGATTGGGATATTTACCACCTTGTCCTGATCTGCCAGTTCCCCCGTAACACCTCTCCTCCACCACACCAGCACATGAACACTGAAGTGACCAGTGGGGAACACACAAGTAACAGCCTTTAGAGGACTGAATAGGTAAATATACTTTTGTCTTTAACACATCCTTGCTACATTTCTATGAATCCTAAAAAAGTCATTAATGCATCATGACAAATATGAAATATCCGTCATGGAGCCAATCATGTTGTGTAAATTGGGCTCAGGAGCTGAGCCCGCTTCCCTCAAGGCACATGCCAGCTGTCTTATACAGCAGGAATCTGCTTCTAACACCAGCTCTTTAACTCCTTAATAGAGATGAGCGAACCCAAACAGTAAAGTTCACTGTTCGTACTGAACACGGACTTTACAAAATCAGTGTTCGAGTTTGGAGTTTAGGTACTTTACGTATGCTGGCCACTAGCTCGAGCATCACTGTGCTCGTGTATCCTCAGTGCTCGGGTATGCTCAGTGCTCGACCCAGCGCAAGCCGCTTGCAGTGTTTGCATGGCACACAGTGCAGGTAAAAACAGCGTTATCTGGTGTAGTGTGCACAAAAAAAAGAAAAATCTCAGCCCTTCTTCTCATGGAAGTGCTCTGTTTATGGCTGGCTTGTGGGCGGAGACCCGAACTGCCGAATCAGTGACTTCCAATGGGGTTCAGGTCAAGTTCGGGTCCCAATCTGAACTGTATCTAAATCTCAAAAGGTCCACTCATCTCTACTCTTTAAATGCCACTGTCAATCACTGTCAGCAGCATTTAGGTTGTATTGATTTGGTCACATGTACTTTTGCAAAATGTGATCACAAGAAGCCCATGGGTTGATGTGGGAGCCAGGGTCATGCGGAAGATCCCCCCATTGTTGTCACAGACTGGGCTTTATAAGCAAGGCTTTATAAGAGACCATTATTTGCGTTATATTTTGCAATACAAAACATTCACATGCTGAAGTCCCTATGTGGGCTAAAAAATAAAGTAGAATGGTAAAATAATCAATAAATTTAGCAGAAGACATGTTGGAGAACACAATAGGAGCAGCGTTGCAGGGTTGAAGATGGCTATACTTTTGTCCTTAATTTAACCATTTGCTGTTTTTGCACATTTTTTGTGATTACTAATGTACAATACAAGGTAATATTGTGGTACCGTGTTAGCCAGAAAAAATAATTTTAATACCTATGATCCAAGAACAAAAAAAGTATTTTAGGAGTAAAGGATAAAGGTATCAATCCTAAAATAATGTTGTCGTTCTTGGGGCATAAGTATTGGAAGTTGTGATTACTGGAAAGTCGTTCTTGCTCCATGACACATATATCCATCATAGAGTGGGTCTGGGTGAGTGCGGATTGTGCAAAAAAGTTTAGCGTGATCCACACAGGTCAGGTGCCGACTGTGTTATATGCTGTCTTCAACAGCTGATAACACTTTAAATCCCACTGTCAATTAGTAACAGCAGAATTTGTCGCCTCGGCTTGGGCACCCATCGAATACCCCCGGCATGTGACTGCAGTGTACCGATATGTTGCTATGGTTACCAGGGACATGTTAAAGACTCCCTTTGGGCTACAAGATGTGACTTCAGGGAACAGAACCATTCTAGCTGAGGTTAACTCTGCTCCGGACTTGTCAATATCCCAACTTGTCTCTGGAACCCCAGTACATTAAACCCCGGGCATAATTCACACAACTGAGGCCTATATTGATATTATATACCAGAATATCAGTGATATACCTACCAAACAGGATAGAGGCTTCTTCCTGACACATAACAACCTATCTAATATTGAGAAACAGGTTATTGATTCACTTAGAAATAACAAAACATCATTATCCAACAGGCCAACAAAGGTGGCTCTATTGTTGTAATAGACCAATCTCAATACCTCAGTGAAATCAATCACCAATTATCTGATACATCCACATAAAGGAAAATCCCTCATGACCTTACTGGCATGGGATGTTAGGGGACAACAGTGGATCAGAGCTCTTAAACTGGCCATCAAGCTAGGGGGATCTAGCTGTCCCTGATCCCAAAGATACATCTGATGGTGACAATCTCTGGGCTGCATTCTTACCCCTATTCTTGAACAGCCCTGATCTAGTATCCCCACCCACCTTACCCCAGGGAAGTGCCAGCAGGACATTTAGTGTGTAAACACCAACAGTGATAGACAAACAGGGGAAACCAAAACTCTATTGCACAGGATGCTCATACAGAGTAATTAGACAACAAATTGATAAGGATGAAAACTAAAGTAGGGAGGAAATAACCAGATGACAGGAGGCATTGAACCGCACACCAAGCGGCACGCAGTAAATCACCAGACTGGAAAACAACAGCATGAGGACCAGTGTAGCAGAAAGCTATAGTCGTCAAAGGAAGACAAATTCCTCCATCTTAAAAAGGTGGCGAGTACCTATGATAGGTCTCCCGCAACATGTGATCAAAAAGGTAACCAACAGGCTAGCAGAATTTAACTCCTGTTAGTCTGATCACTAATGAACACAAAGCTTGTCGATGCCCGAGCCTGCTCATGCAACTCAGAAACACCAGAGAACGTATAGTGAGGAGTGTCAGAGACTGTGGTCTGAACAGCGTCTGATGCCGCCATGACACTCGGCAAATCCAGAGCAAAACGCTGTGTGACACCTACTTCCACTATCAGAAACAAAATGCAACAAGTTATTACTAGACATCTGAACTTGAATACCATTAAAAAAAGCCACATTCCTCACTAATTCTCATACCATTATTCCTGTTTTTTATATTACCTAAAATCCATAAATCTCTAACCAATTCCAGAGTCTGACCCTTTGTAGCTTCGACGGATTCCAGTCTATCACCGCTTTTGATCTTTTTAGAGAAAATTTTGATTCCCCTTAATAAGCACACTTGCTCCTTTACTCTGCATGCAGGTCATTTTCTCCAAATAATAACACATCTTGCTTTAATTTCTCCTGACAGCCTATTGGTTACCCTGGAAGTGAATAGCTTCTGTACACCTATCAAGCTTGAAAAAGGCCTTCTAGATGTCACTGACATTCTCAACAATTCTCCTCTTAGTGAAGACTCAAGATAATTGTATATAGATGTCCTGTCAATATTCCTACATGAAATTCTTACTCTTTGGTGATACATTCTAGCTTCAGACGTGCAGGACCACAATGGGGTCAAATGTAGTACCAGCGTACGCATATTGTTACATGAACCCCCTTGAGAAAGAACAAAGTATTATTAAAGCACTCTGTCTGCTGGCTAAGATACATTGATGTTTTTGTATATTGAGAGGTTCACAGGACTCTCTTCATATTTTTGTCAACCATCTTAATTCAATCAGACCAAAATTTCAGTTCATGCTCAACTTCGACACTAAAAAATTTCATTCTTGGATACGCTGGTATTCAAGGATGATGAGGGTCATCTTAGCATGGATCTTTATTCCACATATACTATGGTATAATATGGTTACCCGATATTTACCTTCGTTACCAGCCTCCGCAGCTCTCACGCTGTCAGTGCCGGCTCCTGCTCCCTGCACACACTAAGCTAAGTGGTGTGCGCTGGTAACTAAGGTAAACATTGGGTAGCCATACCCGATGTTTACCTTAGTTACCAGTGTCCGCAGCTTCCAGACGCCGGCTCCGTGCAAGCGCAGCATTGCTTGCACGTCGCTGCTGGCTGGGGGCTGGTCACTGGTCGCTGGTGAGATCTGCCTGTTTGACAGCTCACCAGCGACCATGTAGCAACGCAGCAGCGATCCTGACCAGGTCAGATCGCTGGTGGGATCGCTGCTGCGTCGCTAAAGTGTGACGGTACCCTTACATGGACACACTTCACACCTCCACCAGACAGACTCCAGATCACTAGCCCTCACTTCCACCACATCTCCACTTGTAACAAAAACCTTAATTTGATTTCCCTAGCTAATCTTTAGGAGGCATCATGCACAATTGTCCTGTAATAACCTCTCTTAAATGTTATCCTTTTGTCTCAGTAATTAATTTGTAAACCCGCCTGATAAACGGGCCTTTGTGCTCTGAAAGCTCGCAAATATATATTTATATATTTTCTGGTTAGCCAATAAAGAATAATTTTTTCATTTTTTGGCATAAAAGTATTTACATTATTTTGTTTTAAATATAGAAAAGAAAGTCTGCTGCTCTATCAATAATTGGATATCGTTCAGCTGTCGCAATAGGTGAAATAAATAAATAATGAATAATAACCATAATCTGAATTGGCAGGTAACAAAATCCCATACACTAGGTAAATAATTAATACGTAGAGAAGTACCCAGTTATCACAGTGATTCGGAAACAGACCCAGAAGTCGCAGCATGATAATATTTAGGTATAGATAAACAATAGTAGGTGCCACAGATGAATATGGTGAGACAATATGCCTGCTAGTACCTTATGTTATTGCACCCACACTGCCACCCCAGCTCCTTTGGTTTTTATGTCTTCTATATATAAGGAACGCTCCTCATGCCTCGACCACACCTTGAGAAAGAAGGACTGTGTTGTTTGAAATGCGTTGGTTTTGGCCACATGAGGATGCTGTAGTATTCTAACATCACATATCGGCTAACCTATACTCATTTTTGTAAATGGTTACAGTTCATAAAAAAAAAGTTATTTTAAATAGTGTCCAGGCAGCTTACATATAAAATAGTAAAATCAATTGGCAAAAGAAAGCAGCAGGACATAAAGACCCTTCGCCAATCTAAGCAGACACCCACAAAAGAATCAAAGTCAACATTACCCGAGACCCAAAACAATAAGGGTTGGCAAGTGCCGGGCTCTCACACACAGTTTGAGTAGTCCTGTTAGCGTCACTCCTGAGCCCATTACATTGTTGTCACCATGGGGAGCCCACCGCTACACTTGGCTGCAGTGGAACATGGAAGAGAGCATCTGGACCATCAAGGGACCTTACAGCATAGAAGGCACCTGTGACAGGAGTTATGCCAGAAGGACTACCAATCTGTGTGCGAGAACCCAGAACTTGTCTACCCTTATTGTTTTTGGTCTTGTGGACTATTTTGAGTGTGATTCTTTAGGAAGTTGTCTGCTTTTCTTGGTGAGGAGTCTATTCAACATTTTCTCTGGTACAGTACTTTATGTTAACAGACTAACGAGAAATATACTATACTAGTATTTTGACTCCAAGACAACTTGAGCGCAAAAGGAAAGAGTTTTTCTGTTGCATACAAGAAAAGAATCGTGGAGAACTCTTATGACAAAAATCTTACTGCTTTCTGCAAAAAGAAATGTTGGATTTCAGAATGGTCCAAAAATGGCGAGCAGACTACAATAATCTCAGTCAATAGGTGTACAAGGGAAATGCTAAGACGTGCGAGTGGATCAGGTCAGCAGCCATTATTTCCTGAGTTGGAACATATAACCTGTGACTGAGTTGCTGACTGGAGAGTGAAAGCTTTGGTGTGGCTTTGGACATGACTATTTGAATAAATGCTGTTTTTTTTTGTTCAGGTATAAATGTAGATTGTTGCTCATGGAAAAATAAGTTATCCTCTGAAAATAAGCCCTAACATCTTTTTTAGAGAAAAATTAATATAAGACCCTGTCTTAATTTCAGGGAAACAGAGTATTTGGCTATTAATAGTCTATGGCTACTTTGGATACATAAAATCCTGGTTTGATCTATGAACATAGTGCCCAAATCATTAATTTAAAGAAATTCAATATGAGAACCAACTACAGTGGAACCTCGCTTAAAGAGTAACCCAGTTAGAGAGTATTTCGCTTAACGAGCAAAGCTTGCTGTAAATTTGTAACTCAGTTTCCGAGCAAGCTTTGCCATGCTAGCAAAATACTCACCGCACACACTTTCGGTTCCGTACATCCACCGCGCTCTAACCCGCTCTTGCAGTCTGCACAAACACGCACAAGCATACATAAACACACACAAACACGCACGCACACATACTGTACATATTATGCTCACCTTACCTTCTGTTCCATCGCCGGCGTCCCGGTTCTTGTAGTTCGCCACTACAGGATGTGCATCGGTAACCTTCGCGATGATGGAGGAACTTCCGCTGTCAGCCGCTACTCAAAGGCAGCGCGCTGACCAATCAGAGGCAAGCGGCTCATGCCTTTGACATCAGAGCTATGGCAGCGGAAGTTCCTCCCTCGTTGCGATGGTTACCTGATACACATCCTGTACCGGCGAACTGCAAGAACCAGGAGGCCGGTGATAGAACGGAAGGTAAGGTGAGCATAATATGTATGTGTGCGTACATGAGTGTTTGTGTGTGTTTATGCATGCTTGTGCGTGTTTGTGCAGACTGCAAAAGCGGGTTAGAGCGCGGTGCATGTACGGAACCGAAAGTGTGTGCGGTGAGTATTTTGCTAGTACGGCAAAGCTTGCTCGTAAACTGAGTTTGGGTGTGTTTGTATGTGTGTGGAATGACACAATAGGGGACCAGGATGGGACATTTAACAAGTTGTGGAACGAATTGTCTGCATTGCAATGATTTCCTATGGGAAATCTTGCTTTGCTGAAAGAGTAACTTGGTTAACAAGCACACTCCCAGAATGGATTGTTCTCGTTAACCAAGGTTCCACTGTACTTAATCTTTGGTAAATACCATATAGTATCAGCAATGGCTGGAAAACACCATTCTTGGGATATATCTAAATTCCCTATCAGTATGGAAGGAAACCAGAGAACTTGGATGAAACCTATACACACATGGGGAGAAAACACAAACGCCCTGCAGATATTGCTCTCAGTGGGATTTCAACCCAGGGTTGCAAGACTAGAGTGCTAACCACTGAACCACCGTGCTGCCGAGGAATACATTTATTGTTCTGTATGTATGTTTGATATCTCCTCCTAATGATAGGCATATGACTATGGTAATCATACATACTTACCAATACATAATAACATATTTTGTATGCGTCCCTTTTTTCTTTTTCATCCTTGCCCCTGGTTTTTGCATTAGTGTGCATTCTATGTATATAAGATGCCATCTATTCACAGAATATGAAATCAGTGTGGATTGATGATATTTTTACCAAATGTGGAGACTGATGGAGAAGCTGCCTGGATTTGTGTCAATTTTATCGTGTTTCCTTCTCCCCTGAGCCGTATGGGGCTCTTTCTTCATGTGATGGCTGCATATTAAACGGAGCTAGATGCACCAGCAGCAGAAAAACAGAAGCACGATTCGATCTTAGAAAGGTAGATTGAGCCTAAACCTCGCAATACTATCTCCATTAGAAATTAGTAGTGTTCACTGGGGAAATGCCATTAAAATTGGATTAGAGAATCTGTGCTTAAATGCAGGAGAACTAAATTCTTGTTAACCCCATAAGCACTGGATGGGACAGCCCCATCACAATATCTGCGACTTTCTGAAATGCTAATTGTCTAGAAGGCAATCCTAGAGGATTAACTAATAAATCTCTGTTTTTGGTATGCAAGACAATTTTCATGGTGAATAGGTGATCTATTTTAGAAGCAGCAAATAAGTTCAGGCCTAGGAGTTAACCAGCAGCACGGTGTGAGCCAGAATTGCTTGCGTCCGAGCGAGGTCGTCAGTGAACCCAGACCTTGTGCTTTAACCTTTTCTCATGCATTGAATATGCACTCGATATCTGGCTCATGAAGCTGTATGCTGGGTTTCTGGCTTCTACAGCTATAACCCAAGGTTATTGGCAATGAATAATGAGTAACGAGTGCGTGAGATAGAAGTGCGGAATGCAATTACTGTCTGGATATCCCATTCAGTAGGAACATTCTCTTATTCATCTCATCTGACACAGTTACTGTCTCAATTTCTAATACTAGAAAGATCTGTACGCTCACCCATATATCTAGGTTTGGAATTTTTTTTTTTGGATCTTCCAAATTTAATTTATTACCCAGACACACAATAAAAATGGTACCAGTCTTGCTTCTAAGTTGATGGCACCAAATTACCAAATTACTCATTTTTATCCCCTTTCCCTTTAACTAAAGATGTTAAATGATATTCCTGATTCTGTATGCAATAAAGAGTGGAAACCAATGCTTGGTGAACAACATTATATTATTCTACTAGAAGAATAAAGTGATCATCAGTTCTTGTATTTGGATGAATCTCAAATAGGACCGTTTCTTCTGATTCTAAAAAGGGAACTGTCATTTGCAATAAACATGTATTTTTTATGTAGCCTGTAGTAAATGCTACTGTTGGAGTTGTGTTTTGTTCCTGGGCCTCTCCATTCCTGAGAGATCTTTGTCATGTCGTATTGTAAGGCTGGATTCACACAATTGTATAGCATCCGATGTGAGTGCATCACATGCGATATGCTAATGACCCTCAGCTCAGCCTCTACCGCGAACGTGAGCCGAGTGTCATGCAACTGTGATCCGATCCTGCGATCGGATCACAGCTGAGAAGGAGAGGGCTGGAGCTGTGGAGGAGAGGGAGGGATTAATCTCCCCATCTACTCCATTTTCAGCTGATGAGATCATCCGAGTGCAGTCCAATGTTTCACTCGCACCTATAGACATGTATGGGTGCAAGTGACACGTTTCTCGCTGACAATTGCAGCTAGCTGCGACTTTTCACTCAACCAGAATCTGGATGAGGAAAAAAGCTGATAATCTGCACTCCCTCATTGAATAACATTAGTCGGAGGTAATGAGAGATTTTCTCACATTTCACTTGTGTGACGCCCCTGAGGCTCTGGTCGCCACAGGATACGGTGCCTCACTTAAGGTGCGGTATTCATCTCAGGTAAGGAGGGAGTTAATCACCGATGTTCTACATTCACACACTACATACAGCTTAGGAGCCTTCACACAGGGTTAAGTCCTGGCTGGAGACTGAGAAGAGGGTGTTGAAAGATATTCTGACCAAACTCAAAGAAACATTCGACACTCGCACAGCCTCTGGGATTAAAATGCGATTTTATGGATGCAAGCAAAGGGTACACAGGACAGTATCTGGGATTATGCTCTCAATCTTCAAGAAGCAATAAAAGCGGTGCAACAGGTGGATCCAGGAGAGATAACGGATGAAAACCGCCTGTTAATGGACCAGTTTATTGAGGGACTGTTGTCCGATAATCATCGCACCCAACTCCGTATCCTGGCTATGCAGTACTCCGACCTCAGCTTTGCAGAGTTCAAAGATCGGGCCATACGGGTGCTGCGTGAACTGGCTCATAACAACGCTGTACTTCAACCACATGGGATGATACCAGCCACCCTGGTGGTGGCAGAGGCTAAAGAGCAAACCTTGGGTGAAGATTCCATCAATGAGTTGTGGCTCCAGATCCTGGAACTGAGCAAGGGCATGACTACTCTGATCAAGATGATACAAACCAAGACTGAGATTCAGCAATCGGTCACCATTGAACTGGCTTCCAGTTCTGATGATCTCCCCTGGCGGAGACGTGGGAAGAACCCGCCGCCCCCAACAACTGACCGTTATGATGCTAACAGGCAGCCCATCTGCCGCCAATATGGCAAGTCAGGACATTATGCCAGAGGATATCTAGTGATCGTGCCAAACCAGGGGGACGGGACCGGCCCTCTGGAAACACCAGCAACCAAGCAAGAATAATTGTTAATGTTTCTATATGCAGAATGTTTTCTCATTGCTGATATTTTCTGACCTGAATGGTTTTGATGACCTGTGACCAGTAATGTTGAACATGTTTGAAATGTTTGAAGTCAATGCTGCTTCCCAAAAAGGGGAAAAAATGTTTTTCTTCTTAAACCGTTACATGCATATATAAAAATTGCGGTGTTAACTGTGTTTTGTTGCAGCCTGGGAATGCTGCCATTTGCCATGGGGGAATGTGGGGCCCCTAAGGCTCTGGCTGCCACAGTGTACTGAGTCTCAATTAAGTTGCAGTATTTATCTCAGGTAAGGAGGGGGTTAATTACCGGTGTTCCACATTCACACACTACATACAGCTTAGGAGCCTTCAAACAGGTTGGGTTGGCTCAGGGTAGGCAGGGTGGTAGCCATAACGATCATGGGACTTCCCGATCACTCAAGCCAACCATCTGGGGGGGGAGGGTTCCACTTGCGGTAGCAATAGGCGCAATACACACATTAAAAACAGACCTGTCAGGACCATAGTTCTGGCAAGACATCTCTGGAAAACTTGGACTTTACTGAGCCCGGGGTTTGGAGTGGGAGCTCAGCCAGGGTACCTAACTACGGAGGGGGACACCCTACAAATAGGACTCTCACTTCTTTCTCAAAATGCCAGTGGTGGCCTCTTACCGGATCTGGGTTCGACCTGAGCCCATCACGGCGGTGACAAGTGTGACCGAGCTGGCAGCTGAAGTTGTAAGTAAACTACACCCTGAACCGGCAGAGACTGTGTTGGCTCATCTTTACTGGTGCTGCCGACCAGAGCTTAGGCGCCAACGGCCATTAAAACCCTCATGATCCACCCAGGGCCCGCTCTGCCTGTGGGGAGCAACACCATCCTGGCTGCCATAGCACCTGCCCCGGTAAGGAACCCAGCAGCGGCGGCTACTCCCTGGCCGCATACCACAGGTGGCGTCACGACAAACTTTTCCCAATACCCGGCTTTCCCCACCATTCACTGTACGCCTCGGGGCAACATAACCAGGCAAGGCCACCCTGTGACAACACTTGACCCGACCCAAAATGGCCCAGCGACAAGTAGGTTAACCACCTTCCCCATGGGGCGCTACACTTGTCCGAGTCATACGCTTATGTGAGCGTACCCTTAGTGGAAGGTAGGCAGCATTTAGAAGGGTTTTCACAGAAAGACTAAAGGGTACTTTATACGCTGTGATCTCGCTAGCGAGCATACCCCCGTTTGTGCGTCACGGGCAAATCGCTGCCCGTGGCGCACAATATCGTTAGGCCCCGTCACACATACTTACCTTCCCTGCAACGTCGCTGTGGCCGGCGAACCGCCTCCTTTCTAACGGGGTGGTTCGTGCGACGTCACACGGCAGGCGGCCAATAGAAGCGGAGGGGCAAAGAGCAGCTGAAGGAAAGACACACCCAACTCATTGCCGGAGGACACAGGTAAGCTGTTGTTCGTCATTCCTGGGGTGTCACACGTAGCGATGTGTGCTGCCTCAGGAACGACGAACAACCTGCGTAAAAGCAGCAACGATAATCAGGAATAGAACGACGTGTCAACGATCAATGAAAATGTGAGTAATTTTGAACGTTAGCGGTCGTTCGTACGTTTCACACGCAATGACGTCGCTAACAAGGCCAGATGTGCGTCACGAATTCCGTGACCCCAACGACATCTTGTTAGCGATGTCGCTGCGTGTAAAGCGGCCTTTAGTCCTAGGAGAATGCTGGCCTATTGAGGGGTTTCCCGGTTGAGTCCACAGAGTAGCTGCTGGCCAGTGGAGAGAGTTAGCATGGAATGGTAAGAAAGCCAAGTCAGTACCCAGAGATTAGGATCAGGAACAACATTTTCGGACAGTAGAATAGTTCAAGCATGAGCTGAGGTCAGAAACCGGAATTACAACTCGAAAAAGGAGGAACAGAGAAATGGGAGTGAAGAAGGGTGAGATAATATGAACTTATAAGTGGCAGCAGGAGGCAAGAAGCTAGGGATCTTTCTATAGTGTGAAACCCCACCCAAGGCAATTAGAAACCATAATCAGGAATTGAGCAGGCAATTAGGCACTTTATTGCAAGAATGGGTATAGCACAAAGGAACAGTCAAATAGGTAATCAGGCACCTTGTTGCTGGAGAGATAAGTGTGCAGAAAGAATCTTGGAAAATTGATACAAGTACACTGGCAAGTACACCTTAGGGTGCCTTCACACTTTAGCGATGCAGCAGCGATCCGACCAGCGATCTGACCTGGTCAGGATCGCTGCTGCATCGCTACATGGTCGCTGGTGAGCTGTCAAACAGGCAGATCTCACCAGCGACCAGTGACCAGCCCCCAGCCAGCAGCGACATGCAAGCGACGCTGCGCTTGCACGGAGCCGGCGTCTGGAAGCTGCAGACACTGGTAACTAAGGTAAATATCGGGTATGGTTACCCGATGTTTACATTAGTTACCAGCGCACACCGCTTAGGTTTGCTCTCCTAGCTACAGTACACATCGGGTTAATTAACCCGATGTGTAATGCAGCTACATGTGCAGAGAGCAGGGAGCCGCGCACACTGTTTAGCGCTGGCTCCTTGCTCTCCTAGCTACAGTACACATCGGGTTAATTAACCCGATGTGTAATGCAGCTACATGTGCAGAGAGCCGGAGCCGGCAGCACAGGCAGTGTGAGAGCTGCGGAGGCTGGTAACTAAGGTAAATATCGGGTAACCACCTTGGTTACCCGATGTTTATCTTGGATACAGCTTACCGCAGCTGCCAGACGCCGGCTCCTGCTCCCCTGCTCGCTTCATTTGTCGCTCTCTCGCTGTCACACACAGCGATCTGTGTGTCACAGTGGGAGAGCGCCTTTGAAGAAAACGAACCAGGGCTGTGTGTAACGAGCAGCGATCCCGCAGCAGGGGCCAGATCGCTGCTCAGTGTCACACACAGCGAGATCGCTAATGAGGTCACTGCTGCGTCACAAAAAGCGTGACTCAGCAGCGATCTCGGCAGCGAGCTCGCTGTGTGTGAAGCACCCCTTAATGCAGCAGAGTTGAGAGAGCGGATATGACCTTTGAATAGCAGAGACAAGTGGACTAGTAGGTTCCTTGCTACAGCAGAGATAAAGGTGATGAAAGCACCAGAAACCTGTAGATGTAGCTGGAAGGACTCAGAAAGAGCTTAGTAGATAACATGTGACTGTAGCAGAGCCAAATGATAGTGTGGTTTGACTCTTAGGCGGGCTTTGCCCACTACGACATCGCAGGTGCGATGTCGGTGGGGTCAAATTGAAAGTGACGCACATCCGGCATCGCATGCGACATCGCAGTGTGTAAAGCCTAGATGATACGATTAACGAGCGCAAAAGCGTCGTAATCGTATCATCGGTGCAGCGTCGGTGTAATCCATAATTACGCTGACGCGATGGTCCGATGTTGTTCCTTGCTCCTGCGGCAGCACACATCGCTGCGTGTGAAGTCGCAGGAGCGAGGAACATCTCCTACCGGCATCACCGCGGCTTCCTTAAGTAATGAGAAAGGAAGGAGGTGGGCGGGATGTTTACATCCTGCTCATCTCCGCCCCTCCGCTCCTATTGGCCGCCTGCCGTGTGACATCGCAGTGACGCCACATGACCCGCCCCCTTAATAAGGAGGTGGGTCGCCGGCCAGAGCGACGGTCGCACGGCAGGTGAGTGCATGTGAAGCCGGCATAGCGATAATTTTCGCTACGCCAGCTTTCACAAGATATTGTACCTGCGACGGGGGCGGGGACTATCACGTGCGACATCGCAGCATCGGCTTGCGATGTCGCAATGTGCAAAGCCCGCCTTAGAAAGCCTGTGGTAGAAGTATTGCACTACAACCTGAATATTTAGCTACTTATGCAGCCACCTTTTGGGTATTTTTTTTAAATCTACTTCATGACTTAAACAAATTGCAAAAAATGACAGTTATACTTTTATTGAAATAAATTAGGAATTTGGATCTTGCCACTGAAATACATATATATATATATATATATATATATATATATATATATATATATATGTATATATAGAACATTGGATTCCTCTTAGTTTAATTATAATGGGGCTTCTACAAACACCTGTGACAGTGGTTTATCTCCCACAAGAGCTAAGGCTCGTTTATATTACAATCTAACACCGCAAGACCTCTTTCTTGTCAATATCTATTATTGTGTATAGTTGAAAGTCCCCAATAAATAAGACATTTACAACCTATTCTGTCAAAAGAAAAAAAAACTACTGCCAGATGCCTTGGAATATGGCTGGACCCCAGAAGACATAAAGAATTGAAATTCAACATGTCAATATTACATTTCCCTGTATCTGGATTCAGATGACAGTCTGGAAACACTCACGCATACAAAATATTGTTGGGGAATCTCATTGAAATCCGTGATCACCATTTCCTTGTCCAAAAAAAGGAACAGTGTACTCAGACATAGACGTTCCTGACAAGTTTTGGGCATTTTCCGTGTGATTCTGAGACGAGACCTAAACGTCACTATTTTGCCAACCAAGATGTTGATAAGTATGATTATATTTTATTAGACTAGTATACTTAGTTTAAAAATCAATGTCAAAATGCATAATTGATGTTAATACTAAAAGGAACCTGTCAGGTGATTCATGCTTTTGAAGAACCTGCAGTATGAAGAAAACTTAAAGGGAACCTGTCATGTGGAAAAATGCTATAATCTGCAGATACGGGGTGAATCTACAGGTTAATAAGTGAATAGCATTCTGAACCTGCCCGGTGCCTGCCTGTTAAATACTGCAGCTGAGATGAAATAAACTTTAATCTTCCGGCAGCGTTGCGGTTTCAGTCATGGAGGCGGCGTCGATGCAGGTTCAGTCACTGCTCCGTGTATGGAGAGTGATGGCTATAATCACGACCCCACCACTGACTGACAGCTGCTCTGCCATAGAGGATGCTGTCAGTTAGCGCGGAGGCAGCACCGACACCACCTCCATGACTTAATCTGGAGGATTAAAGTTAATTTCCTCCTGGCAGGGGCATTTAATGTGCAGGCACTGGGCAGTTGCAGAATGCTATTAATGTGCAGATTAACCCCATATCTGCAGGTTAACAGCATTTTTTCTCCATGACTTTCAGAAAGGATTTTGAAATGGATTTTCAAAGTAAATAAATCAGTCTCTTCAAGTGTAAGATCTATTTCATAATATATGCAGCTTGCAATATGACACCTGGTGACAGATTTTGTGTAACGAAAGGTCAGAAAGATTGCTGCTGGCCAAACATTAAGTCAAACACTAGCTATCTTAAAGTGTAACCATATATTCAAATTACTTTTCAGAATAAACATTCATGTGTGTGAGAAATAACACTAACACTGGCCATTACCGGTCTTCTAACTTGCATTTACATTAGTTTTCCCCTCTGAAGGCTCTATCTGTTAAAGGGAACCTGTCACCAGATTTGGCGACTATAAGCTGTGGTCACCATCAGTGAGCTCTTATATACAACATTCCAGAATCTGTATATAAGAGCCCAGACTGCACTGTATAATATAAAAAAAACCACTTTTATAATACTCACGTGGAGGCAGTCCAGTCCGATAGGTCTGGCTGCACTTCGGTCCGGCGCCTCCGCTCTGGGGCGATCGCCGTCCTCCTTCCATCCAGCCCAGTGTGGATGATGGATCTAGGTCATCCACACAGGCTGACACTGCGGTCCTGTGCAGGCGCATTTTGATATGACAAAATAATATAACCCTTTAAAAGTTAATTTTAATTTATTTTCACTTAAAAATCCCAATACCCAGTGCAAAATACAAAATAGATGAAGAAAGGGAGGAGGGTAAAGTTCTCACCCTAAAAGATGCACCTCCCTCCTGTCCTCTACCTACCGCGGAGGTTGGCACCCTATAATGATACGAAAGTGGCGCCCCTACTCGACGACGGCTGTCCCTGAGGAATCCCTATTATGCCTTTACAAAAGTCATGAAAATACAGAGTTAGAGACATAAAGGTAGGGTATACTTTAAGTAGTGCACAGGGTACATAGAACACACAAATAAACCACTATCCATACAGATATAGAATTATGGATACGGATGGAGGGGTCCTCAAAATGATTAGATAGAAAGGACCACTTATTATCCTCCAATCAACAAAGGGGTCAGACCCTAATAGTAAGGAATCTGGTACCCACAAATTAGACTAACCTCAGGTTGTCCTCCTATACCCTCTATTCAGATAAAAAACGAGGGTATCTGGATAAAGATGACAGAAAGCACAATAATCAAAGATGCAAAGCCACAATAATTAGCAAAAGTTTAAACCCGCTAGATGAAGTGCATAGTGCATATGTCTAGCAAGATAAAGTGCTAATGCAATATGATGTGCAAAGAATCCCATCTCATAGTTCAAAATTTCAGACAATTAAAGTGCATTTGTACACTAAAGTGTATATGCTACAAATAAAGTGCTAATGCATATAGTGCAATCATGTTCTGGGCAGCCAATTGATAAAAAATGAGGTAGTCAAACACTTATCGTGCAGAGGTCACATGTGCATCTCAGCGATGCCTCAAATTTGCCTCGACGCGTTTCTCCAACAGCGGATCATCAGGAGGCTTGATGAATAATAAATCAGGCATCAGCAGCATAGCATGATGTCCTAGTGTGTACTAGGACCAGAGCTAGCTCCAATCCCGAACATTAACTCCCCATATGTATCTGTCAATAGTATCAATATGTAATAGCGTATATGTAGCACCCACGGGGCAAGGGGTTAAATGTTACTCGTCGCCAGGCTGGTGATGTCGGGTCTGGGGATGTCACGGGTGGCCCTGCCTGTCTCGTGTTTTGTCGAGGATTGTCTTGTGATGCCACCTGTGGTACTCGGCCAGGGATTAGCCGCCGCTGCTGTTGCTGTCCTCTGGGGCGGATGGTAGTAGCAGCCGAGATGGTTCTGCTCTCCGCAGGAGGAGCGGGCCCCGGGGAGGATGTGGAGGGGAGTAGTAATGGCCATTGGCACCGAAGTGCGGGGCGGTGGCACCAGCAATCAAAAGGCTGAGTCAATGGCTGCGGTTCCAGGTGTCTTTACTCACTGTTCCAGTGCTGTCCCAAAGTAGCGGCCACTGTTGTGGTGGGCTCCAGACAATCCTGGTTAAGTTAGAGGTAGCCACCGGTATTTTGAAAGTGTCCTTTCTAAGAGTTGCCCCTCCAGGAGTGAAGAACCCGAGCTGAGCGTCCCGCTTCAAGCCTCAGGCCCCGTGAAAGAAATGAAGAAGAAATGGTGTTGTGCTGCAAGAACCTACGTTCTGACTTATTCAAAGCAAGAAGGCCTGCGGAGACACCATCACATGTTTCTCAACGCTGGCAGGAAACTAGCCAGGTCTTTCACCGGGAAGGAACAACCACAGGAAGGGCAGTCTCCAGTCAAGGAGACCACCTATGCCAAACATGGTATCCATCCACAGACAGCCGTTTCGGGGTATTTGCCCCTCATCAGTGTGGAGTAGGAATCTGGCTAGTGGGAGCATTGCCTAGTAAAAGACTATGTGAGCAAGGATGGTTGACCTTAGGGAGATCAACATCCACCACTGCGGAGACACCATCACGTGTTTCTCAACGCAGTGATTCTAGAGCAATGCCCCCTGGGAAATATTCAAAGCAAGAAGGCCTGCGGAGACACCATCACATGTTTCTCAACGCTGGCAGGAAACTAGCCAGGTCTTTCACCGGGAAGGAACAACCACGGGAAGGGCAGTCTCCAGTTAAGGAGACCACCTATGCCAAACATGGTATCCATCCACAGACAGCCGTTTTGGGGTATTTGCCCCTCATCAGTGTGGAGTAGGAATCTGGCTAGTGGGAGCATTGCCTTGTAAAAGACTATGTGAGCAAGGCTGGTTGACCTTAGGGAGATCAACATCCACCACTGCGGAGACACCATCACGTGTTTCTCAACGCAGTGATTCTAGAGCAATGCCCCCTGGGAAATATTCAAAGCAAGAAGGCCTGCGGAGACACCATCACATGTTTCTCAACGCTGGCAGGAAACTAGCCAGGTCTTTCACCGGGAAGGAACAACCACGGGAAGGGCAGTCTCCAGTCAAGGAGACCACCTATGCCAAACATGGTAACCATCCACAGACAGCCGTTTCGGGGTATTTGCCCCTCATCAGTGTGGAGTAGGAATCTGGCTAGTGGGAGCATTGCCTAGTAAAAGACTATGTGAGCAAGGATGGTTAACCTTAGGGAGATCAACATCCACCACTGCGGAGACACCATCACGTGTTTCTCAACGCAGTGATTCTAGAGCAATGCCCCCTGGGAAATATTCAAAGCAAGAAGGCCTGCGGAGACACCATCACATGTTTCTCAACGCTGGCAGGAAACTAGCCAGGTCTTTCACCGGGAAGGAACAACCACGGGAAGGGCAGTCTCCAGTCAAGGAGACCACCTATGCCAAACATGGTATCCATCCACAGACAGCCGTTTCGGGGTATTTGCCCCTCATCAGTGTGGAGTAGGAATCTGGCTAGTGGGAGCATTGCCTAGTAAAAGACTATGTGAGCAAGGATGGTTGACCTTAGGGAGATCAACATCCACCACTGCGGAGACACCATCACGTGTTGAGAAACACGTGATGGTGTCTCCGCAGTGGTGGATGTTGATCTCCCTAAGGTCAACCATCCTTGCTCACATACGTTCTGACTTGACTGAAGATTGTGTAAAGGTTGCTCCTACTTCTACCCCAAATGGTGCCCACCCCCCAGGTGGTTGACCTAGTGACCGGGAATGTCCCATGCCTCGTGATGGCCACCCCCCCAGCCTACCCTAGTCCAGCTACCCAGTGAGAAGGCTCCTAAGCTGTATGTGAAGTGTAAATGTGGAAACACCGGTGATTAACCCCCTCCTTACCAGAGATGAACTCTGCAGCTTAAATGAGCTGCAGTACCCTGTGGTGACTGAAGCCTCAGGGGCGCCACATTCCCCCACGGCAAATGGCAGCACTCCCGTGCTGTAACCAAACAAAGTTAGTACACCGCAATTTTTTTTAGTATGCAATAAACAGGTTAACAATTTTCCCTTTATGGGAGGCACCATCACATTAATGATTCAAACATTCAAACAGTTACCGGTCATCAGTATCATCAATGCAATAAAACATCAACATATGCATATGAAAACAGTTATTCTTGCTTGGCTGCTGGAGGTACCGGAGGACATATCACATCCCCCCAGTTCAGGACACTCATGAGACATCCTCTTGCAAAGTGTCCTGCTTTACCACAACAACGGCAAACCGGTATTAGGATGTCTATGGTGTCGGAAGCGGGTTTCTCCTCAGGAGCTGCTCCAGAGCATCTATCCGGTAAAACACTCTGCAGAGGCTGGATCGCAATTACCTCAGTCTTTCCTCCATCACGGGGCTCCAAGGGTTTATATTGCCAATGCTGGTCTCCCCAGGGACCCGGGTGAGACACGGCGGCCATTGGAGAAGCATCAGTCGGAGGGCATGCTTTTGACAGATCCCGGAGTCCATCCCTGCCAACACTCAACAGGGAGGCTTCCTCTGAGAACTGCGGTGCCCACTCCTTTCCAGAAGTACAAGGCTTTGAATCCGGCAGCTCCAGTGTTACAAGTGCAGCGTCCGGATCATCCTGGTCCTCTGTCTTAATCAACAGGATTTTTCCCTCCAGTTCCGCCTGTGTCCCCGGCGGGGTAGCACTCGCCTCCAGCTGTGGGATCTCTGTTCGTGCGCTTTTCAGGGTGCCACCCTCGACGGCACGCTCCCTTTTCTTCCCACACGGAATGACGAATGGCGACTGTCCTTTTTAAGCAAAACGTTTAAAACAGTCCTGTAAGGCGCACAGTACCCAATTTGCCTGGGCATGTTATCCTGTTCCCCGCATGGAATAATCAATGGCGACTTTCCTTTTTAAGCAATACGTTTAATACAGTCCTGTAAGATGCACAATACCCGGTTATTATAGGCACGTTATTCTGTTCGTGACGCCAAGTTGTAGCACCCACAGAGCAAGGGGTTAAACATTACTTGTCGCCGAGCCGGTGATGTCGGGTCTGGGGATGTCACGGGTGGCCCTGCCTGGCTTCGTGGCCCTGAGGCATGCAATAATAGGGACAGTGGATGGTGGAGAAGATGAGTATAATAGTGGATGAGGGTGAGGAGGATTGCCTCAAGATGCCACCTGCGATACGCGGCCAGGGGTTAGCCGCCGCTGCTGTCGCTGTCCTCTTGGGCGGATGGTTGTAGCAGCCGAGATAGTTCTGCTCCCTGCAGGAGAAGTGGGCCCCAGGGAGGATGATGATGGGAGTAGTAATGGCCTTTGGCACCAAAGCATGAGGTGGCGGCGCCGGCAATCAAAAGGCTGAGTTAGTGGCTGCGGTTCCAGGTGTTCCACAGTGAGTGTGGAACTCACTGTTCCAGTGCTGTCCCAGACTACAGGCCACAGCCATGGTGAGCTCCAGCCAATCCCAGAAAATTATTTATGATCTTGTGTGACCTACATTTGAAAATCTTTGAAGAGAACACCTCTCCATTGAGCCGTATGCCATAGTATGTGAGCATTTGCCCTCTCAAGTCGGGTTAACTAAGTGCAGCCAGCTGGAGAGTGAGATCCCAAGCAGGACGATGAGCATGCAGCTCAGCTGGATTATCTCTGCAAAGAATTGCTCACTAAGGCCCTCTTCACACATTAGTGATTCTGATATGTTGCAGTTTTTATACATACCAGAAATATGGACTTATGCAGACCCATTAAAATCAATGGGTCTGCACGCATATTAGTGATTTCTCATTTCTGATGTGTTTCTGTGCAGCATACACGTGTGTATCTCCGGTACCACTGATGTCCCATGGACCACACAGTGATGTGATCCGTGAAACACATATCAGAAAAAAACAAGTACAGTTGAACCTCGCTTAACGAGTAACCCACTTAACGAGAATTTTGCTTAACAAGCAAAGCTTTCTGTAAATTCGTAACCCGGTTTACGAGAAAGCTTTGCTGGATGAGCAAAATCCTCACCGCACACACTTCCGGTTCCATACATCCACCACGCTTTAACCCGCACTTGCAGACCACACAAACACACACATGCAGGCACAAAACACACACAAATACACACGCACGCACACACATACAGTATTAGGCTCACCTTACCTTCCATTCCACCGCCGGCCTCATGGTTCTTGTAGTTCCCGGGTACATCGCGACGTCCTTGCGGCGAACTACTAGTACCATGAGGCCGGCGGTGGAAGGAAGGTAAGGTGAGCATATAATATGTGTACCTTTCGTTTCATCGCCGGCCTCCTGGGTCCTGTAGTTCGCCGCTCCGCTCCACTCCAGGCTGTGCATCGGCATCCATAGCGACGAAGCAGGAACTTCCTGTCACCGCTACTCAAATGCAGCACGCTAGCCAATCAGAGGCAAGCGGCTCTGCCTTTGACGTCAGCGCTCTGGCCGCGGAAGTTCCTCCCTCGTCGTTATGGTAACCCGATACACAGCCAGGCCCTGTACCAGAGAACAGCAAGTCCCAGGAGACCGGCAATGGAACAGAAGGTAAGGTGAGCATATAATATGTGCGTGTGCGTGCGTGCTTTTGTGTTTGTGTGAGTTTGTGCGTGTGTGGAATGATAGAATAGGGGACCAGAATGGGACATTTAACATGTTGTGGAACGAATTGTCTGCATTGCAATGATTTCCTATGGGAAATCTTGCTCTGCTGAACGAGTAACTTGGTTAACAAGCACAGTCCCAGAACGGATTGTTCTCGTTAAGCAAGGTTCCACTGTACATTTAAAATAAAAAGCTTTTTAAACTCCTCCATCTCCAGTGATGCTGTCTTCAGCCGCGACTGTCTTCTGCTTCCAGGCTGGCTAGTTATGCTCATACATTTTCACTGCACAGCTAACCTGGAAGTAGCTGCAGCAGGGAGACAGTAGTGGCTGGATATTACAGGAGACTTCAGCACCACGGACAACAGTGGCATGGACAGGTGAGTATACAGTAAGTGCCTGATCTCCAAGTATTATCACGGATAGCACATGGAGATCACACGTGTGCCAAAAACACGGCACAAAGAGGGACATACGCACCTTTAGCACATTAGTGAAAAATATGTTTTTAACTGAAGTGTGATGGGGGCCTAACACAGATTAAGACAAATTTGTGAACAATATTTGAGAGAAAAAGGAATTTTGTTTACATAGAAAAAGTCTTAGATCTTTGATTTCAGCTCCTGAAAAATGAAAGCAAAAACAAAAGTGTTGCGTTTATATTTTTGCTCATTGTGAGCCCCAGTGGGGACAGTGAGTCTGATATTTATGAAGCATATGGAATTTAATGGCGCTATATAAGTGAATAAATATTATTATATGATTATTGTCAAGCTTCCACTAGGGGGCACAGGGACTTAGAGAAGATCAAACTTCTAAGTGCAGTAAGACAAAAAGCCCACACAAGGTCACTAGCACAAGCGTCAGAATAGTCAAACAAGCTTAAAGTCAAAACTGGGATGTCACGTCTCACCAATGGGCTGGGCAAGCCATAGTCAAATGGAAGCAAGGTGGGTTGGAAGCCAAACAGTTACGTCAGGAGTCGAGGGGGAACAGAGCCGCAGCCAGGGACCGTAACCGAGATCGGAGACTGGGAGATCAGGTAAGTACAGAGGAGGGGTTGGAGGCCAAGACACAGAACGGGAGCGGAGTCAGGTAGACAGGATGGGAGGACAGAACTAGGGGAACGGAGGTCAGGGAGAGGTAGGCTGGGTAGCGGGACAGATCAAAGAAAACTCACAGGAGCCAGGGCACATGCTGCAGAGCAGAGCTATTACTGGCGGCGTTCCGGAGACATCCACACAATAAAAAAGTGTTGACAGTCCCGGAATGAGGCACGACCAAACAAACCCCTCCAACCTGACTTAACCATGTCAGTGCCAAGCTATAGTAATGAAAAATTATATTATATACATATACGGTACATACATAAAGTGATCAAAGTGTTTTATGCATCCAATAGAAGCTACAGCTGGAAAAACAAGTGCTTATACAGATCTGTAAAGAAAAAACTATTAAAAAGTTAGGACACTCAGAATACTGTTTGATGTAAAACAAAGGATTATTTTTTTAATGTGGTTTTAGTCAGTAAAAGTAGTGAAATAAAAAAATGGAATATATTAGAGTATCATAATAATTTGGATGGCGTGCACAATTTATTTTGTATGTGATGGTGAATTCTATAAAAAAAAAAATTAAAAAACAATTCTAGAGTTATCATTTTTTGACTGGTATTGTCATTATTGGACTAACCTACAAAGTAAAATTAAAAGTTTTTTTTATGTACCATGGTGAAAAATTATGTCTCCTGAAATGAGACAATGAAAAAGGAAAAAAAAAATCATAATGGACAAAACTAGCTGTGATGCAAGGTGGTTAAATGGAATGTACTGTCCTAAAAAGTACATATTATTAAAACCAAGTTATTGTTTTACACCTTTATTATGAGTGTATGTATATATGCAGTATGCTTGTGTGTGTGTGTGTGTGTGTGTGTGTGTTAGGGGTGATATGTGTTGTGCACATCACCAATTTTCTAAGTAAATATACAGTATTTCTAAAGGGGCTATTGACATAAATTTCTAACCAAATGTTGATAATCCATCCAATAAGCACAGCAAAGGAATCAAACCATAGCTGTCCATAAATGTAGTGATGTGTAATAATGAGAGATAAAAACTATTGACATGCTTACTGAAATTTATTTAATACTGTGCATAAAAGCCTTTGCTTCATTACGCCTCCTGTATGGAGAAACTAGTTGCATGCATTGCTCAGGTGTGATTTTGGCCCATACTTTGACAAAAACACTCATCAAATCTGAAGGCTCCTTGGACTCCTTCTATGTACTCTGAGTCTTAGCTCCTTCCATAAATTTTCACCCCAAAAAACTGTGTCTGCAAACTGAGGTTCTGATCTGGCATAAATCTTAAGGCGGGCTTTACACGTTGCGACATCACTAGCATCGGCTAGCGATGGCCAGCGTGATAGCACCCCCCCCCGACGCACATGCGATATCTGGTGATCGCTGCCATAGTGAACATTTTCGCTACGGCAGCTTACACGCACATACCTTGTCAGCGACATCGTGGTGACCGCCAAACAATCCCTCCTTCAAGGGGGAGGTGCGTTCGGCGTCACCGCGACGTCACGCGATGTCACTAAGCGGCCGGCCAATGGAAGCGGAGGGGCGGAGATGTGCAGGACATAACATCCCGCCCACCTTCTCCCTTCCGCATTGACGGTGGACGCAGGTAAGGAGATGTTTGTCGTTCCTGCGGCTTCACACACAGCGATGTGTGTTGCTGCAGGAACATGGAACAACATCCTATCTGCAGCTGGAGCGACATTATGGAAATGAACGACGTGACACAGATCAGTGATTTTTGACTGTTTTGCGCTCATTCATCGTCGCTCCTAGGATTTACACAATGCGATGTCGCTACCGGCGCTGGATGTGCGTCACAACAACCGTTACCCCGACGATATACGGTAGCGAAGTCGCATCGTGTAAAGTACCCCCAAGTCATATGACAATGATCGTTAAAGAGGTTGTCCCCTAGTTTTATATTGATGACCTACCCTTAGATCGGCCGGGGTCTGACACCCCACACCCTTGCTGATCTGCTGTGTGCGGTGCCAGCGGCGACAGCAGGCAGAAGTAAATGCTCAGTTCTGGAGCTGCTCCATCTTCTGATAGTGGCCGCAGCTTGATACTGCTCATCCACCAACTATTGATCTGAATAGGAGGCGGATGTGCATTACCCAGCTGTGGTCACCATCAGAAGATGGTGCAGCTTCCAAACTGATCATTTCCTGCAGCCTGCTGCCGCCACTATCACCAAACACAGCAGATCGGTGGGGGTGCGGGGTGTCGGACCTCAGCCAATCTGACATTGATGACCTATCCTAAGAATAAAAAAGACCTCAATAGAAACATGTGCACACCAACATGTATAAAGGTATAAATTTTATTTTCTCCAAAAACGCATACAAAACACATAATGATAATAAAACCATTTAAAAACAGAGCAGCCCATGTCCCAGATAACACACATAAGCATATCGTGTATACATATTGTAGCAAATATCCAACGGATTGTGAACAAGGGTGTCCCCGAAACACGTCTTGTCCGATTTATTGAGTTTTAATGGAACAATAAAATTCTTTCTTTTATGAAGATGCTGTGCCGGATTAATGAAATTTGTGCTTATTTCACTCACTATTAGAAGTCTACACACCCCTGTTAAAATGACAGGGTTTTGTCATGTAAAAAAAATCATACCAAGAAAAAGTAATTTTGATGGCGAAAAATAAAATGATCAAAACTAAAAGAATGTGGTTGTATAAGTGTGAACACCATCTTCAAAATTAGGCAATCACATTTAGATATTAGTCGGTACACAGCTGCCATCTTTTAAAGTGATTCTGATTAACCCCATATAAAGTTTGGCTGTTTTAGATGGGTTTTCCTGACATTTTCTCAGTTGCATTTTCCAGCAAATGCCATGCTCCATAAACAGCTTACAACACAGTAAATGGATCTCATTGTTGAAAATCATCAGTCAGAAGAAGGGTACAAAAAAATTTCCCAAGGTATATTATATTAGTAGCTTAAATTTAGCATGGCAGTGACATTACCTAGAACTGGATGTCCCTCAAAAATTGATGAAAAGTCAAGAAAAAAAAATGGTCTGGGAGGCTGCCAATAGGCCTTCAGCAACATTAAAGAACCTGCGGGAAGTTCTGGCAAGTACTCATTGTGTACTGCATGTGTCAATAATCTCCCATATTCTTCATGTCTGGCCTGTGGGGTATTGTGGCAAGACAGGAGCCTTTTCTTACAGTACAAAGAAAAACATCCAACCCTGGCTATATTTTGCCAAAATCTATGTCAAGCCTGCCAAAAGCATGTAGAAAAACGTGTTATGATCTGATGAGACAAAGGTTGAATTCTTTGGCCATAATTTGAAAAGATATGTTTGGTGCAGAGCCATCACTGCATATCACCAAAAGAAAACCATACAATTAAGCATGGTGGATCAGCATTTTGCTTTGGGTCCATTTTTCAGCAGCTAGAATTGGGGCTTTAATTAGGGTTGAAAGAATTAAGAACAGTTCCAAATATAATTATAATTTTTTGTGAAAAAACCTTCAGGGCTCTGCTAAATATTCTGAACATAAATAGAAAATTCATATTTCAGCCCAATATCTACAAATCAACCAAAAAATGGCTTTGCCAGAAAAACATTAAAGTTTTTGTTCCAAAGGCAATTACCAGTCTTGCGGCGCTCCTGCTACCAATGGTGGAACATATTGGATGATTTTTGGTCATATGATATGATATAGAAGGGTTAATAGTTTCTATATTTCTTCATTAAAGATATTTTATTGTTATTAGTAAGTATATCTGGTGGTAGTTCATAGTCATTATGGAGCCTTCGGAATAAGAGACAGGCTCAAGGATTATTTTGTCTCTAAATGTTCTTCTTATCTTCTTCTTATCTCATATGCATGACTCTACATTTTTGCTTTGCTAAAACTTAAAGGTCATATGAGCAACTTGTAAAGTCCAGCTTAGAAGCCTTATTTGCAATATCACATTGATCTGTAAATGGTATAAATAAAGTGTACTTTGGTTAAATAAACAGAAAATTGATCATGCCCACATGGATGCTGGTCTTTTTCTCCGAGCGCTCGATCTTGATTAGGTCTGAAGAGGCCTAATTGAGAAGACCTCACTGGTGATCCCATAAGCTGACTTGTGACAAAACAGAACAGCTACAACAGTTTTTGGCGCCCAACGTGGGGCCGTGGCCAACCAGCCTATTCGGAAGAAGTTTTGGGGACTCTTGAGACAGTGAAATTTCAGCTGCAGCAAGGTGAGAAGCTTTATTCTTACACTTCATTTCACTCTCTCTGATTTCCCGAATATTCTGGGTAAGGCTGTACACACGGTTCAAGAACTCTGGCATCACCAGTGAGTATTGTTTTTTCATGCATGTCTGAATGAGAGTTGAAATATAGAGTAATAAGATAATCTGTTGTCCGTCCATTAACTGATTGCATAGATTGCATAGCACGGAATTTGGGACAGTCTCTGTATAATTGCATTTGCTGTGTTGCTGTGTTTTGTGTTTTGCTTTGGCCATCTTTGCATTTTTGATGGGCAATACACTGGTCTAGGGATATGTGTTCATAAGTGGTTTCATATTAATGCCTAGATAAAGTAGGCAGGCAATAGGTTGTTGTATATTGATGAGAAGCCTCTGAATAACAAAGTGATGAGAAATTGAGATAAGAGACTTGGTGAAATAATATGTATGTATAAGTCTAATGGTTATAGGTCATACTGTGGACTGTGAAAAGATGTTCCGGTTGTGAAATGTCACAGGGCATAGCCATATAGAGTATTTGAGTGGATACCTGACATATGTATTTTTTCCCATCAGTGTCAAGAGCGGTTTAGATAATTTTATTTGCATGTGAGGTTAACTGATCCTTGGAAGGTGTATTGTTACATATGCTTCTGGAATCAATGAATGAGTAGGACAAGTGGTCCTGGGATCTGTCCTTATAGTGAGATATTGTGTGTTTCTTCCCCTCAAAATGGGGATGAAGGTTTTATAGTAAAATAGAATATTAGTGCTGTGAAGGTATATAAGTAGTCTCAATTTTCTGCTGGGATTGTGTATTATACCAGTGGGTATTAGGATTGTGTTTTGGGAAGCTGAATAAGGACGAGATAACACTCTTGCTAAACAAACTGTGCGCTACTGACATTCTGTTGGGAGGGGTCAAGTGAACAGCTGCGCGATTTTCTGCCCTCTGTGAGAAGTCAGCTGTGTTAATTGTTTTGGTTTAACTCTTACGTTCGTTGCTGGAATACTCTGTAAAGGACCAGCATGGAGTAGCCAACTGCACATCAGGTCTAAGTGGGTTAGAGAGCCGTGTGGCCTTCCCACTTACATGGAGGTGGTCTAGCAGGTGAGAGGACTATCACACCTGGTCCTTCCTGCTTTAGTCATCTGGTCTATTGGGTGAGAGAGGTTTTTAACCCTTCCCAATACGCCCTACAAGTGTAGCAGGTGAGAGTGAATGCTGATTGAGCCTTCTTGCTACCACTTGAGAGCCCATTCTGACTTGCCAGGAGACGTGTGGCCTGTTAACAAGGTTCAGGGACACTGAGAGGGCATTTGCAGAAAGGTGGGCTGTGTGGGAATAAGTTGAAGCCATGGGCAACTTGTTCAGTGTGCAGCGTGGGGCTCCAGCAGGATCCAAAACAGCCAAACAGATAGTGCAAGAAAGAGAAGGCAAAGAAGCAGTGAAAAATATCAGACCAATACTCAGAAAGGCAGACATGCCAGAGTGTGGGTGTTTGGATGTTGAGAAATGGCACAGATTCAGGGAAGAGGTGCAGCATTGTGGATGTAAAGAAATAACAGTGGGATGTATTATTATATTATTGTTATGTAAAGTGTATTATAAATGTTTTAATGCACCAAGAGCAAAAACTGTGACTGCTACCGCCCCCCCTTCACATGATCAGAAACCCAGACCAGATGAATGGACTTGTAAACATTGTAGTCAGAAAAACCCAGACTGGAGAGGTACTTGTGCTACGTGTGAGGTTACTCGCCCTAAGCAGATTGCACTAACTCCTGTTCGAACCAGATCACATGTGATGACAGAGGACGCTGACACTGAGACAGAGGTAGTGAAGGAATTGAGTTTTGGGGAGAAAGCTGGACATTACTCTGACGGTGAGGAAAGAAAACAGTTATCTGACCCTGAAGACCAACCTTTCCCTCTTTCCCTGACTGACGTAATACAGCAGGAAGGGGAGAGTATAGAGACGTACTTTTGGAGGTTACAGCTGAAGTGGGCAGACGTGGGGTACAAAGTCAGAACCTCCCTTAATGACAAAATACTGATGAGTATATTTGTTAACGGTATGAATAAGTTTTTACGAGAAGCAGTACAGACAGCCAGACCTGAGTGGAGAAACATGGACCCAACAGACCTTCTGCAAGTAGCTAAGGGGGTTGAACTGACAAAATGCAAGCGACCAGTTATGTATGCTAGAGCACAAGGAAAACAGTGGAAGCAGAGAGGGAGGGCACCAGGTGACCGAGTGACCGTACAGTGCTGGAATTGTGGACAGAATGGACATTACACCAGACAATGCAAAAACCCCAAATAGGAGAGGGAGCAGACTGACTCTCCCCCTTCCTTCCCTCCTCCTTCGCCTCTGGCCTAGGAAACTGGTGACCACGAAGGGACTGGAGGGATTGGTGTTTGAAATTCCCTTGATAAAACAGTATCCCTTAAGCCCAGCCAAATCAATGGCCCTGACCAGAGAATATGTGCAAGCAGGGGCTCTAGTACAAAGGTCCTCCCCCTGTAACACTCCCTTGTATCCAATCAAGAAAAAAAGGGCCCAAAGGTTCCCCTGACACGTACAGAATGGTGCATGATTTGAGAGCTGTCAATGCTGTCACTGAGAGTGTAACACCAATTGTTCCAAACCCACATACCTTACTGTCACAAATCCCAGGGACCTCCAAATGTTTTACAGTAATTGATTTGGCAAATGCATTTTTCTCTGTGCCTCTACCCCCTGACTGTCAGTATCTTTTTGCCTTCACACATGAGGGGAAACAGTACATGTGGACAGTCCTCCCGCAAGGAGGAATGAATTCACCTACCATTTATTCTACAGCTATGGCAGGAATTCTGGAGCACTGGCAACCGCCTCATCCACAGGTTACGCTATTGCAGTACGTGGATGACCTTTTGCTCTGCTGTCCAGACCAGACGTCCTGCAAGGAAGCCACAATTTCTTTGCTGTGTTTTCTGGCAGAGAATGGTTGCAAAGTTTCACGTGAAAAATTACAATACTGTAAGCAAAAGGTAACATTTTTGGGTCACTGTATCTCTGAAGGTACAAGACACCTGACTGAGGAGAGAAAACAAGCAGTCCAAAGTCTCTCCTTACCCAGGTCCCACCGGCAACTGCGCACCTTTTTGGGCTTAGTGTCATACTGCAGGCCTTGGATAAGGTCTGCCTCGCAAATGATGCAACCCCTCTATGATTGTCTGGCATCTGACCCCTTTGACCTCACTCAGGAAGCTATTGATTCCTTTCATTCCCTTAAACTACTCATTGTATCTGCCCCGGCCCTGGGTATTCCAAATTACGATCAACCATTTTTCTTGTTTTGCACAGAACAGGGAGGGCATGCGACAGCCGTCCTCACACAGCAACATGGTGACAAACAAAGACCAATAGCTTACTACTCAGCGCGATTGGACCCAGTTGTCAGAGGGTCTCCCACGTGTGTCCGTGCTGTAGCGGCTGCTGCAGTACTGCTAGGGAAAGCTTGCGAGATCACATTGACATTTCCCTTAACAATTTACTCCCCGCATGACATCCATGCTATACTTGTGCAAGTCCAACCGAAACACCTGTCTATAGCCAGACAGCTCAGACTTGAATGTGCCCTTCTGATTCCTGAGTATGTCACCCTCAAGAGGTGCAATGTTCTGAATCCAGCCACCCTTTTGCCAGTAGATTCAGAAAAGGGGGAATTGGTGACAATGGTAGCAAGTGAGGATGAATACTTTGACATGACGCACGAGCATGGCTGCATAGAGCTGATGAGTCAGGAGACAGCAGGTTTTCCACATGTCTATGATACACCTATTACTAATGCAGATTTTGAGTTTTTTGTAGATGGCTCCAGATACCACCTGGATGGGAGATTCTACACTGGATATGCAGTAGTATCCTCACATGAGGTAATCCGAGCTGAACCACTCCCGATGCACATGTCCGCGCAGGAGGCGGAGCTAACAGCGCTCATTGAGGCGTGTAGAGCGGGGTCAGGTAGGAAAATTAATGTTTATTCAGACTCAAAGTATGGATTTGGGATCTGTCATGATTTTGGCCCTATCTGGAGAAGTAGAGCTTTTCTTACGTCAGCTGGTAAGCCTATTAAAAATGCAGAATTGGTAAAACGGTTAATGGAGGCACTAATGTTACCAGTCCAGGTTGGCATCATTAAGGTGAAAGCACACACAAAAGGTGACTCACTGGAGGTAGCGGGCAATAGAAGGGCGGATGCAGCTGCGAAAGCAGCGGCAAAGAGGCCTAGGGATCAGAGGATAGTGGCAGGGAGCCAGCAAGTCCCAGCCACAGTGAGTCTGTATGTCCTGAAATCCCTCCAGCATCAGGCTGCCCAAACAGAGAAGGAACACTGGGAGAAAATGGGAGCTGGGCTGAACTCGAATGGAGTATGGGAAAGTAAGGATAGGTTGTGTTTACCAAGGTCCCTGTTCCCTATGATGGCACAAGCAACACATGGCCCCACTCACACCTCAAAAAGTCACATGTGTAACCAGGTGAATGCCTTCTGGATCGCTCCTGGCTTCAGTTACGTAGCCTCCAAACATGTACAATCCTGCATTATCTGCGCACAACACAACCCAGGTAAAACAGTAAAAGTCCCTAAGAAAGCAACACCCAAACCGCTCTATCCGTTTCAACGACTGCAAATAGACTACATACAACTACCCAAGGTAGGAGTGTATGAATACGTCCTGGTATGTGTAGATCTCTTCTCAGGATGGGTTGAGGCCTATCCAGTAAAATGTGCAAATGCTAAAACAACTGCAGAAAAACTGATGAAGGAACTAGTCTGCCGGTATGGCATCCCAGAAGCCATAGAAAGTGACAGGGGTACACACTTCACTGGAGAAATAATGAGGGACATTATGCAGGCCCTGGGAATAGAGCAGGCATTCCATACCCCTTATCATCCACAGAGCAGTGGAAAAGTAGAGAGATTAAATGGGACACTAAAAAAAAAAAAAAAAAAAAAAAAAAAATTCAAAAAGGCCATGGCAGAGACAGGAAAGAATTGGGTAGAGTGCTTATCCCTGGCACTCTTTTCAGTCAGACACACTCCAAATAGAAAGACAGGCTTGTCTCCTTTTGAAGTCCTTTTTGGTAGTGCCCCAAAAACAGGTCTCTACTTTCCACAAGTGTTACAGATGCAACACGGCACTATGACAGCCTACGTCCAGGCCTTACAGGAAAGACTTAATGTGGTGCATAAACATGTCTTTCCATCCATTCCAGATCCCAATGCAAGTGCAGATGTGCATCAGCTGAATCCAGGTGATTGGGTGGTCGTGCGCAGACACGTGAGAAGGAGCCTAGATCCACGCTTTGATGGCCCATTCCAAGTCCAGCTGACCACATCCACCTCAGTGAAACTTGAGGGAAAGCCCACCTGGATCCACGCCAGTCACTGTAAAGAGGTCACTCCACCGGCAGAATGACAGTCTTGCTAATTATCCTGCTAGCTGTAGCAGGGTTGCTGCACCAAACAAAGACACTGAGCGAACTTTTAAATACGGACTGGGATAATAAACTCATTCGCCACCATATTTCTCTTACTGAGGACATGGAAGGAGAAAAGCCAAAAGACTGTTGGATCTGCACACACAGTTTTATTTTCTTCAAAGACTATGCCATATTTAGCCTTACCTCTGGAACCACAGGAGGTGTTGATATCAGACTGTATGTACAATGAAACCTGGACTCTATCGATATTCTGGTGAAAAGATGTATTTGCCACCTTGACTATAGCTGGAAAGGTCACTAATCCCTGGTTCCAGCTAAATATCACACAGCCTAGGGGACAGTCGTGGTGGATGGAATACAATCCGGACATTGAGGGTGTAGTTACCAAAGTAAAGACTAAGATCCCTCATTCAGGCCCCATTACCTACGATGGATTATGGTTCAGTATTCAATATAATGATGTTGCTATCTGTGGAAAGGACAATGATTGTTTCCGTGTGTTTGTGTCTATGTGTGTATCTACATACATGGTCACCAGTTTTTGTCTGTTCTCCTATTATATGTATATACATGTGTATGTATATATGTATATATATGGATGACTCCAGCGAAGACTCCTGGTGAGGAAATACATTTTCTTTTATGAATCCAGCTAATTGGTTTAAGGGCCTAGCAGGTTGGGTTTCTGGCATTATACAAACCTGTATGCAAATATTGTTATTCTGTCTATTGCTTTATATAGCTGTAAAAGCATTGATATATGCGTTAGCTAAACTATTGAATAATGTATGTTCTAAGAGTTTCAGTATTGAACCCTCTGTAGTTTACTACGGACCCCAAATGGCCTCTACTGACGGGGAGTAGGTGTCCACACTGAGGGTGGATGGGTGAAGTCTTAGGAAGACCCCTCATGGGTACTAGGCCCATGAGCCAGCAGCTCCTGTTTGGACGCCTACTGACCCTGTAGTGAAGGTTATACCATTTACAAAAGGGGGAAATTGATATAGAAGGGTTAATAGTTTCTATATTTCTTCATTAAAGATATTTTATTGTTATTAGTAAGTATATCTGGTGGTAGTTCATAGTCATTATGGAGCCTTCGGAATAAGAGACAGGCTCAAGGATTATTTTGTCTCTAAATGTTCTTCTTATCTTCTTCTTATCTCATATGCATGACTCTACATTTTTGCTTTGCTAAAACTTAAAGGTCATATGAGCAACTTGTAAAGTCCAGCTTAGAAGCCTTATTTGCAATATCACATTGATCTGTAAATGGTATAAATAAAGTGTACTTTGGTTAAATAAACAGAAAATTGATCATGCCCACATGGATGCTGGTCTTTTTCTCCGAGCGCTCGATCTTGATTAGGTCTGAAGAGGCCTAATTGAGAAGACCTCACTGGTGATCCCATAAGCTGACTTGTGACAAAACAGAACAGCTACAACAATGCGATGTCGCTACCGGCGCTGGATGTGCGTCACAACAACCGTTACCCCGACGATATACGGTAGCGAAGTCGCATCGTGTAAAGTACCCCCAAGTCATATGACAATGATCGTTAAAGAGGTTGTCCCCTAGTTTTATATTGATGACCTACCCTTAGATCGGCCGGGGTCTGACACCCCACACCCTTGCTGATCTGCTGTGTGCGGTGCCAGCGGCGACAGCAGGCAGAAGTAAATGCTCAGTTCTGGAGCTGCTCCATCTTCTGATAGTGGCCGCAGCTTGATACTGCTCATCCACCAACTATTGATCTGAATAGGAGGCGGATGTGCATTACCCAGCTGTGGTCACCATCAGAAGATGGTGCAGCTTCCAAACTGATCATTTCCTGCAGCCTGCTGCCGCCACTATCACCAAACACAGCAGATCGGTGGGGGTGCGGGGTGTCGGACCTCAGCCAATCTGACATTGATGACCTATCCTAAGAATAAAAAAGACCTCAATAGAAACATGTGCACACCAACATGTATAAAGGTATAAATTTTATTTTCTCCAAAAACGCATACAAAACACATAGTGATAATAAAACCATTTAAAAACAGAGCAGCCCATGTCCCAGATAACACACATAAGCATATCGTGTATACATATTGTAGCAAATATCCAACGGATTGTGAACAAGGGTGTCCCCGAAACACGTCTTGTCCGATTTATTGAGTTTTAATGGAACAATAAAATTCTTTCTTTTATGAAGATGCTGTGCCGGATTAATGAAATTTGTGCTTATTTCACTCACTATTAGAAGTCTACACACCCCTGTTAAAATGACAGGGTTTTGTCATGTAAAAAAAATCATACCAAGAAAAAGTAATTTTGATGGCGAAAAATAAAATGATCAAAACTAAAAGAATGTGGTTGTATAAGTGTGAACACCATCTTCAAAATTAGGCAATCACATTTAGATATTAGTCGGTACACAGCTGCCATCTTTTAAAGTGATTCTGATTAACCCCATATAAAGTTTGGCTGTTTTAGATGGGTTTTCCTGACATTTTCTCAGTTGCATTTTCCAGCAAATGCCATGCTCCATAAACAGCTTACAACACAGTAAATGGATCTCATTGTTGAAAATCATCAGTCAGAAGAAGGGTACAAAAAAATTTCCCAAGGTATATTATATTAGTAGCTTAAATTTAGCATGGCAGTGACATTACCTAGAACTGGATGTCCCTCAAAAATTGATGAAAAGTCAAGAAAAAAAAATGGTCTGGGAGGCTGCCAATAGGCCTTCAGCAACATTAAAGAACCTGCGGGAAGTTCTGGCAAGTACTCATTGTGTACTGCATGTGTCAATAATCTCCCATATTCTTCATGTCTGGCCTGTGGGGTATTGTGGCAAGACAGGAGCCTTTTCTTACAGTACAAAGAAAAACATCCAACCCTGGCTATATTTTGCCAAAATCTATGTCAAGCCTGCCAAAAGCATGTAGAAAAACGTGTTATGATCTGATGAGACAAAGGTTGAATTCTTTGGCCATAATTTGAAAAGATATGTTTGGTGCAGAGCCATCACTGCATATCACCAAAAGAAAACCATACAATTAAGCATGGTGGATCAGCATTTTGCTTTGGGTCCATTTTTCAGCAGCTAGAATTGGGGCTTTAATTAGGGTTGAAAGAATTAAGAACAGTTCCAAATATAATTATAATTTTTTGTGAAAAAACCTTCAGGGCTCTGCTAAATATTCTGAACATAAATAGAAAATTCATATTTCAGCCCAATATCTACAAATCAACCAAAAAATGGCTTTGCCAGAAAAACATTAAAGTTTTTGTTCCAAAGGCAATTACCAGTCTTGCGGCGCTCCTGCTACCAATGGTGGAACATATTGGATGATTTTTGGTCATATGATATGACTGGACCAATATACAAATTAGTAAAGAGATATTTTATTTGTACATTAAAATATGGTTAATTATACAACGCGTTTCGGCTCGGATGTTTTATCCTTCTGCCTTCTTCAGGTATAATTGTGAGAAAAAAAGATGTATATTTTTCTCACAATTATACCTGAAAAAGGCTAGTGCAAGGAAGAGTGGGCAAGAATTGCCAGTTCTAGATGTGCCATACTGATAGACTCCTACCCAAAAAGACTAAATGTTGACATAAATTCAAAGGGTACTTCCACAAAGTCTTAGAACAAGGGTGTGTATATTAATGCAACTACATTATTTAGTTCTTTATTTTTCTTTTTTTCACCTAAAAAGATTTCAATTTATGTTTGAATAGAATTGGTTTACATTAAAGAAAGACAAAGTAGAAACAGTTCTGAAATTATTCTACTTGATATGATTTGTACATGATAAAACATTTTAACAGTCATGGTCCAAAAGTAGGTGGACATTTTGTGTAATAGGGTTATGAAGGGGAAGATTTATCTAACATGGTGAAAAGTGAAACTGACTCAATTGTCCTTAGCAACCAATCAGATTCCACTTTTCATTCTTCACAGACTCTTTGGAAAATGAAAGGTGAAATCTGATTGGTTGCGAAGGGCAACTGAGTCAGTTTTACAGATCCAGTTTTCACAGATAAATCTCCCCCAAATCTGTTTTCGTTTCAGATAATTCAGATAACCCATAATGGCAAATAATTTAAATACAGATCTAAGAAAATGGATTTTAAAGAGTATTGGAAATCTCAAAATGCTGAAACTGTTAGAGCAAATTGGGTTGAAACATTTGGTACTCAAGCTGCAAAAAGACAAACCATTTACCATGACAAATTCGATGCCACTGGCTCAATCCTTAATGCTCTAAAAACTGGTCGACCCAAAACAGCCTGTACAGAAAATAATAAACAACTTGTTGCTGAAACATTTGTTCACAGTCCAAAAAAGTCCACCAGAAGAATTGGGAATTTCACAAGCTTCTATCATGCGAATCCTGAAATCTATTGGGTGGAAAGCTTATCGTCCACGTCTAATTAATAGTTTATTGGAGGATGATCCAGACAGGCGGCTGCAATTTAGTGAGATTATACTTAACAAACTTGAAGAAAATCCAGTAATTTTAGTTAACATTATGTGGAGTGATGAAGCTTCTTTCAAATTATCTGGCCATATTAACAGACATAATTGTATTTACTGGTATAATGAGAACATGCATTTAACATTAGAGCAACAACTAAATGAGCCTGGTGTCAATGTTTGGGGTGATATTTCAAGTTTTGGTGTTTTAGGACCAATATTTTTTTATGGAACAGTCACAGGAGATAAGTATCTGGAAATTCTAATGAATCACGTTGTTCCCCAGTTACAGCAACAGCCTAATTCAAATGACCTTTATTTCCAACAAGATGGGTCCCCTTCACATTTTTCAAGAGTAGTCATCGAGTATCTTGATGAAACATTTCCTAATAAATGGATTGGCCGAAGAGGCCCACTTGATTGGCCGGCACGTTCACCAGACTTGACCGCAATGGATTTTTTTCTCTTGGGGAGTAGTCAAGGACAAAGTTTATAGTCGAAAACCAAAAAGTGTCAGTGATTTGAAAAATTGCATAAGAGATGAATTTCAAGAAATTAATACCCAAAGAGATTTGTGCAAAAATGTTTGTCGAAGCGTAAGAAGCAGACTTCAAAGCTGTGCAAATTGTAATGGAAAACAGTTTGAGCACCTGCGTTGATAAAAATTAAGGGCTTTTGCAATATTATTCAGAATAAAATTTAATTGTCAATGTTATGCTTGTGTTAGTAAATATAATTTTATATATAAATCAAAATAAATGTGATTATTTTCTGTCCATCTACTTTTAGACCACCCTGTATTATGACATGTGCCCCGAACGTAGGGGGAACACGCATCAGGTAGCGGGATTAAAGCACGCCGGAGCCATTGGTAACTTTGACAGTCCCTATGGTTTATTTACAGCTCCATAAACCATACCAGGTCACATAACACAAAAGATGCCGTTCCTTGGCTTTCTCAGCAAGGACTAAAGCGGGCTTTACACGCTACGACATCATTCAAGTGATCTCGTTGGGGTCACGGAATTTGTGACACACATCCGGTCGCTTTAGCGATGCCGTTGCGTGTGACACCTATGAGCGATTTTGCATTGTCGCAAAAATGTGCAAAATCGCTCATCGGTGACATCGGGATCCATTCTCAAATATCGTTACTGCAGCAGTAACGAAGTTGTTCCTTGTTCCTGCGGCAGCACACATCGCTCCGTGTGACACCGCAGGAATGAGGAAGCTCTCCTTACCTGCCTCCCAGCCACAATTACTAAACAACGTGTCCTTGGTTATTTTGTGCATGTATTAGTGGTATTTGTCTTTTTTGCCTACATTGTTCACATGGTTCGGTAAAATATATATTTTTGTAAACTATGATGGGGTTGAGGTTCAGGTGTAGTAGTATTTGTCCACACCAATTGTATTTTTCTCAGTTATATCGTTTTTAAATGTTTTTATTCTGTGCCAGTATCTGTCCGTTTTTTGGTGTACTAATAAAGTTTTTATTTTGCATATTTATTGGGTAATCCCACTTTTTGTGCACATCAGCTTGTTCTCTTATACTTTTCTCATGTAAGGCTACTTTCACACATCCGGCTTGAGCCCTGCGGCTCAATCCGGCTGTGCAAGCTATGCAACAGATGCGGTGAAAACACCGCATCCTTTGCATAAGTTTTTCCCATGCGGCCCGCCTGGTTTTTGCCGCTTGCGGCATGCTACTGAGCATGCGCAGTGGCAAAAAACGCATGCGGCGGCCGAATGCGGTATTTGCCGCATTGCGCCGCATCCGGCCGCCATAGGCATGCATTGAGAGATGCGCCGCATCGGCCGAATGCGGCGCAATGCGGTTTTTTTTGCCGCACGAAAAAACGTGCCAGGCAACGTTCCATCTGGCCGCCGCATCGGCTAAATCTGCCGCATGCGGCAAAAACCGGATGGAACGCAAGGCCATGCGGCACAATGCGGCACTAATTAAAGTCTATGCAGGAAAATCGCAACCGGCAGCAAAAAAAACCGGTTGCGATTTTCCTGCAAAGTGCCGGATTGTGCCGCAGAAGAAAAACCGGAGGTGTGAAAGTACCCTAATTCTGGATGTGTTGTGTGGTTTAGATCCCATACATTTGTCTCTGTAGTGCCTTCCTCACTTACTACAATTAGACAAACAGAATTAGACAGGTGTGGCGCTCCTGAGGCTCAGTCGCCACAGGGCATTGTATCTGACTTAAGTTGCAATGCTCATCCCGGGTAAGAAGAGGTTAACTACTGTTTTTCACTTACACAGTACACTTACATAAACACCCAGTTAGTGAGCCAGCACTTACATTACTCAGGAAGCCAGGCTGGGAAATTCCCGGGCAGGATGAGTCATCAAAAAGGTGGTGGCTGCCTGAGAAGCAAGCGAACACACTTAGTTTCACTTTAGAAGGGTTTTTACCTCAGATGAATCCAAGACACTGGAGAGAGAACAGCTTCAGACAGAGAAGTGCTAGGCCTCTGGGGGGATGCTTAATGGCTCCCCCTAGAGGGGCTGAACAGGTACCAAGAGACTGAGAGAGAAGCAGGAGACTACCGGGTGGAGCTGTGAGACAGAGGAGTTCATACGGTAGTCGGAGGGTGAGCCCCAACAGCACCTTCGGGATCGGCGCCACACTGGGTGCAGAAGCCCTAGGGTAGGACATACTTCATGATGGACTACCAGAATCTGCCAGGGAAAGGGAATTTCACATCCCATTGCTGACCACAGAGATCCCAGAGCACAGCAGCATTTAGAGACAGGAGCCACGGCCACGGTCGGGTCCATAACAAGTTTCGCGCTGCCTGCGTATGGGACGGCAACTGAAGCCAAGGACACTGGGATCCCCAAGTAGCTTCACGCCACGGGGATCCACACTACAAGGCGGAAGGTCTCACAAGCTTCACAACACTGGTGGTGACATCTGATTCATCCGGGATCGACTGGGGCCCATCACGGCCATGACCGGTACTCTGAGAGTGCAGCACACGACCTGTGAGTAAAAGACCTGGAACTGCAGCCCCTGTGTGAGCCTCTGATTTGCTGGCTCCGCCGCTCCATACTTCGGCGCCAACGGCCCTTCCCCCGTTACCACTGTCCTCCCTGAGGCTCGCTCCACCTGTGGGGAGCTGGACTATCTGGGCTGCGGTAACATAAGTCCCAGAGGAGAGCGACATCTCGCAGCGGTGGCTGATCCCTGGCCCCGTACCACGGGTGGCGCTGCAAAGCAAACCCCCCATCCCCTCTTGCATCATCTTTTATGTAGCCAACGGGGCCACAGAGCCAGGTCAGGCCATTCACAACAACCCTACAAAACCACTGGCCCAGTGACAAGAAAGCCCTGCAGGTCCCGTGGGGTGCTACACAGGCACCACCTATAATAATAATACCAATAAACAAAGTATCGGTGCAGTGTACCAAAAATCATGAGTACAAGAAAAAAAGGAAAGTACACATACAAGCACTGGAATTCTAATAAATAAGATGTGCTGCTCCTGTATATCCAAAGTGATGCATATTTTATTAAACACAGTGCATATATAAAACCATTATGTACATGTCCGATAAAAAGCACGTTCATCTCTGGTACAGAATCCCTTGCCTTACTGAGTGGTATGACGGCTGGATATTCCCATCTTGTATGTACTTGCATATAATTGTTTGTACAGATGAACGAGGCACCGTCAGGTATCTGGAAATTGCACCAAAGGATGAACCAGACTTGTGCAAGTCCACAATTCTCTTCCTGAGATCTTGGCTGTTTTTTTTTACTTTCCCATGATGCTATACAAAGAAGCAGTGTGTTTCAGGTGTGCATTAAAATACATCCCCAGGTGTGTCTCTATCTAACTCAGATGTTGCCAATAAACCTATCAGAAGCTTCCAAAGACATGACATCATCATATAGACCGTCCCATGTTGTTTAAAGGCATGGTACTCTTAAGTAGAGATGAGCGAACTGGTCCCGGTTCGGCTCGAGGCCGGTTCGCCGAACGGGGGTCCCGTTCGAGTTCGGTTCGTCGAACGTTCGACGAACCGAACTCGAACGTATAGGCTAGAATGGGAGGCAATCACAAACACATAAAAATGCATTATAAATGTACACAAACAGTTAATAAACATTGCCATAACACTTACCGGTCCTCGCGATCCCTTCTGCACTCTGTCTCCTGCCGCTATTCCATCCGATGATCGCTGAATCCTCCCGGTGACCTGCACTGCCAGCAGAGATGCAGGACCTATCGTGACGTCAAAATAGCCATGTGACCAGTCACGTGGCTATTATCTCATTGGCTACAGACTGGTCACATGACTATGACACGTCATGTAGGACCTGCGAGTGCATCTCTCCGGTACACGGTGCACATATGTGTATCGCCGTGTACCGGCGACATGCTCTAGCACACGGTCGACTCCCCGTTCCGTTAGGGACCGGCTGACACAGCCGGTCATTAACGGAGATCACCGTTGCCATAGCAACGCAGTTAGCGGTGACGTCACCGCTAACCGCGGCTCCGAGAGCACCGTTGCTATGGTAACGCGTCTCTCAGCGTTACCGCTAGCAGCCAGCACTGATCACTCACGGAGTGAAGGCTGCACGCTGCTTCCCGATTGTAGTGATGATTGTAGTGAGGATGGAGGTTCCCCAGCCCCAAGTGATGAGCTGGTGAACCTCATCCTTCCTCACTACAATCGTCACTACTACTACACTAGTGAGGATTGTAGTGAGGATGGAGGTTCCCCAGCCCCAAGTGATGAGCTGGTGAATCTCATCCTCCCTCACTACAATCGTCACTACTACTACACTAGTGAGGATTGTAGTGAGGATGGAGGTTCCCCAGCCCCAAGTGATGAGCTGGTGAACCTCATCCTCACTACAATCGTCACTACTACTACACTAGAAAGAAAGAAGACAGAAGAGCAGGATCGTGGAGGGCTGACAGGGGGTAATAAAGATGGAGTCTCTAATGTGTCTGTGTATTTATTTCTATTAAAGTATTTTTTCTCTGTGTGGTGTCTTTTTTTTAACCCTTTATTGGAGATTCTTAATGGCCGGGTCAAACGTGCCTGACATTAAGAATCTCTGGCTTAATACTGGCTAGTAAAACATAGCCAGTATTAACTCATGATTACCCAACAAGCCACCCGGCTCCAGGGCTGTTGGAAGAGTTGGATACAGCGCCAGATGATGGCGCTTCTATGAGAGCGCCATTTTCTGGGACGGCTGCGGACTGCAATTCGCAGCAGAGGCGCCCACAAACCTCGGGCTAACCTGTGCTGCGGATTCCAATCCCCAGCTGCCTAGTTGTACCCGTCTGGACACAAAAATTGGGCGAAGCCCACGTCATTTGTTTTTTAATTATTTCATGAAATAAGTGAAATAATTAAAAAAAACCGGGCTTCCCTATATTTTTGGTTCCCAGCCGGGTACAAATAGGCAACTGGGGGTTGGAGGCAGCCCGTGGCTGCCAGCTGTACCTGGCTAGCATACAAAAATATGGCGAAGCCCACGTCATTTTTTTGGTGGGCAAAAAAATTCTGCATACAGTCCTGGATGGAGTATGCTGAGCCTTGTAGTTCTGCAGCTGCTGTCTGCTCTTCTCCATACAGACAGACAGGAGCTGCAGAACTACAAGCTCAGCATACTCCATCCAGGACTGTATGCAGAAGTTTTTTGCCCCCTGAAAAAATTATGTGGGCTTCGCCATATTTTTGTATGCTAGCCAGGTACAGCAGGCAGGTACGGCTGCCCCCAACCCCCAGTTGCCTATTTGTACCCGGCTGGGAACCAAAAATAAAGGGAAGCCCTTTTTTTATTATTTCATGAATTTCATGAAATAATTAGAAAACAAATGACGTAGGCTTCGCCCCATTTTTGTGTCCAGCCAGGTACAACTAGGCAGCTGGGGATTGGAATCCGCACCACAGGTTGGCCTGAGCTTTCTGGGCCCCACTGCTGCGAATTGCAGTCTGCAGCCGCCTCAGAAAATGGCATTTTCATAGAAGCGCCATCTTCTGGCGCTGTATCCAACTCTTCCAGCACCTGCCTGCTATACCTGGCTAGCATACAAAAATATGGCGAAGCTCACGTCCTTTTTTTGTAGTTTTTTGGCAAAAAAAATAAAAAATGCTTCCCTGGATTTTCCATTGCCGGTGAAGGTAACACCAAGCAGTGGGGGTTAGCAGCCAGTAGCTGCTTGGATTACCCTTAGCTAGCAATACAAAAAATGCAGCGGGAGCCCATATTTATTTTTTTTAATTATTTATATAAATAACTAAAAATAAAATGGGCTTCCCTGTATTTTGATTGCTGGACATCACAGTGCTGTAAAAATAAATCTTTAAAAAAATGACGTAGCGCTCCGCGGTATTTTTGATTCTCAGCGCAGATAAAGCAGACAGCTATAGGTTGCCACCCCCATCTGCCTGCCGTTACCTTGGTTGGCAATCAAAATACAGGGAAGCCCATTAATTTTTTCTATTTAAAAAATAGTTAAAAAAAAAAATGACGTTGGGTCCCCCCATTTTTGATAGCCAGCTAGGGTAAAGCAGACGGCTGTAGCCTGAAAACCACAGCTGGCAGCTTTACCGTGGTTGGGGATCCAATGTGGAGGTCCCCTCAGGCTCTTTTTTATAATTATTTTATAAATATTAATAATTACACAAAAAAAGTAGGGTCCCCTCCAAATTGGATCACCAGCCAAGGTAAAGCGGACAGCTGTGGTCTGGTATTCTCAGGGTGGGAAGGTCCATAGTTATTGGGCCTTCACAGCCTAAAAATAGCAGGCCGCAGGCACCCCAGACGTGGCGCATCCACTAGATGCGCCAATCCTGGCGCTTCACCCCAGCTCATCCCGTGCCCTGGTGCAGTGGCAAACGGGGTAATAAATCGGGTTGATACTAGCTGTAAAGTCACCTGAGATCAAGCCCAGCAGTTTGTGATGTCATGGCGTCTATTAGATACCCAACATCATAAACTGTCAGTACTAACAAAAACAAAAAATCGACAAAAGAAATTTATTTGAAAAAACAGTCCCCAAAACATTTCCTCTTTCACCAATTTATTGTAAGAAAAAAAATAAAGGGGTCCCACGACGACTCTGGACCGTCTAGAATATGGGGGGAGACACTCAGGGAACGTATCCCCCATTTTCTAGGAGTGCGGACCCTTCATGTGAGGAGTGTGGGTGCAATGAATCTGCACTCACTCTCCCCGGGTCCACAGCAGCAGAGTCCATGTCGTAATGGTTGCTACCAAAGCTGCAATGCCCTGCTCATGAGGTAAGGGCATGCCTAATCAGGAGAACTACTGTAGAGGAAGCTCTGCTCACTGGTATATAGGTGCTCAGAGGTAATAATAGATAAAATTAGTGAGTAACCTCGGCACTCTAAATCTCCCAGACTAAGTCAGTAAGTCCCAATGGATAGTAATGCAAAATCACTCTTTATTGGTCCGTATTAAGAACATTTTTTTTTTCATAAGCATATATGTTTTTGTCCAAAACAAGTTACAATTGACGTTTCGGCCTGAGCCTTTGTCAGATTGGACTTATCTGCATGTAATCATGAAAAATGACAATAATCAGTATCACATAAGAGTGAGAGAACAATAACATAAACTCGAACAATGTAGAGGTACAATTGGGATGCAGCAAAAAAACTGCAACACAGCAAGAAATGAAACACATGATACAAATGTCATAATACAGTACAAGGACAATATAGTAATGACAAATATGGGGTCAGAGTAGACTTAGACAGCTCTGGTACGAAAGAGATGTCAATCATAAAGTAACATGTGCAGTAGGTGTAGAGCTACAGTATGCATGGCAGAGCTAATGGGTAGACCGACCATAGAAAAAGAACGGAGAAAAAGTGGAGAAAAAGTGGAGAAAAAGTGGAGAATAAGTGGAGAATAAGTGGAGAATAAGTGGAGAAAAAGTGGAGAAAAAAATGGAGAAACAGTGGAGAAAAAGTGGAGAATAAGTGGAGAATAAGTGGAGAATAAGTGGAGAATAAGTGGAGAATAAGTGGAGAAAAAGTGGAGAAAAAGTGGAGAATAAATGGAGAATAAATGGAGAAAAAGTGGAGAAAAAGTGGAGAAAAAGTGGAGAAAAAGTGGAGAAAAAGTGGAGAATAAGTGGAGAAAAAGTGGAGAAAAAGTGGAGAAAAAGTGGAGAAAAAGTGGAGAAAAAGTGGAGAATAAATGGAGAAAAAGTGGAGAAAAAGTGGAGAAAAAGTGGAGAATAAATGGAGAAAAAGTGGAGAAAAAGTGGAGAAAAAGTGGAGAATAAATGGAGAAAAAGTGGAGAAAAAGTGGAGAAAAAGTGGAGAATAAATGGAGAAAAAGTGGAGAAAAAGTGGAGAAAAAGTGGAGAAAAAGTGGAGAAAAAGTGGAGAATAAATGGAGAAAAAGTGGAGAAAAAGTGGAGAAAAAGTGGAGAAAAAGTGGAGAAAAAGTGGAGAATAAATGGAGAAAAAGTGGAGAAAAAGTGGAGAAAAAGTGGAGAATAAATGGAGAATAAATGGAGAAAAAGTGGAGAAAAAGTGGAGAAAAAGTGGAGACAAAAATGGAGACAAAAATGGAGACAAAAATGGAGAAAAAGTGGAGAATAAATGGAGAAAAAGTGGAGAAAAAATGGAGAAAAAGTGGAGAATAAGTGGAGAAAAAGTGGAGAAAAAGTGGAGAAAAAGTGGAGAAAAAGTGGAGAAAAAGTGGAGAAAAAGTGGAGAAAAAGTGGAGAATAAATGGAGAAAAAGTGGAGAAAAAGTGGAGAAAAAGTGGAGAATAAATGGAGAAAAAGTGGAGAAAAAGTGGAGAAAAAGTGGAGAAAAAGTGGAGAAAAAGTGGAGAAAAAGTGGAGAATAAATGGAGAATAAATGGAGAAAAAGTGGAGAAAAAGTGGAGAAAAAGTGGAGAAAAAGTGGAGAAAAAGTGGAGAATAAATGGAGAAAAAGTGGAGAAAAAGTGGAGAAAAAGTGGAGAATAAATGGAGAATAAATGGAGAAAAAGTGGAGAAAAAGTGGAGAAAAAGTGGAGAAAAAGTGGAGAAAAAGTGGAGAAAAAGTGGAGAAAAAGTGGAGAATAAATGGAGAAAAAGTGGAGAAAAAGTGGAGAATAAATGGAGAAAAAGTGGAGAAAAAGTGGAGAAAAAGTGGAGAATAAGTGGAGAATAAGTGGAGAAAAAGTGGAGAAAAAGTGGAGAAAAAGTGGAGAAAAAGTGGAGAAAAAGTGGAGAAAAAGTGGAGAAAAAGTGGAGAAAAAGTGGAGAAAAAGTGGAGAATAAATGGAGAATAAATGGAGAAAAAATGGAGAAAAAGTGGAGAAAAAGTGGAGAATAAATGGAGAATAAATGGAGAAAAAGTGGAGAAAAAGTGGAGAAAAAGTGGAGAAAAGTGGAGAAAAAGTGGAGAAAAAGTGGAGAAAAAGTGGAGAAAAAGTGGAGAATAAATGGAGAAAAAGTGGAGAAAAAGTGGAGAAAAAGTGGAGAATAAATGGAGAATAAATGGAGAAAAAGTGGAGAAAAAGTGGAGAAAAACTGGAGAATAAATGGAGAAAAAGTGGAGAAAAAGTGGAGAAAAAGTGGAGAAAAAGTGGAGAATAAATGGAGAATAAATGGAGAAAAAGTGGAGAAAAAGTGGAGAAAAAGTGGAGAAAAAGTGGAGAAAAAGTGGAGAAAAAGTGGAGAATAAATGGAGAAAAAGTGGAGAAAAAGTGGAGAATAAATGGAGAATAAATGGAGAAAAAGTGGAGAAAAAGTGGAGAAAAAGTGGAGAAAAAGTGGAGACAAAAATGGAGAAAAAGTGGAGAAAAAGAGGAGAATAAATGGAGAAAAAGTGGAGAAAAAGTGGAGAAAAAGTGGAGAAAAAAGTGGAGAATAAATGGAGAAAAAGTGGAGAAAAAGTGGAGAATAAATGGAGAAAAAGTGGAGAAAAAGTGGAGAAAAAGTGGAGAATAAATGGAGAAAAAGTGGAGAAAAAGTGGAGAAAAAGTGGAGAATAAATGGAGAATAAATGGAGAAAAAGTGGAGAAAAAGTGGAGAAAAAGTGGAGAATAAATGGAGAAAAAGTGGAGAAAAAGTGGGGAAAAAGTGGAGAAAAAGTGGAGAAAAAGTGGAGACAAAAATGGAGAGAAAGTGGAGAAAAAGTGGAGAATAAATGGAGAAAAAGTGGAGAAAAAGTGGAGAAAAAGTGGAGAAAAAGTGGAGAAAAAAGTGGAGAATAAATGGAGAATAAATGGAGAAAAAGTGGAGAAAAAGTGGAAAAAAAGTGGAGAAAAAGTGGAGAATAAATGGAGAAAAAGTGGAGAAAAAGTGGAGAAAAAGTGGAGAATAAATGGAGAAAAAGTGGAGAAAAAGTGGAGAAAAAGTGGAGAATAAATGGAGAAAAAGTGGAGAAAAAGTGGAGAAAAAGTGGAGAATAAATGGAGAAAAAGTGGAGAAAAAGTGGAGAAAAAGTGGAGACAAAAATGGAGAAAAAGTGGAGAAAAAGTGGAGAAAAAGTGGAGAAAAAGTGGAGAAAAAAGTGGAGAAAAAGTGGAGAAAAAGTGGAGAATAAATGGAGAATAAATGGAGAAAAAGGTGGAGAAAAAGGTGGAGAAAAAGTGGAGAAAAAGTGGAGAAAAAGTGGAGAATAAATGGAGAAAAAGTGGAGAAAAAGTGGAGAAAAAGTGGAGAATAAATGGAGAATAAATGGAGAAAAAGTGGAGAAAAAGTGGAGAAAAAGTGGAGAATAAATGGAGAAAAAGTGGAGAAAAAGTGGAGAAAAAGTGGAGAATAAATGGAGAATAAATGGAGAAAAAGTGGAGAAAAAGTGGAGAAAAAGTGGAGACAAAAATGGAGAAAAAGTGGAGAAAAAGTGGAGAATAAATGGAGAAAAAGTGGAGAAAAAGTGGAGAAAAAGTGGAGAAAAAGTGGAGAAAAAGTGGAGAAAAAAGTGGAGAATAAATGGAGAAAAAGTGGAGAAAAAAGTGGAGAATAAATGGAGAATAAATGGAGAAAAAGTGGAGAAAAAGTGGAGAAAAAAATTCTCCATTTATTCTCCACTTTTTCTCCACTTTTGTCTCCACTTTTTCTCCACTTTTTCTCCACTTTTTCTCCACTTTTTCTCCACTTTTTCACCACTTATTCTCCACTTATTCTCCACTTTTTCTCCATAAGTGGAGAAAAAGTGGAGAAAAAGTGGAGCACCCTTTGGTGCCTTTCATGTGGCACTAAGGGGTGCTTAGCTTTGTATTTAGCCAAAAAAATGAAAAAAAAAAATGACGTAGGGTTCCCCCTAGTTTTGTAGCCAGCTAGGGTAAAGCAGACGGCTGCAGCCTGCAGACCACAGCTGGCAACCTCACCTTGGCTGGTAATCCAAAACTGAGGGCACCCCACGCTGTTATTTTAAATTAAATAAATAATTTAAAAAAAAAAACACGTAGGGGTCCCCCAAAATTGGATCACCAGCCAAGGTAAAGCAGACAGCTGGGGCCTGATATTCTCAGACTAGGGAGGTCCATGGTTATTGGACTCTCCCAAGCCTAAAAATAGCAGGCCGCAGCCGCCCCAGAAGTGGCGCATCCATTAGATGCGCCAATCCTGGTGCTTCGCCCCAGCTCATCCCGCGCCCTGGTGCGGTGGCAAACGGGGTAATATATGGGGTTAATACCAGATGTGTAATGTCACCTGGCATCAAGCCCTGGGGTTGGTGAGGTCAGGCGTCTATCAGATACCCGACATCACCAACCCAGTCAGTAATAAAAAAAAATAGACGACAAACACATTTTTATTTGAAAAAACACTCCCCAAAACATTCCCTCTTTAACCAATTTATTAGAATGAAAAACAAATCCAGGTCTGCTGTAATCCAAGGGGTTGCCATGACGATCCACACTGTCCCAGTCAATGAAGAGCAGGATGTTCCCCATTGGCTGGGAGAGCAGTGCAGTGACCTGAGCTAACATCAATGGGTCAGCCCAGGTCACTGCAGGGGATGACAAGTGCTGCTGTCAGCGAGGTACATTACCTGCGCTGATCTCCAGCACACTGACAGCCCCTGTCACTGAGTTCAATGACCGGCGCCTTCACATCAAGTATCGCGAGAGGTCCGTGACGTCTCGGGTCGGAAGCGAGAGGTGATGTGACAAGCGGCGGCCATGGAGGACAGTGACAGCGCTGAGGTCGGGATGGCGGGACTTCATCACCGCAGGTAAGCCGAGCGGGGGGGGGGGGGTGCGTGTGTGAGAGTGTGTGTGTGTGTGTATGTATGTATACATGCCGCGGGCAGGAGGGGGCGGAGTGAGCTGAGCGGGAAGTGTGGGCTTCCTGCACGTAACTAAGATAAACATCGGGTTACTAACCAAAGCGCTTTGCTTCGATACCCGATGTTTATCTTGGTTACCAGCTTGTGGCAGGCTGCCAGCGATGGCTCCTGCACACTGTAGCTGTAAAAAGCCCTGCTTTTTACTGCTAGAACCGTTCTCGAACGTATCTAGAACTATCGAGCTTTTGCAAAAAGCTCGAGTTCTAGTTCGATCTCGAACAGCCCCAAAAATCACTCGAGCCTAGAACTGGAGAACCACGAACCGCGAACCGTGCTCAACTCTACTCTTAAGGGCACTTTACACGCTGCGATATCGCTAGCGAGCGTACCCGCCCCCGTCGGTTGTGAGTCACGTGCAGCGATTGCTGCCCGTGGCGCACAACATCGCTTACACCCGTCACACGGACTTACCTTCCCTGCGACGTCACTGTGGCTGGCGAACCACCTCCTTTCTAAGAGGGCGGTTCGTGAGGCATCACAGCGACATCACATGGCAGCCGTCCAATAGAAGCGGAGGGGCGGAGATGAGCAGGCGGAATATCCCGCCCACCTCCTTCCTTCCTCATTGCCGGTGGACGCAGGTAAGGAGATGTTTGTCGTTCTTACGGTGTCACACATAGCGATGTGTGATGCCGCAGGTACGACGAACAACCAGCGGCAGGCACCATCAACGATATTATGAAAAGGAGCGACGTGTCAACGATCAACGATTTTTGACATTTTTGCGATCGTTGACCGTCGCTCCTAGCTGTCACATGCTGCGATGTCGCTAACGACGCCGGATGTGCATCACAAACACCGTGACCCCGACGATATATCGTTAGCGATGTCGCAGCGTATAAAGCACCCTTTAGTGTATGTAAACTTTTGACTTTTCAGAAAGTAATAAAAATGCCTTTAAACATTCTCTTTCGCTCATGATTCTGACATTTGGCAAATATAAATAATTTTAGTTCCTAATTGACCTAAAATGTGAAAGGTTTATTCTGATTTCATGTCAGATAGTGAGAAAAACATGAACATTCATATGAGTCTTTTTAGATAGTGTATGTAAACTTCTGGTTTCAACTATAACTATGCAGATATTAAAAATCTTGAAAGGTTACTTTTTCATACTGGCCAAGTAAATAGACACAATAAGCTGATATTTATTGCCCTCTGTAGCTCGCTTGTCAGATTTGCCATATATACAGGCACAAAATCAGAATCTTCTCATTATCATCAGAGGGTGGGCGAGTTAATGACATCTGTATTGTACTGCTGTAAGCTTAGATCAGGTAAGGTGACATTACTACTGACTATGCAAACAAATAAGCCTCCTAATGTATATCCCCTAGTGGATGGGGAAGTGGGCTTTTTGCCATTACTTCCTGTAGGCTGTAATAGTTTATCGACATTTTTCTGGCAATTGATTCCCATTCATTTCAGCCATAATGCACATACGCGCTGTACGCAAAGGAAGTGTGTCTTCAATATGGCCACTCCAAGGAAGGTTTTTCAAATCAAAATAAAACTAACAAAATTGACCAAATACATTATTTATCACCTATATACTTAAAGTGTTAATCCCATCACCAAATTCCAATCCCAATATGTAGTAGTTGTAAAAATACTAATATTAGCAAACACCTATAATTAGAAATGTTGTATAGTTCTCCTGATACAGACATATCTGTTACCTCATGTGCAGGGCATTGCAGCTTGGGTATCCATGAGCAACTAACTTACTAACTCACTATATGAGTTGACGTAACCATGGATACCTAAGCTACAATGCCCTGCACATGAGGTGCAAATCTAAAAATAAGGAGCGCAAATAGTGTAATACCAGATGGACAAGTGTAGTATATAGGAAATATACACTCACCTAATTCAGTTGTGAAAGTCACAACCACTAATACGAATGAGATAATGGCGTCTTCTGCAGCCCCACGTGGATGAACATTCAAAATGGAGTAGAGAAGGGGTTAATGCGGCGCATCAGCCAAATGAAGATGTAGAAATGTTGATGATAAATACCTTTCTTTTTATTCCATAGGTCTACACGTTTCGAGGTGAAAACCTCTTCCTCAGGACCAGTACATCAACAAAAGCCTTTGTTGATGTACTGGTCCTGAGGAAGAGGTTTTCACCTCGAAACGCATAGACCTATGGAATAAAAAAAAAGTTATTTATCATCAACATTCTATATCTTCATTTGGCTGATGCGCGGCGTTAACCCCTTCTCTACTCCATTTTGAATGTTCTGCACATGAAGTAAGAGACATACTGTAGCTTATCAGGAGAACTAGACTACATTTCTAATTGGAGGTTTTTGTTAATAATATTACTATTACAACTACTAGATATTGGGATAGAGTCTTGGAAATGGGAATAAGGTGTTTTTACATAAAATTTGTGTAAAAGCATTATTTTGCTGCCCTTATTCCCAACAAAAGTTAAAACTGGTTTTGGTGCACGTATGAAATGTTCTAATTCTCTTGCTCTGTAATTTGACATCTGCTCTTTTTGTGCAAGTTGTTCCTTTACATCATTATTTTGCTGGCATTATATGTGCTGGAACTTTCTTTACCTCCCTTCCCCAATATTGGTCGTGCCAATGACCATTATTTTGCCTTCTGTGAACTAAAAGTCCGACTCTCTAATATGCCAGCATGTAATTTAGCAGACAAGAGAGCACAAAAACCCTCCACCATTTCCAATCATCCTTCTTAAAGGGAACCTGTCATGTCCCCTAAAGCTATTAACCTGCAGATATTTGGTATTCCAAAGTTGTGCAGGTGCAGTAGTGTGCAGGGGCTGGAGAAATAAAGTTTTTTTCCTCCAAGTAGCTAAGCTTTTAGTGTGGGGGCAGTACGGCTTTCGAACACTATTATCCTGCAAATTAACCCCACAACTGCAGGTAATGGCGTTTGAGAACGTGACAGAATCCCTTTAATGTCTCTGCTATTAGAAACGGATTAAACTTGACAACAGGCAGCAGGACATCTAGATACCCAGAAAGGAGATACAATGCGGAAAAAAAAAAAATTTAGTCAGCCACCAATTGTGCACATTCTCCCGCTTATAAAGATCAGTGGCCTGTAATTGATATCATAGGTAGACCACAACTATGAGAGACAAAATGAGAAAACAAATCCAGAAAATCACCTTGTTTGATTTCGCAAGATTTTTTTTGCAAATTATGGTGGAAAATAAGTATTTGGTCAATAACAAAAGTTCATCTCAATATTTTGTTATGTATCCTTTGTTGGTAATGACAGAGGTCAAATGTTTTCTGTAAGTCTTCATAAGGTTGGCACACACTGTTGGTGGTATGTTGGCCCATTCCTTCATGCAGATTTCCTCTAGAGCAGTGATATTTTGGGCCTGTCGCTGGGCAACACGGACTTTCAACTCCCTCCAAAGGTTTTCTATGGGGTTGAGATCTGTAGACTGGCTAGGCTACTCCAGAACCTTCATATGCTTCCTACGAAGCCACTCCTTCATTGCCCTGGTGGTCTGCTTGTGATCATTATCATGCTGAAAGACCCAGCCACGCTTCATCTACAATGCCCTTGCTGATGGAAGGTTTGCACTCAAAATCTCACGATATATTGGCCCGATTCATTCTTTCATGTCCACAGATCAGTCGTCCTGGTCCCTTTGCAGAAAAACAGCCCCAAAGCATGATGTTACCAACCCCATGCTTCACAGTAGGTATGGTATTCTTTGGATGCAGCTCAGCATTCTGTCTCCTCCAAACACGACGAGTTGTGTTTCTACCAAACAGTTCCACCTTGGTTTCATCAAGCCATAGGACATTTTCCCAATACTCTTCTGGATAATCCAAATATTCTCTAGCAAACTTCAGACAGACCCAGACATGTACTGGTTTAAGTAGGGGAACATGTCTGGCACTGCAGGATCTGAGTCCCTGGCAACGTAGTGTGTTACTGATGGTAGCCTTTGGTACGGTGGTCCCAGCTCTATACAGGTCATTCATCATGTCCCCCCGTGTGATTCTCAGATTTTTGCTCACCGTTCTTGGGATCATTTTGACCCCACAGGGTGAAATCTTGCGTGGTGCCCCAGATCATGGGAGATTATCAGTGATCTTGTATGTCTTCCATTTTCCTATTATTGTTCCCACAGTTGATTTCATCACATCAAGCTGCTTGCCTATTGCAGATTCAGTCTTCCCAGTCTAGTGCAGGGCTACAACTTTGTTTCTGGTGTCCTTCCACAGCTCTTTGGTCTTTTCCATGGTGGAGTTTGAAGTGTGACTGTTTGAGGTTGTGGACAGATGTCTTTTATACTGAAAATAAGTTCAAACAGGTGCCATTACTACAGGTAATAAGTGGAGGACATAGGAGCCTCTTAAAGAAGTTACAGGTCTGTGAGAGCCAGAAATCTTGCATGTTTTTAGATGACTACATACTTATTTTCCACCATAATTTGCAAAAAAAATCTTGCCAAATCAGACAAGATGATTTTCTGGATTTGTTTTCTCATTTTGTGTCTCATAGTTGTGGTCTACCTATGATGTAAATTACAGGCCTCTCATCTTTTTAATTGGGAGAACTTGCACAATTGGTGGCTGACTAAATACTTTTTTTTCCCCACTGTACCTAGTGGCAGGAGCTTGGACTGATTTTTTTAAGGGGTAAGATAACATATCTAATATACAGTGTATATGGTAGGTGACACGTTTGCACAAGCATCTGTGATACATCGTCATAGGTCCTGCAATGTTGGTGGAGGGGTCGCATACACCTGCTGTTTGATGTGACCTCACAGAAAGAAGTCCAATGGGGTCAGGTCAGGTGAGCGTGGAGACCACTCCATGCAGCCACCATAGCCAATGATTTGTAGACAGGTCTCCATGAGGTATCGTTTCACGTCCGCAGCCTTGTGAGTTTTACACGTTCTAATCATAACATTTCTGTATGCAAGGTGTCGATTCGTATTGAATTGATGATGCCCTACAACTTTGTAATTCCCTTTTTTTCTTTATCTCGTTCCATTTTCGAGATAAAAATGCTAACTCCGTTGTTTTCCACCAGGTGGCGCTATAGGTGGTTTCTTTGCGTAGCTCATGGCTACTTTACTATACCTAGACACCACTTCTATGCTTTATAGCTGCCGCCGTTCTCAAGTTAATAACGGTGGACAGGATATAGGTTGACACACTGTATAAGGCCTGAAACACACATCCGTGAAACACGTGCGTGTTTGGTCCGTTTCCGTGTATACCGGAGACACGGCCAAACGTGCACCAATGTTATTTTATGATAAAAGCTCCACATGCGTTTTTGATTCATGTCCGTTTGTCCGTGTCCGTGTCCGTGATCCATACCTGTGTCCGTTTTGCACGGAAGCATGTTCGTTTTTGGGACGGAGCACGCACACACAGACATAATGTTAGCCTATGGGAGTCCAAATAAAACGTTCCTTGCACGGATGTGTGGTTATGTTGTCCGTGAGAAATGTCCATGTGTGATGCAAAATGTCGTTTACTACATGTCGGCAGACAGCAGACAGAATAGCGAGATGAGAATGAACTCGGGTGAACTTGACCCGACTTCATTGTCATGCCGCGGCTCTGTCTGTGTGCCGTGTACTGATTAGCAGTCACCTGTGAAGGATTCACCGGTGACCGCTAATCCCCCGAGTGACTGAAGTGTCCCCCCCCTCTCTCATACTCACCGATCACCGATCACCGGCGCTGCACGGCGTTCACACTGCTCCGGCGGCTTTTTCTAATTTGAAAAAGCCAGCCGCTCATTAAACAATCTCGTATTCCCTGCTTTCCCCACCCACCGGCGCCTATGATTGGTTTCAGTGAGACACGCCCCCACGCTGAGCGACAGGTGTCTCACTGCACCCAATCACAGCAGCCGGTGGGCGTGTCACTATGGAGTATAGAAATAAATAAATAAATAATAAAAAAACCGGCGTGCGGTTCCCCCTAAATTTAATACCAGCCAGATAAAGCCATACCGCTGAAGGCTGGTATTCTCAGGATGGGAAGCCCCACATTATGGGGAGCCCCCCAGCCTAACAATATCAGTCAGCAGCCGCCCAGAATGGCCGCATACATTAGATGCGACTGTTCTGGGACAGTACCCGGCTCTTCCCGATTTGCCCTGGTGCATTGGCACATTGGGGTAATAAGGAGTTATTGGCAGCCCATAGCTGCCACTAAATCCTAGATTAATCATGTCAGGCGTCTCCCGGAGAAACCTTCCATGATTGATCTGTAAATTACAGTAAATAAACACACACAACTGAAAAATCCTTTATTAGAAATAAAAAACACAAACACATTCCCTGGTTCACCACTTTAATAAGCTCGAAAAAGCCCTCCATGTCCGGCGGAATCCAGGATGATCCAGCGTCGCTTCCAGCTCTGCTGCATGAAGGTGACCGGAGCAGCAGAAGAAACCGCCGCTCCTGTCACCTCCATGCAGCAAATGAAGAGAGCCGCGTGATCAGCTGAGCTGTCACTGAGGTAACCTGGATCCAGCGGTGGATGCAGCGGTGGCCGCGGGTAACCTCAGTGACAGCTCAGCTGATCGCGCTACTCACCTCAGTTGCTGCGTGGAGCTGACCGGAGCGGCGGTGAGGGAAAGAGAGAGACAGAGGCAGACAGAGGCACATACAAGACAGAGACAGACAGAGACACAGACATAGACACACAGAGACACACAGACAGAGAGAGGCAGACAGAAAGAGACAGACAGAGAGAGACTGACAAAGAGACAGAGAGAGATGCACAGAGAGAGACAGACAGAAATACACAGAGACAGAGACTGACAGATAGAGACAGACAGAGAAAGACAGAGACAGAGACAGACAGAGACAAAAACAGACAGAGACAGACAGAGAGACAGAAACAAGCTGTGGATATAAGGAGCGCAATAGGGTCTTACTGATGTATAATATGGTGACTTTAAAGGAAAACCGCTCACCTGGATTAGTTGTGTGTCTCACAACCAATATAGAAACATATAACAGCTGCAGCCAATCCCACGTGCCAAAGGCAGAAGCAAAACAAAAACAGGATAATTGTGGTGTACTCCGCGCTGCTGTACAAAGAAATCACTCCAAGTAATAAAGCAATGTGGGTGGTTTATTCTACGCATTTTAAAGAGATATCCCCTCTTCTTCCTCAGGAAAATCCACCAATAAAAATGCGTAGAGACAGAGAGAGACAGACACACAGAGAGACAGAGAAACAGAGAAAGAGACACACAGACACTGAGACACAGAGGCAAAGACACAGAGACATACAGACATATAGTAAAGACCAAAAGTTCGGACACACCTTCTCATTCAAAGAGTTTTCTTTATATTCAGAACTCTGAAAATTGTAGATTCACACTGAAGGCATCAAAACTATGAATTAACACATGTGGAATGAAATACTTAAAAAAGTGTGAAACAACTGAAAATATGTCTTATATAGGTTCTTCAAAGTAGCCACCTTTTGCTTTCATTACTAATTTGCACACTCTTGGCATTCTCTTGATGAGCTTCAAGAGGTAGTCACCAGAAATGGTTTTCCAACAGTCTTGACGGAGTTCCCAGAGATGCTTAGCACTTGTTGGCCCTTTTGCCTTCACTCTGTGGTCCAGCTCACACCAAACTATCTCGATTGGGTTCAGGTCTGGTGACTGTGGAGACTAGGTCATCTGGCGTAGCAGCCCATCACTCTTCTTCTTAGTCAAATAGCCCTTACACAGCCTGGAGGTGTATTTGGGATCATTTCCCTGTTGAAAAATATATGATGGTCCAACTAAACGCAAACCAGATCGAATAACATGCCGCTGCAAGATGCTGTGGTAGCCATGCTGGTTCAGTATGCCTTCAATTTTGAATAAGTCCCCAACAGTGTCACCAGCAAAGCACCACCACACCATCACACCTCCTCCTCCATGTTTCACGGTGGGAACCAGCCATGTAGAGTCCATCCGTTCACCTTTTCTATAAATACACGGTGGTTGGATCCAAAGATCTCAAATTTGGACTCATCAGACCAACGCACAGATTTGCACTGGTCTAATGTCCATTCCTTGTGTTCTTTAGCCCAAACAAGTCTCTTCTGCTTGTTGCCTGTCCTTAGCAGTGGTTTCCTAACAGCTATTTTACCATGAAGGCCTGCTGCACAAAGTCTCCTCTTAACAGTTGTTCTAGAGATGAGAAGGTGTGTCCAAACTTTTGGTCTGTACTGTACACAGAGACGCACAGATACATACAGAGACAGACAAATAGAGACAGTGACACAGAGAGACACAAACAAACACAGACACACAGAGGCACACAGAGACACACATACACAGAGAGAGAGAGACACACCCAGACACAGAGAGAGAGAGAGAGAGAGAGAGAGGAAAACAGAGTCAGAGAGGGAGACAAGGGGCACTTTGCACACTACGACATCTCAGCTGCGATGTCGGTGGGGTCAAATCGAAAGTGACGCACATCCGGCGTCGCAATAGATATCGTAGTGTGTAAATCCTTTTTGATACGATTAAGGAGCGCAAAAACGTCCAAATCGTATCATCGGTGTAGCGTCGGTCATTTCCATAATTGCAGAAGGACCGATGTTACGATGTTGTTCCTCGCTCCTGCGGTAGCACACATCGCTGTGTGTGAAGCTGCAAGAGCGAGGAACATCACCTTACCTGCGTCCTGCGGCTCACGCCGGCTATGCGGAAGGACGGAGGTGGGCGGGATGTTTACGTCCCGCTCAGCTCCGCCCCTCCGCTTCTATTGGCCGCCTGCCGTGTGATGTCGCTATGACGCCGCAAGACCTGCCCCCTTAATAAGGAGGCAGTTCGCCACTCAGAGCGACGTCGCAGGGCAGGTAAGTGCATGTGAAGCTGCCGTAGCGATAATGTTCGCTACGGCAGCTATCACCATGATATCGCAGCTGCGACGGGGACTATCGCGCTCGGCATCGCAAGCATCGGCTTGCGATGTCGTAGTGTGCAAAGTGCCCCAAACAGTCAGAGTGGGAGACAGATAGAGAGGGAGAGTGGGAGAGAGGGACAGTGAGAGAGACAGTTACTATCCCGGGCAACACCGGGTACTACAGCTAGTTTTTTTAATAAAAGGGATCTGTACTTTAAGTTGTCCAAAAATACAGGGAGCAATTATATCAAATAAATGAAACTAAATAATATTGATTGCATTATGAATGCACTATAATGGCAGATAAGGGGGTGTTATTTTGTTACCATATTTCAATCCCTTGTCATTTTACAAGAATCAGATATTTACATTGATGTATACTGGAACCTGTTCCACAATCAAACAGCGGACTTTGATTAATACCAGCAATATTAGGACTTTTCTAGGCAGATGCTATTATCTATATATATAATTGCCTTATTCTGTCTGTCTGTCTGTCTGTCTTGCTCCAAAATTATGTCGTTACAGTGACAACCGTCGCTTTGGCTGCTCGCCTCGGCTCCGCCCCCCCACGGATTGGCCACTCTCCCCGGTCCCCTGCACGCATTCGCCGCTCGGCTAGGCCCCACCCCACTCACGCATTGGACGCTCGCCCTTGCCCCGCCCCCCGCTCGCATTCCCCGAACCCACAGGTGACTGCTGCACCCCGGGAAGCCCACACCGGCAAGACAAAGTGGAGAAAAGCCGGATGTGTGAAACCACTAGCTTACCCCGGCTCCCGGCACACGTGTGCCGGAGACGGCGTAGGCTGGTAACCATGGTACACATCGGGTAATTATAGAAACCACTTTGCTTAGTTACCCGATGTGTAACATGGTTACTAGCTTACCTCGGGACACGTCAGCACTGTCGCTTTGAATAGTTACTTACCTTTTCTCCACTTTGTCGGATCCGGCGCGATCCCGTGCACTGTGTACACTTACAGTGGCCGCGCGTAAAGCTCCGATCACGTGTTGTCATGTGACCGGAGCATGTGACCAGGAAGTTGCGGCGCGGCCACTGTACTGTACACAGTGCAAGGCTGCTTTCAGACATCCGTTTTTAATCAGGTACCAGTCACACGCATAGTTATGGTCATACGTGTGACATCCGTTTTTGCATGCGTGTGACATGTATCGGAGAAAACACGGGTCTGTGAAATAAAAATATATTTACCTAATTTCTCCGCCTCTGCTGCCTCCCGCTCCTGACCGCCTATCAACACACACACACACAGACACACATACTGAGCACAAATACACACATAGCAGACACACATGGATACACCGAGCGCAAACACACATAGCGCACATGCATGTATACACACAGCGCACATGCATGTACACACACACACTGAGCACACACACACTGTGCACACACATACACACACTGAGCACACACACATAGCAGACAGACACACACACACACACATAGCAGACACACATGGATACACCGAGCGCATACACACATAGCGCGCATGCATGTATACACACACACAAACACTGAGCACATATACACACATAGCAGACACACATGGATACACCGAGCACATACACATAACGCACATGCATGTACACACACACACACTGAGCACATATACACACTGAGCACACACACACATAGCGCACATGCATGTATACACACACACACACACACACTGAGCACATATGCACACATAGCAGACACACATGGATACACCGAGCGCATATGTGTCACCCAGGGATAAGGGGTACTCAGATCTTGGTCACTTTTGGAGGTATCACGGTGACGTGACCCAGTCTGTGATCCTAGGCAGCACAACGAAAAGGGGCATTATATACAGGGGAGATTTGGTAGTCTATGTTCCGTGACGCCACTCGTGGTGTGTGGTGAGATAATGGAGCACCGCCGCTGCTGGTCACAGGATCCCAGGGATGGTAATGGGCAGCAAGGTGGTGATTTTCCCTCCACGGGTTGGGTGTTGATGTCCCGGGACCCCGGTGTGATGGATTGGGGAGTAACGGGTGCAGTCCACGGCTTGGACCGGGTGGTGCAGGAGTACTCACAATATAAGCAATAACTGACACGAGTCCAGAATTTAACCAAGTTGCTGGTAACTGGTGCCCATGGCCGGGTGCTGTGAGGACAGGTCCCACACTCATGTGTGTCTAATTCGGGTGTTTTTCTCCTAGCTCCCCACAGGAGTTGCTCCCTGACTTCTCCCCTTTAGCAGACTGACTGCAGCTCAAACTCTGCTCTCACTAAGCTCCTCTCTCTCCCCTCCCATTTCCTGAGGAGGGGGCGAGTGGGGCCTGATTGGCTGGTGTGTGTTTGTGTGGAAACTCCCCAAGGGAGAGTGAGATCTGCACCAAAACATGGATGCAGACCTCTGTGACACCCTGGTTTTGCCTCCCCCTTGGTAAAATACAGACCGTCTGTGGGCTGTCCAGCTACCTGCATTTATTAAACGGGAAAAAGAAAAGTTAAACATTACAAACATGCATCTTCCCACATCGGGAGGTACGTTTGCTCAAACTGGAAAGTGTTAACTCTGCTGCCGACGCAGCTTCCCAGGTAACTTTCCCACAGTCCACCACAGGGCAGCACGGGTCCCCAATGCCACATCCACTCACGGTGACACTGTCCAGAAAGACCCCGTCTCCACTGCCTGCGGTGCGGGTACGGTGAGCCAGGCTCTGTGGCAGAAACTGTCCTCACTCCTCACAACTCCCTGCCGTCCTCCACCAGGGGCTCCGACCCCTGATGGCGCCCACTGGGGTTCCGGCCCCAGCGACATTCAACAAGCCAGGCGAGGTCCTCTTCCTTCCACGCCGTAGGCAGGATGGTGTCTTCCGGGAACATGGGGACGTTCAACAAAGGTCGAGGGTTACTGCAGGAGCGGGTCCTTTAAACTTTAAAACATTTAACTTTTAACTGTCAACTTGCGGGTAGCCGTCCATGTTCCGCTACCACTGCTGCTGCCGCCGCTCCCAGTACGGGGCACGGGTTCCGTGCTCCGCCTCCTGTTTAGGAGCCAGGCCCACTCGGATGCCCTCAGCGCCGGCTACAACCGGCCTCGCTAACTGCCGAGGGCCCCATCGCTCAGTGGCCTGCTCCTCCTCTCTGCAGATGCACTCCTGCTGTTCCACAGCCGGGACGGGGTACCTGGGAACGGCTGGCGCCGCATCTGGGGCAGGCTTCCGATCAGGTGTCACCTCTGTTGCGGCCGGGCGGACTGCCGGAGCCGACATCATCTCTGTTGCTGTTGCTGCAGGGCGGACTGCCGGGGATGACGTCATCGGGGTTGCGGCTCGCTTGTCCAGGAACGGAATTAGGCAAAGTCCTGGTGTCCATGCCGTTACAGTCCTGGTTACATGAACTGCAGTCCCTTCCTGCTGCTCCCCCTTGGTACTCGGGAGCAGTCCTTCTAGCAACTTTTAAAGTCTCTCTTTCGCTTCCGGTCCTCCGGAGCTTTACTTCCACCCGCGTTCCCAGGGGGCGGAGCCTCTTTTTCGCGCCCACCGCTCGGGGAAGAAGGCGCTGGGCGGGAGATTTTCGCGCCCAAAAATGGCGGCGAAGATGGCGACTTTCAAAAATGTTGCAGCGGAGCACTGCTGATTTCAAGGCGCACTTCCACCGGTATGTGGACTGGTTCAATCCTGTTCGTGACGCCAATCTGTGTCGCCCAGTGATAAGGGGTACTCAGATCCGGACCAAGGGGTCACTTTTGGAGGTATCATGGTGGCGTGACCCAGTCTGTGATCCCAGGCACCACAATGAAAAGGGGCATTATATTCAGGGGAGATTTGGTAGTCTAAGTTCCGTGACGCCACCCGTGGTGTGCGGTGAGGTAATGGAGCATCGCCGCTGCCAGTCACAGGATCCCGGGGATGGTAATGGGCAGCAAGGTGGTGATTTTCCTTCCACGGGTAGGGTGTTGATGTGCCGGGACCCTGGTGTGATGGATTGGGGAGTAACGGGTGCAGTCCACGACTTGGACCAGGTGGTGCAGGAGTACTCACAGTATAAGCAATAACTGACACGAGTCCAGAATTGAACCAAGTTGCTGGTAACTGGTGCCCACGGCCAGGTGCTGTGAGGACGGGTCCCACACCCATGTGTGTGTAATTCGGGTGTTTTTCTCCCAGCTCCCTACGGGAGCTGCTCCCTGACTTCTCCCCTCCAGCAGACTGACTGCAGCTCAAACTCTGCTCTCACCAAGCTCCTCTCTCCCCCCTCCCATTTCCTGAGGAGGGGGCGAGTGGGGCCTGATTGGCTGGTGTGTGTTTGTGAGGAAACTCCCCAAGGGAGAGTGAGATCTGCACCAAAACATGGATGCAGACCTCTGTGACACCCTGGTTTTGCCAGGGCGGCACACATACACACATAGCACACATGCATGTACACACACACACACATGTGAAGCCCCACAGGTGTTGTGTTGGTGCATTACCTTCAGGGATTCCACGTGGAAGGAACAGTCTGGTCACAGGGAGGGAACCTTCTTCTAGGATTTTCGTGACTCCACTCTCGGTATTGCGGTCAGGGTGACCGCCACTGTAGATTAAGGGGTGCCTGGGGCTGATGGCAGGTGCAGTCAGTTGTAGTGGCCTCCCGAGAGTGAGGCAAGCCCAAGGGCCCTGTGTAAGTGTGTGGCACCACAAGTTGCAGAATGACTCACACGCACAAGCAGAATGTCTTTCAGGGGTTTTACTCACATTAGGTGGCAGGGTGAGTAACCCGGGCGTAGCTGGGATGAACCAGGCTGGAACCAGGAATCCTTCCGGCTGGCTGATGAGGGTGACAACCAACTCGCCTTCCTTAGCCCTTTGTGTTTTTGTGGTGACCCCAACTTGAAGTCCCTACGGGGGTCACCCAGGGAAGTTGCTGCTGCCTGTTCTCCCCTCGTTTTGGCCCGTTTGCATGTAGCCTGAACCAGGTCACTCCGGCTGCTTGCCTCCTGTGAACTATGGGCCCTCTCTTTGCTATGTGGCTGCGGACTCTGTGGTGTTGTCTTGAGGGTCTGAAGTGCCCCCTCAGGCAGGTTTGACAGAAGAAAGGGGAATCTATCTCTGCACTGGGACCTGTTACCCTTGCAGGCCTGGTACCTCCCTTGCAGTCCCCTTACTCTGCCACTATATTGCTCTCTCTAGCCTTGGGTGGATTTCAGGTGGCACTACCAGGTGACTGATCTCCCCCGTCAGTAGTCACTGCACGGACACTGTTAGACTGCAACAGCTCCAGGGTCTGCTCCTCACGTCTGGTCTCCCTGAGCTGCACACTAAACTGGCTCACTGCTCCTCCTCTCCTGTTCTTGCCTACACCACCTAGCAACCAGGCTCTCTACCACACCCCTTGAGTGGACATGGAGGTGTGACGCCCTGGACCTCAGGGGTAACAGAATAACATCACGTACACACACACACCCTCCCCTGGTCAGTAACACCCGTCAAACAAAAACCCTTGTTGCCTCCCTCCAGGGTCTGATGTCCGTACCAGGTGGGGCGGAGCCAGGCGGTTTGCCCCACCCACCGAGGAGTTCACAGGCCTGGGGGGCGGGAAAGAGTCAGTTTCAGTGAGAGTTTCAGAGAGAGTTGGAGTTGAGGAGTGGAAGTGGAGACTGTGTGTGTCTGGGTCGGAGCCCAGGCACCATCAGCAAGGTCGGCAGATGGTGGTGGCCGTCTGCAGGCGTTAGTGGAAGTCTGCGGAAATGTAGGACTGGGGTCGGGCGGTGGCCCGCCGGTACTGAACCGGGGAGCGAATTGAAGCTAAGCACCAGGGCAGCGTACTCAGACCCCGACTAGGCTCGTAAGCCGCCGTAACGGTCAAATTCTCTGATTGCGGTCTGGACCTCAGGAGTTCATTCCCACCCAAGTCCCGTCAGAAGGCAACAGCCCAACCCGTCCAGATAAGAGCCACCGCCAACGGCCAGAAATCCAAGGCTCTCCCGACACGTACCAGCCGGGGAGCGGACCACCCGTGGGAATCCATAGGGGTCAAACACTTACACATAGGTGCAGGGAACGACAGCCAACATCAACCCGTTTGGGGAGAGTGAAGATACTGCAGCCGACTGTGGGCCCCGTCCATCCAGCCATTTGGTTTACCAGAGACTCTGTCATTGACTACCTGAGTGAGTACACCAGTGCCATCCGGCACAGCGCTGCACCGTAACGCTGCCCCGCATCCGCGCTGCCTCCCCGCATCGGCACCTGCACCTATCCCCTACTCACCAACCAATCCTCCCAACCGGGGCCCCGGGACCAACAGCCCCTACCCACGGAGGGGCCAACACCTCAGCTGCTCCCCGCCATTGCTCCCGGGAACCCCCGTCACCAGCAGTGGTGGTGCCCAGCATCACCACAACCCCGTGGGTGGCGTCACAACCGACATCCCACCACCAAACCTCCCCTTTTCACTCGTGGGCGAGGAGGCGCTGCTCGAGTCCCAGGGTCCGGCCCTGTGCTCGAGCCACCGAGGAGCAGAAGCACCGGACCCGAGCGCCAGAGATTCCCCAGGCGAGCGGCGTTCCCAAAACCCCTCCGCCCGTGACAGAGGCTACGCCCCCTCCTGGAATCTTTCAGGAGTCCCTACAAATGTCAATGTGTGAGACCTGATTACTATGCACCTGTGTAGTCACACCTCGGTCAGCCTTCTGGATTACCTGTTTTGTACTGCCCCCAGCATGGGTGCAGTACTCAGTGGTGCCACCAGCACGTCCTCGGGCTGCAAAACAACATTTTAAAATGCATAAAACAGTAAAACATTTAAAACATTTTAAAACCACCAGGTACTATACATCACCACCCTCCACCCACAAGTCCATTAAACCACCCAAAACCCTCTCAGGAGGCAGGTCACCGGTCCTTTTGGTAACCAGGTCTGGGCCATCTGCTTCCCCAGACCTTTCCTCCAATCTTCCTCTCCCGTCGAGCCGCACCTTCAGCCACTTCTGGCAGGATGTAGAGGCGGCTTTCTTGGTCTGGTGGTTTCAGGGTATACCTGGCCTTGTGGAGCCGCGCCTTCAGCCTCTTTTGGCAGGATGTAGAGGCGGCCTCTGTTACGGTTGCTGCGAGCACTGGAGACTATGTCCAGATTTCTTGCTACTGCACATGTGCGAGCGCTGGAGACTAAGTCCAGATTTCTTGCTACTGCACATGTGCGAGCGCTGGAGACTAAGTCCAGATTTCTTGCTACTGCACATGTGCGAGCGCCGGAGACTAAGTCCAGATTTCTTGCTACTGCACATGTGCGAGCGCCGGAGACTAAGTCCAATCTTGGAGCCATTGCACATGTGCGGGTGACATCATCGCTGACACGAGGTCACATGTCTCTGACACCTTCTATGCCGATTGGTCGCTGGTCATGTGCTTGTGACGTCTTGCTCGGTGATAGGCCAGCATGACGTCACTCCTGTCGTTCTGGCAGCGGATTGGCTCTGGTGTCCTCCATCTTGGATGAGGCACAGAGTCTATATAAGACCCTGACACACGCCGCATGGTGCTCAGTCCTCTTGGTTCATGCATATGAGTAGACGCTCTGTGCGCGTTCCTCTAGGCATTCCTCTGTCTATGCTAGGTGAGCGCTACCGGCAGGGTAGCGTTCTTATACCTTACAGCTTCGGCTGCTGTCCGTATCCTTACCTCTTAGGGGAGCGGACATAGGCAGGTGCCTGAGGCACATGGTCTGGCTGGGCCTTGTGATTCTACTCGTAGGTGGACGTTGCCGCTAGGGTAACGTTCCTTATACTGCGTCTGGCAGTTGTTCGTATCCTCGCACACTAGGGGAGCGAACAGAGGTAGGAGCTTTGTGCGGCTTACGCTGCTGTTCGTCTCTTTTGCACCACTAGAAGAGCGGACCTAGGCAGGTGCCATATCTAGTGGTTCGTGTCCTCGCACACTAGTGGAGCGAACGCAGGTAGGAGCTTTGTGCGGCTTACGCTGCTGTTCGTCTCTTTTGCACCACTAGAAGAGCGGACCTAGGTAGGTGCCATTTCGCACACATTGCCTTTGTCTCTGTGATTATTAACAGAGATCATTCCACACACCCTCCAAGTAAGGGAGGAATTGCTTTACTTACTTATTATATCCTTCTGTGAGTTAACAGAGGTATTGCACTCTGCCATAGTCTGCAGCAAAGTCTTTGCACGGTGGACCCTGACTGTCTGATACTCCTTTCAGTTATTATCAGACAGCCCCCCGTAACATTAGGACTGAGCCAAGGGTCTGGAAGTTATGGCAGAATATCAGCAGTTACACCGTTACATACAAGTACTTGAGTCACGGCTCAAGAGTATAGAGGATAAACCTCAGACCATGGTGACATCTGCACATGATCCTCGACTTGCTCTGCCAAACAGATATTCTGGCGATGCCAGATCATGTCGTGGTTTCATTAGTCAGTGTCAGATACACCTAGAGGTCAACTCTTCTCGCTTCTCTACGGAGAGGTCCAGAGTAGGCTTTATCATCTCCTTACTTCAGGACAAAGCCTTAGAATGGGCGACTCCCCTATGGGAGCGCTCTGATGTGGTTATTCTGAGACATCAAGACTTTCTTGATGCTCTTAAGGCGGTATTCATGGGTCCGCAGGTTACCCATGATGCGGCCCTGAGACTGTTAGATCTATCTCAGGGTTCGTTATCCACTAGTTCTTATGCCATTGCTTTTAGAACTCTGGTGGCAGAACTAGATTGGCCAGAGAAGGTGTTGATTCCTATCTTCTGGAGAGGGTTGGCAGGCTATGTCAAGGATGCCCTTGCTACTCGTGAGGTCCCTGCTTCTCTGGAGGACTTGATCACAGTAGCAACGAGGATCGATGTACGCCATAAGGAACGTAGACTCGAGGTCTCTTCCTCACGCCCTAAGCATCGGGCTATTCCAGTTGTTGAGGGTCCATTACCATCTTCCTCAGCATCTGAAACATCTCCCACTCCTATGGAGTTAGGTCATACGTCCTCCAGACTACGCAAGTCTGGTCCTCCTATATGTTACGTATGTCGTCAGGCTGGGCACTATGCCAACAAGTGTCCTAGTCGTCAGGGAAACTCCCTGGCCTAGTAACCATTAGAGGGGGGTTACTAGAGACGTCTTCTGCACCCTCTAAGTGTTGTATCCCAGGTCAGCTCTCGTTATCTGAGAATACATGGCCTATTATGGCTTTTGTGGATTCCGGAGCTGACGGGATTTTTGTGTCCTCAGGATTTGTAAAGGGACACAATATTCCCTCTATCATGTTAGAGGCGCCTATTCCTGTCCGTGTTGTTAATGGAACTATGTTGTCTGACTCCATTACATTGAGGACAGTTCCCTTGCGCCTTTCCCTGTCTCAGGGTCACATAGAGGAGATTTCTTTTCTTGTTTTGCCTGAGGGTATAGACGACGTCCTTCTGGGTCTTCCATGGCTTCGGACTCATGCTCCTCACATTGACTGGGAGTCTGACAGCATTATTAGTTGGGGTTCGAAATGTCAGTCCCGATGTCTTCCCTTACCACCTAAGGTCGTTGCGGTTGCATCAACTGATCTCTCTCCCATACCTACACCCTATTTGGATTTCGCTGACGTGTTCTCCAAACAGGGTGCTGAGGTTCTTCCACCCCATAGGCCGTATGACTGTGCCATAGACCTTATCCCAGGTTCGGTTCCACCTAAAGGCAGGGTTTACCCCCTGTCGATACCTGAGTCGGAGGCCATGTCGACCTATATAAGAGAGAGTTTAGAGAAGGGGTTCATTCGTAAGTCTGTCTCTCCCGCGGGAGCTGGGTTTTTCTTTGTTCGGAAGAAAGAGGGTGATTTGCGTCCCTGCATAGATTACAGGGGTCTCAACGCAATCACAATAAAGAACAAATACCCATTACCTTTAATTTCGGAGCTCTTTGACAGACTGAGAGGAGCTCAAGTTTTTACGAAGTTGGATCTGCGGGGTGCGTATAACTTGGTACGAATTCGAAAGGGTGACGAATGGAAGACCGCTTTTAACACCCGAGACGGTCACTATGAATACCTCGTCATGCCTTTTGGGTTATGTAATGCACCCGCAGTATTTCAGGACTTCGTAAACGATGTGTTCAGGGATTTACTGTTATCCTCAGTAGTGGTGTATCTGGACGACATCCTGATTTTTTCTCCTGATCTGGAGACTCATCGTCAGGATGTCGTTCGTGTCCTTTCCCGTTTAAGGGAGCACTCATTGTTTGCTAAACTCGAGAAATGTGTATTCGAGCAGTCCTCATTGCCTTTTTTGGGTTACATTATCTCACAAGAGGGTCTGGCTATGGATCCTGCGAAGCTCTCTGCTGTTCTGCAATGGTCCGAACCTCATTCCTTGAAGGCGGTGCAACGCTTCTTAGGATTCATAAATTATTACAGGCAGTTCATACCCCATTTTTCTACTTTGGTGGCCCCTTTGGTGGCCTTGACTAAGAAAGGTGCTAATCCCAAAGCCTGGTCTACTGAGACATCTCAGGCTTTTGAGGCAGTAAAAAGACACTTTTCAACTGCCCCCGTTCTTCAAAGACCCGATGAGAATAAGCCCTTCCTCTTAGAGGTTGATGCCTCTTCAGTGGGTGCTGGTGCGGTCTTGTATCAAAAGAACGGTGCAGGTAGAAAAAGGCCGTGTTTCTTCTTTGCTAAAACCTTTTCACCGGCAGAGAGAAACTATACCATTGGGGATAGGGAACTGCTCGCCTTGAGATTAGCCTTGGAGGAGTGGCGTCACTTGCTGGAAGGAGCGAAACATCCTTTCCAGGTCTATACAGACCATAAGAATCTGACGTACTTACAAACCGCTCAGCGTCTGAATCCTCGCCAAGCCCGCTGGTCCTTGTTTTTCTCCCGCTTTCACTTCTCCATCAACTATCTGTCTGGGAGTAAGAATAACAAGGCAGACGCCCTGTCTCGCTCTATGCTTTCTACCCAGGAAGAGATTGACGAACCTCGTCTTATCCTTCCCTCCAGGGTTTTTCATACGCTCTCCCCTGTGACGTTAGACCAAATCCCACCGGGCAAGACCTTTGTTCCGCCTGATCGACAGAATGATATACTGTCATGGGCCCACACCTCAAAGGTGGGTGGGCATTTTGGTATTAGGCGGACACGAGAGTTACTGGAGAGGTGGTATTGGTGGCCACACTTAGCCAGCCACGTCAAGAGATATGTCGGTTCCTGCTACTCGTGTGCTCGCAACCGTCCATTACGGCAGAGACCGGCTGGGCTCTTGCATCCTTTACCAGTGCCAGATAGACCATGGGAGGTGGTAGGCATGGACTTTGTGGGTGATCTTCCATGTTCACAGGGACATAGATTTGTGTGGGTCATTACGGACCATTTCTCCCGGATGGTTCATCTCGTACCGTTATCGAGAATCCCATCTTCCAGGGTACTAGCCAAACTATTCCTCAAGCATGTCTTTAGGCTTCACGGGATGCCAGATCGTATCATTTGTGATAGAGGCCCGCAATTTACTTCCCGTTTCTGGCGAGATCTTTGTAGCCTTCTGCAAATTGAGTTGAATCTCTCTTCGGCATACCATCCGGAGACTAATGGTTTGGTTGAACGTACCAATCAATCTATGATTATATACCTTCGACACTTTGTTGCTGAGAACCACGATAACTGGTCCTCCCTCCTACCCTGGGCAGAATTTGCCCTTAACAATTCTCTGGCTGAGGCCACTGGGCAGACACCGTTCGTACTCAATAATGGGCAACACCCTAGGGTACCAGTACCGTTTCCCGCTGCTGCACCTCCTCCTCTTGTGGCCGACTGGGCAACTAATGCCAGAGAGGTTTGGGATCGGACTCAAGAGTCGATCCAAGCAGCTAAGGACCGTATGAAGACGGTGTCCGATCGGTTTCGTCGCCCGGCTCCTGTCTTTTCTCCAGGGGACTTTGTGTGGCTCTCTGCAAAACACGTGAGACTTAGAGTGAGCTCTTTCAAATTTGCTCCTCGCTTCCTGGGTCCTTATGAGGTTCTTCGACAGGTAAATCCTGTAGTCTATCAATTGAAGTTACCTGTCCATCTTAGGATTCATGACAAATTCCATGTCTCACTGCTAAAGCCGGCTATTTTACCTCACGCTCGTGAAGTGCACTCTCCTGCCTCTGATTCCTCTCGCTCTAGCTATGAGGTACGAGCCATAGTTGGTTCTAAGATGGTTAGAGGGCGCAGGTTCTTCTTGATAGATTGGGAGGGCTATGGCCCGGAACATCGCTCTTGGGAGCCTGAGGAGGCTGTCCATGCTCCCGACTTAGTTGCCGATTACCTGCGTCGCCGGGAGGGGGGCCCTTGAGGGGGAGGTACTGTTACGGTTGCTGCGAGCACTGGAGACTATGTCCAGATTTCTTGCTACTGCACATGTGCGAGCGCTGGAGACTAAGTCCAGATTTCTTGCTACTGCACATGTGCGAGCGCTGGAGACTAAGTCCAGATTTCTTGCTACTGCACATGTGCGAGCGCCGGAGACTAAGTCCAGATTTCTTGCTACTGCACATGTGCGAGCGCCGGAGACTAAGTCCAATCTTGGAGCCATTGCACATGTGCGGGTGACATCATCGCTGACACGAGGTCACATGTCTCTGACACCTTCTATGCCGATTGGTCGCTGGTCATGTGCTTGTGACGTCTTGCTCGGTGATAGGCCAGCATGACGTCACTCCTGTTGTTCTGGCAGCGGATTGGCTCTGGTGTCCTCCATCTTGGATGAGGCACAGAGTCTATATAAGACCCTGACACACGCCGCATGGTGCTCAGTCCTCTTGGTTCCTGCATATGAGTAGACGCTCTGTGCGCGTTCCTCTAGGCATTCCTCTGTCTATGCTAGGTGAGCGCTACCGGCAGGGTAGCGTTCTTATACCTTACAGCTTCGGCTGCTGTCCGTATCCTTACCTCTTAGGGGAGCGGACATAGGCAGGTGCCTGAGGCACATGGTCTGGCTGGGCCTTGTGATTCTACTCGTAGGTGGACGTTGCCGCTAGGGTAACGTTCCTTATACTGCGTCTGGCAGTTGTTCGTATCCTCGCACACTAGGGGAGCGAACAGAGGTAGGAGCTTTGTGCGGCTTACGCTGCTGTTCGTCTCTTTTGCACCACTAGAAGAGCGGACCTAGGCAGGTGCCATATCTAGTGGTTCGTGTCCTCGCACACTAGTGGAGCGAACGCAGGTAGGAGCTTTGTGCGGCTTACGCTGCTGTTCGTCTCTTTTGCACCACTAGAAGAGCGGACCTAGGTAGGTGCCATTTCGCACACATTGCCTTTGTCTCTGTGATTATTAACAGAGATCATTCCACACACCCTCCAAGTAAGGGAGGAATTGCTTTACTTACTTATTATATCCTTCTGTGAGTTAACAGAGGTATTGCACTCTGCCATAGTCTGCAGCAAAGTCTTTGCACGGTGGACCCTGACTGTCTGATACTCCTTTCAGTTATTATCAGACAGCCCCCCGTAACAGCCTCCACAGTTGGTGCTGACCAGGCCCCCTCTTTGTGGTGGAGAGCCAGGCCCCATAAACAGGCGTGCTCCCTGGTCACAGGCGAGCCAGGCCCCTAAACAGGCTGGCTCTGGTGGTTGTACCTCTGGGGTAACTATACACACTGCGAGAGTTTGTGGCTATAGCCAGTTCATAGCCTATGGTCCTTAGATAAGTGCACAAAACCTGGTGCAAAGTGTGCTTAGAAAGGGTTCTCACATAAGTTCATGTGGGCACATTTCTTCAACTTGTAAACATTGCAGAACTGTAAACTGTAACTCTCTTCACTTTACTGTACTTGCTTTACACGGATTCCTCCTCACCAGGGCTTGGGCCTGTAGGGCTGCGGCACCTGTCATTTTCCACATTTCTGTCATCGTCGTCATCTGTAGTATCTTCTGTTGGTTCTTTGTCTTTGTTGGTGTCTCTTTCCAGTTCTTTATCTTCTTCTGTTTCTGCTTCTTTTTCTCTGTCTTGTTCTATTGCTTTATCTTTATCTTGTTCTGTTATTGTAGACTTTGGGGTAAGCTGAGTAGAAACTGCTGGGCTACAGTATGGATTTCTGGGACATGGCGTTACATCTAATGCATACCATCCACGTTCTCCTTGATGCTTGGTGAATTCCAGTAGATATCCCATCTGCAAGTTTCTTCCTGGATGTCTTCTCTGACACCAGGTGCGACTATGAAGCCATATCCACTCTTCAAGCTGAACTCCTCTACAACTCCACGGCAAAGAGGACCTCTGACTTGAGATTTAGCTCTCCTTAATGATTGCTTCTCCTCCAAGTCTCTGGCTGTTACCTCATACCGGTCTGGTGACTGCTGTGGGGCGGCTGATCTTGCGCGAGCGCGGCGCTGAGCTCTAGTTGTGGGGCTCTTCTGTACAGCAGGCTCCCAGGTTACATACATGCTTGGGGCCAGTACTGTCAGCTCTTCATCAGCAGAGGGTGTTGGGCTCTCTTCATCCCAGTGGGAGTACGGCAGCATCTCTGGCTCTGGGCCTCTCCTCCCCCTTAGTGCTCTTGGGCACTCCTCCCGTTGTAGCGCTAGGGATGGGTCCTCATCAGCAGGCCAGAGCGGTGGACTTTTTAGCGTGGATGTTACTGGAGTATTCTTGTGGGAATGCGAAGGGAGCAGATACCGGTCCACCATCTCCTTTGGGAAATGAGCCTCCAGATCAGCCTTAAGCCTCAGATATTCGGGGTCCTCTCCCAGTGGACACGGGAGGTCCAATTCCTTGGGCTGGGGAGCGGCGTCTGCTCTGGCCTTACAGACCGGGGTAGATGACCTTGCTGTCTTGTCTTGGCAGGCCGCGCCCTGCGTGGTGGCGGCCTGGTCTTGGTGGGCCGAGCCTGACATGGCTGCGGCCTGGTCTTGGCGGGCCGGGCCTAGCATGGCGGCGGCCTGGGTCAGCGTCACTCCTGTGGCACGGATAAGCGTCGCTGCTGTGGCAGGATCTTGGCGGGCCGAGCAGGGCATCGCTGCGGCGGCCTGAGCTGGATGGGCCGGGCTGGGCATCGCTGCTGCGGCGTGGTCTTGGTGGGCCGAGCAGGGCATCACTGCGGCGGCCTGATCTGTGCGGGCCGAGCCTGGCGGGGCTGCGGCTTGGTTCAGCATCGCTCCTGCAGTGTGGATGGGCATCGCTCCTGCGGTGTGGATGGGCAGTGTGGACGGGATCTTGGCGGGCCGGGCATGGCATCGCTGTGGCGGCCTGGGCTTGGCGGGCCGCACCTGGTGTGGCTGCGGCCTTGTTCAGCGTCGCCGCGCCAGGCGTCTCTCCAGGGACCGCGGGCATGGCAGCGGGAGTCGGGGCTCTCGTGCAGGCAGGGGCATCAGCTTACTCACCCCTCGGCGGCATCTCCGGTGTCCGGTCAGTCGCTGCTCCGCGCGTCGCTTGCCTCGCCGTCCATTTCTCATAGGCCCAGGCTACTCCAGCCATCTCGCTGAGCTCTGCGCGTGCTTCCAAGGATCTGCTGCATCACCTTCGCCTCCAGCCTCTCACACCACTGGTCCAGCTCCCAGTTCCACCAGGCAGCGGAGCCCAGCTCTGGATCGCTGCGTGTGAACGCCATTTTCTCTGCGTCGTCACTGCTCTCCAGATCTTCTCTCAGCAGCAGGCTTGTGACTTCCTCTTGCAGCTTTTCCTTTAATAGCAGACTTTTGCTTTCTCCTTCTTCTTCCACCAGCCTTGTACTTCGCCTCCGGGTAAGGTCAGAGCTCCTTCCATCACACCCGAGGTCAGTACGCTGCAGGGGATCTCTCTCTGTAACTAGCCACACCTCTTTGTGGACGGTAACTTCTGTTTTCGCGTGCTGCTGTTGTTTCTTGGTGCTCTTTTCATGGTGGCAATGTGGCGGCGCTTCAAACTTTTTAAGCGGACCGCCAAGGCACATGGTCACCTGTCCGTACAGGTCTAGTCTTTATCCTGTTCGTGACGCCAGATGTGAAGCCCCACAGGTGTTGTGTCGGTGCATTACCTTCAGGGACTCCACATGGATGGAACAGTCTAATCACAGGTAGGGAACCTTCTTCTAGGATTTTCGTGACGCTACTTTTGGTATTGCGGTCAGGGTGACCGCCACTGCAGATTAAGGGGTGCCTGGGGCTGATGGCAGGTGCAGTCAGTTGTAGTGGCCTCCCGAGAGTGAGGCAAGCCCCAGGGCCCTGTGTAAGTGTGTGGCACCACAAGTCGCAGAATGACTCACACGCACAAGCAGAATGTCTTTCAGCGGTTTTACTCACATTAGGTGGCAGGGTGAGTAACCCGGGCGTAGCTGGGATGAACCAGGCTGGAACCAGGAATCCTTCCGGCTGGCTGATGACTACCAACTCACCTTCCTTAGCCCTTTGTGTTTTTGTGGTGACCCCAACTTGAAGTCCCTACGGGGGTTGTGACGACATGGACTCTCATGGGTTAAAGTTTCTTAACATTCAGCCAGACAGGATGATAGATTGTTTATAGACGGGGGATACGTCCCTCTTTGTTTTTACAAGACTCTTTTGGACTCATGTAATTGTGTTGGCCACTGAAAGCCAGACGTATTGTTCCTCCAGACTTTTCCAGTAATCATTGTATTGTAGTTGTGTATTGCTAATGTGATTTCCTTAGTAGCCATTGTCTAGTCGGTGACTCCCAGACTACATGTATACCTTCAGTCTTTCTGTAGACATCATTTGGTTGAACATTGTCCATGCAGCTTGAGATTCATCCAATGGGAGAGGCGCTCTTGTCCAACCAATCGATGAGGACGCAGTGTATCTAAGTGGAAGGCTGTGGCTATAAAAGGGACTTCTTTAAGCCACCAGGTGGTTGATGGATGCTGATGGATCCAGTCTAAGCTCTCCGGAGCTGACTAGAGGATCAGGATATCTTATGGCTTCAATCTAGGGATTCCGGTTCCGGTTGGAGACCATATCCACAGCCTAGGGATTTCGACTCCGGCTGCCAGGATTGTCACATCATACCAGGACTACCTAAGGAGGACACTCAGGTTGGGACAATCCGGTCACCTGGCTACAGACTTTACAGACCTCACACAGCTTCCTAAATCTGGCGCTATTCCTTTCAAGGTGGGTGCCCGCCGAAAGCGGGGTGATGCTGGATTGGAGTAAGCGGCCCTGGAAGCTCTGAGGCATGGACATTCTAAATCCCTGGTGAGCCAGCGGAAGGGTGAGACTCTGTTGCCTTTTACATTTGTGTGTTTTGCTGGTTATGTGTTATGTGCCGTTAATATTTTGGGGATCCAATAAAGTCTAATTATTGTGGTTCCCTCATCCTGTGTTGTCTGAGTAGTGTTATGCCCACGGTTAAGGAGGCTGGCGTTCAGTTGGGATGAGCCCTGAGCCACGCTGTCTTTGTAAAGGCGGCGGGTTTTAGTGGACGAGAGCACCCACTGAGCCCCGTGTCTCCACAGGGGTCACCCAGGGAAGTTGCTGCTGCCTGTTCTCCCCTCGTTTTGGCCCGTTTGCTTGTAGCCTGGACCAGGTCCCTCCGGCTGCTTGACTCCTGTGAACTACGGGCCATTTTTTTGGTACGTGGCTGCGGACTCTGTGGTGTTGTCTTGAGGGTCTGAAGTGCCCCCTCAGGCTGGTTTGGCAGAAGAAAGGTGTGTCTATCTCTGCATTGGGACCTGTTACCCTTGCGGGCCTGGTACCTCCCTTGCAGTCCCCTTACTCTGCCACTCCGTTGCTCTCTCTAGCCTTGGGTGGATTTCGGGTGGCACTACCAGGTGACGATCTCCCCCGTCGGTAATCACTGCGCGGATGCTGTTAGACTGCAACAGCTCCAGGGTCTGCTCCTCACGTGTGGTCTCCCTGAGCTGCACACTAAACTGGCTCACTGCTCCTCCTCTCCTGTTCTTGCCTACGCCACCTAGCAACCAGGCTCTCTACCACACCCCTTGAGTGGACATGGAGGCTACGCCCCCTCCTGGAATCTCTCAGGAGTCCCTTCAAAGGTCAATGTGTGAGACCTGATTACTATGCGCCTGTGTAGTCACACCTCGGTCAGCCTTCTGGATTACCTGTATTGTACTGCCCCCAGCATGGGTGCAGTACTCAGTGGTGCCTGACCAGGTCAGGGGCGCCACACACACACACTCTGCTGTATACTCACCCAGCGATGCGGTCCCCGGCACTGAAGTCCCCAGCGCCGTTCCCGCTCCACAGGGCACTGAATATTCAGTGAGTATAAGGAGCGGCGATAAGGAGTGGGAGGCAGCAGAGCCGAAGGCAGCATCGCTGGAGAGAAGTAAATATAGAAAATATTTTTATTAAAAAGACCCATATTTTCTACGGTATGTTTTACACTGATGTCACACGGATCACATCAGTCTGCGATCCGTGTGACATCAGTGCTGCCGGAGATGCCTGAGTGTGTGCATGCGGGGTCATGAAAAGTCACACGGTCCGTGTGCAAACACGGACGTGTGAGGCACATCATATAATAACATGGATACGTGTGACATTCATGTTAAAAACGGATGTCACACGTTCCTAAAACACGGACGTCTGAAACCAGCCTACGGCAGCGCGCCGGATCCGACAAAGTGGAGAAAAGCCGGATGTGTGAAACCACTAGCTTACCCCGGCTCCCGGCACATGTGTGCCAGAGCCGGCGTAGCCTGGTAACCATGGTACACATCGGTTAATTATAGAAACCGCTTTGCTTAGTTACCCAATGTGTAACATGTTACTAGCTTACCCTGGCTCTTGGCACACGTGTGCCGGAGCCGGCGTACGCTGTTAACCAGCGTACACATCGGGTAACTATGGAAACCGCTTTGCATAGTTACCCGATGTATACCATGGTTGCTAGCTTACCCCGGCTCCCTGCCCATTCAGATCGTTGGTATCCCACTGTCAAACACACCGATACGTGCTGCACAACAGGAGACCAACGAGCAAAAAATGAACCATCATTATTCAAGACTTACTGATTATATTATTATTCAATCTGCATACACATTCTAGACTACCCGATACGTTAGAATCGGGCCACCTTCTATTCATATTATATGCACACATTATTACACAATATATTCACTATTAGTGGTTTCAGGGTCTTTAAATCCTTTACGTGTTTTAACTATTCCTTTCACCAATTACCTTTCTGGGCCCCTCGAACTGATATGATTACAAAATGCTTGAGCAATACTTAAAACAATCAACATAAAATGCAAAAGCATTGAGCAACCACGACATGTAGACATTATCTTCCAAAGAAATATTGTAGACCTGAAACATTATTATAAAAGCCCAGTAGGAATGAGCGGAGAATTTACAAGCTGTCCTACCTCTGAGAGGGGGCTTCAGTCAAGCACTAATATGTTTTAGAAGTATTTATTGATGCTGATTTGTTTTGGGCTTTGTAGGCGAGCAAAGAATTAAATGATGAAATATTCTGTCTGGTCTAGTAGGAATAAGAAATGAATCTATCATGGACTTCTCGGTAATGTTGGCCATCCCTTCCCAAATGCTTATATTTACATCTGTTGTTCTTGTAATCACTGTATAGTTATCTAAAAATAAAAAATAAAACAAAATAAAGCAGCACTAATCCAAAAACTGTGAGTGCAAGCTTCCAGGTCAACTCTGGCTAATAGCCCCTCAAGCTAGGGGGCCCTATACTATCTCTATTCTCAGGGATAATCCTAATGGTGGAGAGGCCTGAGTCTCCTTCTTGGCCCTGCTCCTGACCAGTCCTGATCTAATTCTGTGGTGCCCCTGGGCTTCAGGCGTCACAGGGTATTACACCACTTTTTAGGGGTAATATCTATCCCGGGTCAGGAGGGGGTTTACCTGCCGGTACCTTCACAAAACACACACAAACATTAATAAGGTGCTTACTCACAGGGGGTTGAACTAGGGCAGACAGGGGAGTTAGCCATCACGAAGCATGGGACTTTCCCGATTGCCGATTGCTAGGACAACCACTGGAGGCGGGTACCAGGTTAAACCTGTGGGGCGCTACAATTCCACCTCCCCTGGGACATGAGTGTGTTGAAACCACAGAAAAAGACAGACAGGGGAAAAAGCATATCTTTGTCACATAGGATGCACACACACACACACACACACACACACACACATGCACACGCACACGCACACACGATGAGACAATAAGAGATTCAGGAAGAAAACAAGAGCAGGAAGGAAGTACAATACAACAGGGGTAGACTCCACAACTGCACCAAGCAAAAAGCACCACTAAACATAACATGCACCAGAGAGAGTCTGGAACACCACACTTCACAGACCAACACATATTAAACTGTAGCTGGCATTGGGAGAAGGATTCCAACAGTATAAGTAGGAGGGTAGCAGATGTGATAGGTCTCCCCACAACATATGATTAAAGAAACAAGCAGATTAGCAGAAATTAACTTTTGCTAGCCTGCCTATGAATCAGCACACAGCAGGTTGATGCCCGAGTTTGCCTGTGTTGATCCCAGACAAAAGAGAAACAAATGGGCAAAGTATCAGAATCTGAAGTTTGAATAAAGTCTAATGCCGCCATGACAGTCAGTGAAGTTTGTGCAAAACTTCGCGTGACACCGTGAAAAATATACACAATGTCAGGAATCTGTGTTGACATTTTTCACGGTTATCATGTGACTGTTTATATCTTATTTACTTATTTGAAGTCACACGCTCACCAGCGTCTCATCTGGTTCCCATGTGGAGGAAAAATAGCTATTTAGGACAAATCTGTCAGTATACAAATAGCATATAAGTAGTCCTGTGACGACTGCTCAACCTAACAACAGAGTGGAGTCCTGACAGTGTGTATATTTCTCACTGTCACATAGAGTGAAGTCCAAAACTCCTATGTTCCAGGTTTCCATTGAAAAATCAATAACAGGGTTCTCCTATCAAAAATAATTTTAGCATTACAATGTGTGCAGAATTATTAGGCAAATGAGTATTTTGATCACATGATAATTTTTATACATGTTATCCTACTCCAAGTTGCAAAGGCTTGAGAGCCAACTACCAATTAAGTAAATCAGGTGATGTGCATCTCTGTAATGAGGGGGGGTGTGGTGTAATGACATCAACACCCTATATAAGGTGTGCTTAATTATTAGGCAACTTCCTTTCCTTTGGCAAAATGGGTCAGAAGAGATATTTGATGGGCTCTGAAAAGTCCAAAATTGTGAGATGTCTTGCAGGGGGATGCAGCAGTCTTGAAATTGCCAAACCTTGGAAGCGTGATCTCCGAACAATCAAGCATTTCGTGGCAATTAGCCAACAGGGTCGCAAGAAGCGTGTTGGGCAAAAAAAACGCAAAATAACTGCCCATGAATTGAGGAAAATCAAGCGTGAATCTGCCAAGATGCCATTTGCCACCAGTTTGGCCATATTTCAGAGCTGCAACATTACTGTAGTATCAAAAAGCACAAGGTGTGCCATACTCAGGGACATGGCCAAGGTAAGAAAGGCTGAAAAACGACCACCTTTAAACAAGAAACATAAGATAAAACGTCAAGACTGGGCCTAGAAATATCTTAAGACTGATTTTTCAAAGGTTTTATGGACTGATGAAATGAGAGTGACTCTTGATGGGCCTGATGGATGAGCCAGAGGCTGGATCAGTAAAGGTCAGAGAGCTACACTCCGACTCAGACGCCAGCAAGGTTGAGGTGGGGTACTGGTATGGGCTGGTATCGTCAAAGATGAACTTGTGGGACCTTTTCGGGTTGAGGATGGAGTGAAGCTCAACTCCCAGACCTACTGCCAGTTTCTTGAAGACAACTTCTTCAAGCAGTGGTACAGGAAGAAGTCGGTATCGTTCAAGAAAAACATGAATTTCATGCAGGACAATGCTCCATCACATGCATCCAACTACTCCACAGCGTGGCTGGCCAGTAAAGGTCTAAAAGATGAAAAAATAATGACATGGCCCCCTTGTTCACCTGATCTGAACCCCATAGATAACCTGTGGTCCCTCATAAAATGTGATATATACAGGGAGGGAAAACAGTACAGAACAGTATCTGGGTGACTGTGGTGGCTGCTGCGCGCAATGTTGATCGTAAACACATCAAGCAACTGACAGAATCTATGGATGGTAGGCTGTTGAGTGTCATCATAAAGAAAGGTGGCTATGTGCCGCCCCCGGCCAGCAGCCGCCGCTGCTCCGATCCGGACCTTCTGGGGGGTGGCTCGAAGATCTCCAGACCTGGGGGTTTCGCGGACACGCCGAATAAAAAGGGGACGTAGATGTACGGGCTTGGCCGTATTAAGTTCGTGACTCCACCTACGGTGTGTGGTGAAGTGGAACACCACCGCCGCTGCTGTGGGGCACCTGGGGGAGACGCGATGGCAGCTGGATGTCAACCCCTCCGTGGGCAGGGATGGCTGCCCCAGGACCCGGTGTCTCTGTGCAGGATATAGC